>NC_042521.1:14081504-14388026 GCF_900963305.1 Echeneis naucrates
CAAATTCACAAAGGTGCAATTATTTTATTAAAAAAAAAAACAAAACAAAAAAAGTGTTTCAGTTCACATGAGCATTGAAATTCTCCCAGGAGTCAGTTGGTGGGAATCAAGCCAATGGGTCCTTTCCTTTATGCTTAATACACCATACACAGCAAACTGTTTTTTAAGCTTGTGTGGCATTGAATATTAGACAGCCTGTTTTAACAAGTTGAAGAATTGCTGATTTTTCACCTGAGTGCCTCTTAATCCAGTCTCTCTGCCTCTCATCCTCCCTCTGTCCACATGAATGAAGAGGGAGAATTCCCTCTCAGGGAGCTGACCTAATGGAGGGATCATTAGTCAAGGGATGTATTTTTGTAGTGTTTATGTTATTATGATTATGTAAGATGCCATCAGGTCAAACGGCATTTTACAGAATGTTAATTGTCTTTTAAAAGAGTGTGTCTTATGAGGATCTGTTTGACATAAATTCAGTCATTTGTAGTTTGGACCATGTTTTCTATTCTTTACAATCAAATATTTTGTTTACTGGATTTCTTTTACCCTTTCAGATGATGAAGATGACAAGGATGAGGATGAAGAGGAGATTGATGTTGTGACAGTGGAGCACAAGCAGCAGCGTAAACCTCGTCGAATGGTCAACACCCGGAAGCCTGTGACCATCACAGTGCGGGCTGACCCCCTCGACCCCGGCATGAAGCGTTTCCACATCTCCATTCACCAACAGCAGCACAACTATGCTGCCCCATCACCAGACACTTTACCCCCCCCAATTGAACCACCTCGCAAGAGGGTCCGGCAGGAGGCCTCCACCCATGTGATCCAGTCTCACCAGAACTCCCACTACCACCAGCCCCGAACTGGCCACGCCCCTCTGAACTTAGACAGCAGAAGGTCTCATGTGACAGTGGCTGGAGTCAGGTCAGAGTCCCCTAACCTCAGCGCCTCCTCTCCCACCTCATCAACATTGCCTTCATCTCCTCCCTCCTCTTCTTCCTCCCATTCTCAAAACTCCTCCCCTTCAAAGCCCCACACCCTCACCCACCTTTCAAGCCCCCAGTCCTCTGACTGTGAAGATACAGACAAACGCAAAGCGCACAACTTCTTGGAGCGCAAGAGGCGGAACGACTTGCGCTCGCGTTTCCTATCGCTGCGGGATGAGATCCCGGGCTTAGCAGACTGCCCCAAGACTCCCAAGGTGGCAATCCTGACGCGAGCCACAGAGTACCTGCAGCAGCTGCATGCCAGTGAGAGGCAGAAAGCTCAGGAGAGGAAGCAGCTGAAAGCCAAGCAGCTGCAGCTGCTGCAGAGGCTGGCACTGCTCAAACGCTCCTGAGCGGGGTTTGGGGGGGGGGGGGGGCTGCCATCACACCACACACCTACACTCACAGAACTCAAAGGGACTACATGAAGGACAAAAGATACTGATATTCACTTTGAGTTAGTCATGTTGGAATAGTGCGGGTGGAGATATATATGTATAATTTTTTTTTATTTTTGTTCTGTTTTTGTGGTTTGCACATTAGCTTCTGAGTGATTGACAAGGCCACCAGCCATTCGGAACAGCAAGTGGGGGACTGATCTTATGACTTTAACAGGCAGATGAATATGTCCATGGTTACTCAATACAAATTTGTTAAACTGAAATGTTTCCCCTTGCCAAAAATGTTAAACTGTTGCTTGCCACTGGGAGGGCTGCTGTGAAAGCAGCAGCTTCTGGTTGATAAACTGCTACAACTGTGCTGTTTAACTGCTGCATGGTCTGGTCAGACGTCTCCTTGTGATAGATGTGCTTGCACAGCAGTAATGTCTCCCTTTTCTATCAGTCTGAAGAGCCCCCTAGAGTTTGTTTCCTCTTTCAAATATCTTTCTTCTTTTGTGCTTGCATACAATTTTGTCCTTTTTTACATTTTCATTATGTCTTGCTCTGTCTTTCTACTGTCTACCCTCTTTCCATCCCCCCCCCCCCCCCCCCCCGTCAGCATTAGGAGTTGCTAGCTTGATGCTTGCTGATAATGGAGATGCATGGGGATGTAGTTGGACTATATTGAGCAATCCAACAGTAATGTTACAACTGTATGGACACTATGTTCAGGACCTCTGTAATGGCTCAGTTTGTCTTAACTTCTATGCCTGCAGGTTTTCACATCTAGACTTATAGTTTTCATCTTGCATCAGATGTCTTGACAGCAGCACAATAACAGCCTGTTTTTGTAGCATTTATTTGGAGAAAATGAAATTGTGTTGCCATAATTTTGAGAGTTACAACTGTTTCAAGCAACAATCTGCAAAAAACTTTACAAAGCTACCAATCAAATAATTAACCAAAAGAATCTTTAATAAAATGGCTCAAATTTAATCTGTCAAACATGCCAACCTTTGCTCAGAATGAGGCCCACTGAGTTCCAATAGTATATTGTTTCATCTTACTGTGTGATTTACATTTGTTAATTATTTTTTTTATTTCATGTAATGCCTATAGAAGCCTTTCAGTGTATGTAGACTGTCCCGTCGGATGTTATGTATATAGTACCCTTACTGTACAGCCCCTTCAAACCAAAACCAGAGCTGTCTACTATACTCATCCTAGTTTTTGTTGGGCCTTGTGTGCTAAACCGGGGTTAGGCTTGCTGGCTTTTCAAAGATAACTTAAAGCTTCTATTTTTGTTAATAAAATGATAATGAAAAAGAGTCAAAATAAAACACTCACTGAACATTGATCACACTAGCCACTTTGTCACAACTTATTTTCTTTTTTGTGATAATTGTTTTCAGTTTTTTTTTTTTTTTTCTGTCTCTGGGGTTTCTTTATTTGTACAAGTCAAGAGCTGACAAAAGTTTTATACTATATTTTCCTACCAAGTTGAGTTTGAGTGTGAATTATTGACTATTTTTGTTATCCAGCCACCAGGGCTTTATTGGCGGTTGTGTGCTGTAAATTGGCATGTGACGTATGCTTCTCTTTCTCTCTCTTTGGAGTGGAAATTACCTGAAAGCTGTATTCAGTCCACTCAATCACTGTAGCTGTAACACACTCTGAAATCTGGCACAGGGTGGGGTGGAGGAGGGTGGCGCTTAAGAAGATCTACCGATTTAAGCTTGTCTTTGTGTAGCCTTTAGTGACCTTAATGTTGGGGCTTTTTTTTTTTTCTTTTTTCTTTTTTCCTGCAAGCCTGGTGCTCCTTATTGCCCCACAAGCCATCAAACGGAGAAACACTGTAGCCCTGGATCTAGTATTGTAAATGACTCGATCCCTAGCACTCAGGAAACCCTCAAAGTAGTTTGTAACTCTTGTGATAGGTTCACAGACGGTGCTTGAGGGGGAGAAACAACATAATATAATATAATATGCTGTATGTATTACATGACCTCAAAAAGTGCCCTCAATGATTTGATTAGTGGATTCATGGTGTACTTGGCAAGAAATACTAGGATATCATTAATGCTTTCCTTTCTCCCCTCCTCTCACAAATAAACCTTATTATTCAGCACAAACCACCAATAGCCCTGATTTTTTATTTTTTTTTTGTTTGTTCCTCAATAAGGTGCACCCACAGCAGTGGTGTGCCCCATATTTCATTTTTTTCTTGTATCGATCACTGGTCTCTGCGGTGGGCACACTCATGGTAGCAGTGGACATCGCTTGCTTACTTTCAGACTTCCAACTATGGTGAATTTGGAGCCTTGTCTCAGCACTTTGTTTTTTCTGTACCTCATAAGCCTCTATGTATGAAGAGTAAGTCATAATATTAATAAATTTCATGGTTTGACATCATAAATCCTTTGTTTATCGACTTTGTCTCTTTCACGTGCTTACGATCCTGCCCTGTATTATCGTTAAACTATATCATAATGGGATGGTTTTCAATATAAACTACCTGTATGATTGAACACATGCTTCCATTTGTTCTGAGCAGTCTCCAAGGTAACCCATCCTGGCATTTTTGCCATGGCAATAAACATATTTGCTCACAGAGCCCTGATAGTTTCCATAGTAACCACACCAACTACAGTGCAGCCCAATTTGTGAAGACAACTCATAGACGTAGTAAATGTTATCAGTCTGTTCACAAATAAAGCAACATCTCTGTTCTGACACCTTATTGGCTGATTCATTTTGAACCGAGAAGATTTTAATCCAGGCTAATAACAGGCAAACCAATCAGATCGTGATTTGCATCGGGAGGGCAACAATGTTTTAGCAGAACTGCATTTATTAGACTGAGAAGGAAATCGGCCCCATCAATCAACGTTTCCAAGGTAACGGTTCCCTGTTGCTTGGTAACAGAGCCCGCCTCTACGGTCCACCCCCGCTGCGCATGCGTACCTCTGTCAGCTGGGAGCCGAGGCAGTAGCATCATGGCGGCGTCCACTCGTAGCGTGCAGTCCGCCTTACGGAAAGCGATGGCTCCGTCGTTGGTGGTGGTTTTGGGAGCTACCGGTACCGGGAAGTCCAAACTGGCAATAGAGATCGGAAAACGGCTTCAGGGAGAGATAATCAGCGCTGACTCCATGCAGGTACGAATGGTGTTAAGCAGTCTCTTGCGCGGAGAGACCTTGACATGGCAGCCATAATGCTCTGGATGACACTCAGATGGGTGAAATACATCGAGGAACACGAGCTGTTTTCCACACAGATGAGCACAGGGCCGGGTACATTTAGCAGGGTGTCGTCTCACCCAGTGTTTTTTAACGAGGGTTCTGTAGCAAGCCGAAAACCCCTTTGCGTCAGATAGCAGGTGCTAGCACAGCGAGGACATTTACTATAGTACATTTCCATCCCTAGCCAGATCAAACCTCCACTATTACAAGCCTAAGGTCAGCTCTGACTCGAGTCCAGCATTTATCATCGGCTCTGTTGTGCTGGGACAGTCTGATCTGCACCACCGTCGGTCTGTAGGACACTGCGGGGACATAGCAGCCGAGGACAACAACCATACGCCACAAATATGACCTACTAAAAGTGCCCAGCAGGCTGCTGTCCTGTTAAAGCCATGAATGTACACACAAGGTAAAGAGGTGGGTCGAGATAAAAACAAGGCATTGCAGTTTATTACTGAGTCCTGTAGTGTTTCTGTGCCTTTTGTTCGTCTCATGTCTCTCCATTCTACCATGTTTATGATTTTATGATATGATCATGATTTTGTTGTCATTTGTATGTTTGTGCATGAAACGACATTTGTACTCAGGTTAGGAAGCATATGATATAACGAGTGGAATAATAAGCTATAAATTATTTGTCTATCTTCTAACCAGAACGCTTCATCTGACAGAGATGAATGAAACTCAAATAGCTGAAGCCAGATTGCATTATTTCTTTTGAGGTGCCACTCATCCTATGATAAAACTCAAGGGAATTAAAGTGTCACCTATGAACAGTAAGTAGCTGTTGAGTAGCTGCATCAGGTGGCTGCTGGTTTTAGCAACATGAGCTCTGCCCAAGAGTGAATTTTGAGGTTTGTAAAATAGGGACTATGCACTGCTTAATGTGATGGTGATTATCAAATGTGCTGTTTGTGCCTTATGATGAAGTCTTTAAGTCATGCGTGCCAGAATTTCAGCAGCATCGCTCTGAGCTAAATGAAGCAAAGTAGGATTGAATGTGATGAGTCATAATTTAGTTGGAATGTTTATTGCTTTCTGTACTTGCATTTCTGTTATTATGTTCAATATAAAACAGCACAAATGCAACCATTACACACATGACTACATAGTAAATGTTTGAGTTTACTGTAGAGGAATAGATAATGGGGGTGTGTGTGTGTGTGTGTGAGTGCAGTGACAAGTAAAAATTCTCACACTTGCGTCGCTTCTCACGCCTCTCTTTCAGCCCCGCCCTCCCCTTTTGGTTCTCAGGCTCCGTTGCCGCAGCAACGAGAGGTCATAAGCACACAAGAAAACGCTGGGTACCCGTTTGAGTCCGGGTCACACCAGAGCATGGTGTGGACATGCAGAATTACACGCACACACAGCAAATATGGGTTTATCCAAATCTACCAGTGTCCGGTAGGGATTTCTCTTACTGCAGAATTCAGTAATTTCAGTATCGCCTCTCTCCCCTTCCATCCTCCACACCACTTGGTACCTGTATTGTCCTGGTGCGCTAGCATCCCCGTAGAGAGTGATTCCTCTAGCAGTCACCTGGTACTGGGTAAACTGGGTTACGCTAATAACATTTCAGGCCAAAAATATCTCAGCGACCAGCAGCCCCAGTGGAGGGAAACGGTGGCCTAATTGCAGTGCGGAAGCTGGCGCCTATCTCCACAATCCCCAGCCTTGTTGCTACCATGCTGTTGGCATGTGTGACAGTGAGAGTAAGCCAGGGAGACATGTACACATGGAGTGAGTGAGAAAGAGACTGCTTATGTGAGAATGGGGCTGTGTATAGGCTAGAGCTGGCCTGTGTTGTCTTTGGGATAGGAAACAGTCTGGTCTTGTTTGGGAGAAAGCAGTATTGTGCTGAGCTGGTGCATATTCAGCACGGTGCTATACCAGCCCAGCAGCTGATAGTGAATGGCCATGCTGTGGCCACTGGGAAGTGTCTATTGTCCCAGGGAGAATTGGTTCCCACACTCCCTAACACTCCTATTGTGTTATCATGGCCCCCCACCTCCTGCCCCTGGCCCATGCTCCCAGCCAACAGTTCATTGGACATGCAAGGGGATATTATTCACTCATTAAAGGAACATGCTATCTATGGCAAACACACAAGTGCCTCGCTGTACTGTCATTGAATGAGGCGCCGCCAAATAGTGTAAACCAGTGGTTCCCCAAAGTGGGCTCCAGGCATTGGTGGGGGTCCTTCAGAGTCTTCCAACAAAACTGTCACCATTCCTTTGCTCCCTAAATGTTGGAGCGATGGGAAAATGTCAGCATATTAGTGTCATTTTTAGATGAACGAATGCCAGCCCATTTTCTTCCCTTCACCTCAACTATGGATACCAAAATGATCTCATTGGGTGTGTGCTTAAATTAGTGATCCATATCAAGTTACTTACACAAAGAATCTGAGGCTTCTGTTTCACTATTAGATAAATGCAGAAGTTTTAGTAGTACAGAACACCAGATCCTTTACTAAATTTAAACTGGACTCGATGCCCTCTTGCATTTAACTGAGGTTCCTTTGCTCATCCTTTACACAAATTGTTTTAAAATAGATTAAAGGGCTTCACATCTTTTCACCTTAAAAATCACCTTAAAAAATGGATGTTCAGTGTTCAATGGATGAGGATGAGGTTCAAGCATCTGATAAACTGTGTGGCTTTTCTGGCTTCGAAGGATGCTTAACAATAGTAAAAGGATTTTTAAAGTTAGAATTTACAAATTAAATATATTGCTTGTTTTCATGTATATATAGATGCTTTTTTTTATCCAGCGTAATTACAATAGGCTGTGACAAAAGTATTGTGGTACCTCAGAGAAGCTGCATACATTGTACAAGTGAAAGAGAGCAAAGTTGTTTGGTACAAGCGCCAACAAAACTCACATAATCACCAATATTAAGATAAAATGCAACCAACTGAAATCATGACTTATCAGCCAAAAGTAATCACAATCAGATTATTATTATTATTAGTATTTTTAGTATTATTAATTTTTTTATGTTTTTGCATATTCCTTTTTTCTAGTATGTGTTATACTGCCACATCACGCCATGAGTTACTGCTGCACTCACTGTTTGGAAGGCCCAAATTGTGGGATTTAATTGTTTGAATCAGGCTTTTGATGAGCTGACATTGTTTGTCAATCAAGCACGACCTCAGGGGAGCAAGTGATTTATCAAGCCGCCGTCTCTTGACAACGCTTTGCAGGGCATTATTGGTAATAAGAAACAGCTGAAATAGACAGTGACAGCATGGGGATGAAGTGTTCAGAGGTGATTCATGTGAGCGGTACTCAGGCTGAAACATTAGATCAGTTTACTTAAAGCTGTGGTCATCGTTTATATGCTAACTTATTTATGTTCAGCTACACATTAGAGCAGTGAGACATTGCTGAGCTCCCAGTCTCACTCTTCATTTTAAGAAAATTGGCAGGGACTGTTCTTTGCTACTGTCAGTGTCACTTTTTTTTTTTTTTTTTTTTTTTTTTTTAATCTTTCTCTTCAATGTGCAACCAAAGTCTACTCGCTTTTTTTTTCCAGCTTGATCTGAGGTTGATGGGCATGTACTTAGTGATATGTTACAGTGTATTTCCTTCAGTGCTGTGCTGATTAAGTATTTAGCCAGATTCTGTAATGTTGTTTGTACTTTATGACCAAACTAAACTCAAATTACATTTCTCCTGGGATACCTGAAGGCATCAACCAAGAGAGAACGGTCTCTGCTTCATATTTTTATTGAGCTCTGACAAAAATAACGTGAACATGACTTCATGTTCACTGTCATGGCTTTCCAATCTCAATAAGGTTTCCTATTTAATTGTACTTTAGAGTGAAATAAACAGAGAATAATTGCTGCTTTGAAGGCAGGAAATTAATCTAAATTAATAATTAGTCATGAAAAGTCCTTTCAGTTACAAGTTAATTGGTAAAATCATACAAAACCGTCAGTGTCACTTTATACTTTAACTCGAATCACTGAACATTTCCTGCTGTCTAAACAAAAATTGAGCTCATTATGCTTTTTGTGCATGAGCAGATTTCTCACAGTTACTTTCCATTATGTGTTAACTAACACACTGTCACTACATTAATAGTTTCACCACAGGGTGTAAAAAAAAAAAAAAAAAAAAAAAGGGGGGGGGTGTGCTTCAGTGCGTATGCGTTAGCATGGCTGTGTTTTTTTGTTTTTTTGTTTTTTTAAAACCAAAAGGCCATCAGAGGTCTTGGGGGGGCAATTTAACAGGCAACATTAGAAATATTAGTTTGTGAAACTATGGTAAGCATTGATGGCCACTGACCCTTTGGTTTATCCGTGTATAAAAGAGGGAGCTGCCATATCCATAAGTTGGGACAAAGGAACATTTGGGTTATCAAGGATTATTCTTTTTCTGGTGAATGTGAGAAATGGACGCGAACAGTAGAAAAGCTGTCATGTGTCATCTCTGCCTTTGCAGTGCCATAAAAGGAGAACGAGGGAGGTCTCTCTCAGTGTAAGAACACAGCAGGGCCGATTTGTCGTTACTCGTAAATTTGATGGTTGTGTCGCCACTATGAGGGTTGCTTATTCTTTCAAAGGTTATGCTTATTATTGGCCAGAGGTTGTTACACAGGCACACACACCACCTGCTTATATGCGTATTTAACACATCCCACACTCAAACTGTGCAGCTATGTGTTGTATCCATCTAATTCACTTGCAATGACTCCTCGTCGTCTCTCTCTCTGTGGATATCTGACCATCTCTCACTCACTCCCCCCCCCCCCCCCCCCCATTCCCCACTGTCTCTCTATCTGTCTGGTGTGCCTATGACCTGTCTGGGCTTTGACGTATCTGTTTGCATTGCAACTGAGGCGATGTTCCTGCCTCCCACATTCAATTTATGATGCATGCTTTTTAAGTAATCTAAGCTGGTGTAGGAGCCAGCCGAAAAAAGAGAGAGATGATTAACTCTTACTTCTGTTGTTTTTGTTTGTGTGTCTGTATGTCTGTGTGCGTGCGGGTAAATTGTAGTCTGCGGGTGTGGTGATGCGGTCACCGCTAGAGCAAAGCAGTGAGGGAGAAGAGGATGGCAGGATGGAGGAGGAGAAAGAGGAAGGGTGGGGTGGGGAGACAACGCCATGAATGATTTATTAGTCTGGCATTACTGGGCCATTCCCCACAGAGAGACAGAGAGAAAAGGGGAGAATGGAGGGATGAATTGTTGAAGGATGGTGCCTTGAGGGAGAAGGATAGAAGGGAGAAAAAAAAGGGCATTCGGTTGAAAGAATAACGGAGGAAAGGATTCAGAGAGGGATATAAACGTAGAGCCATCTTGTGGGACTTGCGGACAGGGTCATGGCCAGGGGTCAGAGTAAGGACGAACTGAGCTGCACCAGGGTTGACCTGTTACAACTAAGCCTGCTGTTGTATTTAATCAGTGAGACTTTGACACTTTGGGATGTTATAGCAGTTCCTTCATTAAAAAGTAACAATTACAATATAAAACATGAAGAGATAAGGAGAAAATTATTGTTTTGAAGGAAAAAAAAACTGTTAAATAATTGCTTCATCATGGACACACTCAAAATCCAAACTACTAATAAGACAAGTTGTCATATATATTTGGTCTGATTTACAAATGGATTCACTTAGCAAGTGCAAAGTATATATTCCACCTCCCCTCCCAGTATTTAAAATTTGCAATCATCTCTTTGGGATGCTGACCGGTAGATGCTCTATTAAGGAAGCTTCTATGAATGAATCTTTTCTCAAAACACTTTGCTGGATGCGTTCAGTGCTTTATGGCGTTTTATCTCACCATCACTCATAAACAGCACAGCACAGCACAGAGGAAATATAAAGAGGTTCAAGGAGCGGTTGTGGCTGACTAGGGCTAACATCCTCCCAGTTGGTTGGTGTGAAGGTGCTTCAGCTCCTCATGGTTCTTTTCTTCGCAGATAAAAACCAGCCTGCTGAACTATTACAACTCCTTTGTGAGGTTCTGTTTTTTTTTTTTTAACTTTTGCTGCTGAGGTTTTATGGTCAATCAGGTGTGAAGACTCACAAGATTTGCACATGATGTCAGAAAAGCTCAATTGAGTAACTCTGAGGTGAGTTACCTTTGACTGCTAGTTGTATGTTTTATATTTTTGATTTGCAAAGAGCCTACTGTACTCACATTAAGCTTGTTGGTTGGGTCTGATTGCTCTAACTTTGGTAATTCAACCGTCAGCATCGTCTAAGCAAGCCAGCACTTTAACCTGCTCTTCTGTGAGCACACCATGTGGCCTGTGGTTTGTCATTCTCATCAGTTAGTCTCATCTTTGGGCTGCCTTGATCTGACGTCAGGATAAAGTATAGAAAATACAATTATATAATGTATTAAGTTTGCTTATCTAAAATATGCCCTTTCACTTCTTTGTTTCCTGAACAGTTGTCAAGAAATCATCAGATAGAAGCTGCATATCATTGCAGTCTTGTGCACAAAAGAAGCAAGTTCCATCCCTTTGACGAATGTTGTTTGAATAATGCTGAATAATGCTGCATTTCACACATTTAATGTTGCAAAAGGTTTCCAACATCTGCTCCACAACTACTGCTGTTGTAATATTTAATCCAAGGAGACAAAGGCATCTGCTCCATGTAATGTCCAAAGGTCTCTTATAGTCACTTGATTGGTGGGAGATCATTTTTTGAGCTGTGAGTACTTGCATTGTGATTTAAATGGGAAAACATGTTTCCACTCTCCACCCTTGTGAAATAATGCTTAGTCAAAGAGGCCGAATGCTTTTTTTTGGCAACATTTGAGAATGCACCAATTTTTTTTACTTCACAGAATCAAACTGTGCATGAAGAAGGTTGAAGGAAATATCAGACAGAAATCTTCCATGTATAGTTAAATGGTATTCTTTATTGTCTGAGCTGTTATGTTTGTCCATTTAGATATTAACAATAACAAAGTCATATAACAATAACTATAAACAATGACTGAGGGGAATGCTAACCTTAGCTAATGTGAAAACAGGACTTTCTATTTACCAGTAAAGGCCTACAACTGCTTCCACACTGAAATGGGTATATGCCCTGTTTGTAAAGCACATACAGCGAGTGGTGTGGCATCGATTGGACCTTTTTATAAATCACTGGCTCACAAACTGAATGTGGACCACAAACCTGATAACAGATCCACTTGATTAGCTTCATTATCAGGGCTGATACCGATCCAGTGGATCAGATTTTGTATTCCTTAACAATTACACAAGAGAATTGTCCACAGAAAATTAAGCAATATTTGCTGATATTTCACCCAAACTTGCAAGAGTTGCAGACAAGCATTTAAGTTGAATAAAATCCCAATTCTGCCAAACTGCTGGTCTATGATACTCTGATAGACCTGCTTCATCTTACTTTTTCATTTTTTTCCCCTTTTCTCTGAAGCCTTTTTTCATTTTCTCAATGAGTGTTTGTTCTCTGCGTTTTTCTTTTTCTTCACTCTGCCTCTCTTGTCCTCTCTCTTTCTTTTGGCAATGCTCACCCCCCCCACCCCCCCAGCTTATTTATGTGGCAGAGGAACAGCTGTCTCGTGCAGGGCGTAAGGTTGGCCAGGCAGCCCGGCTGCAGGCTCCACAGAGCGCGAACACTGAGCTCATTGTCTCGCTCACACACTGGCACACAAACACTCCTCTCTTACTCTCTCACAAGCCACACCGTCACATCCATTCACGTCCATTTAAAAGACAGACGGGAAAGAGTGGGCAGCTGGACCCACATTAACTGGGTTTCCATTGAACTACATTGATATGAGTTATGACATTTGCAGTCACAATAAGTCTAATGTGATCAGCAAAAATTGTTGAAGCATTTCCGCAGCAACTTCCTGGAACATACCCATTGATGAAGAAATGACACACCACATTCCTATTGGAGGGGAAGAAATAACGTGTATTCACTCATCAGACTCATCCGTTGTTTAATTTCTTTGCAGCATAGAGGTGGTTGTAAAATATCTGCCCCTTCCTGTAAATCTTGTGCAGGCTGGCATTTCCGCAACCACACTCCTCATTAATAGAAAGCGGCTAAGTGCATTTTCTTGTTTGGTCCTCAGATGTCATGAAATATGGCCAACATTAGCTCCAACCAAACAACTTGCTCAGCACTAATTAATTCTTCCTCCACTGTTTGACATTTTTGTGAGTTTCACACTGTTGTGTATTTTCTCTCCAGCCCAGTAAATATCAAAATTTCACATTTTATTACTTACATTGTTTCATATGCTTGCTTAAAAAAAAAAAAAGAAGCTAACCTCCATCCTAATCTACATCTGACATCCGTTTTTCAGTTTCTTCCGCAATACACATGTAAGCAGGATTAGCTAACTTTCATTTTCATTAATTTTATTATTCTTTGATGCCTTTATGACTCTGAGCTGACAGATCACTGCAATTTGTTGCTCATTTCCACCACCTTGAATGATGGCCTTAATTTTTGTCACTTTTTCTCTCTCACTTGCAACCTCCCTCAAAGCATTTCTACTCACTTCACATATTCCACACGTGGCTGGTTTCACTTCTTTATTTACACTCCAGTCCTCTTCTGCGTGCTTTTCCTTTCTGCTCTCCTTGTTCTCGTTAAAACGAAATTAAAATGACCACAATCTGCCTTCACAATCTGCAACCCGCTAGCACGAGAGCACATGCATGTATATTATGGCGCGCTTGCATAATGGCTAGCAATTTCAGTGGCAGGTAAGAGTTGACCAAATGAGGGCAATTGTGAGGAGGAGGGTAGATCGAGTAAAACTTACAGCAAACTAGGAGCTATTATTCAAAGTTTGGGAGACAGGATAAAAATAGTGGATAAGCAAAACATTTAGAAGCAGGCGTGTAAAATGTTGTGACGAGACATTGATAACAATTAAACGTAATCTTGTTCTTGTCCCTCAAAGCAGTGGACATAAGCTCGGCGCGCGGTCAATTTAGCAGCTGTTCTGTAGCTTTTCATCACATCACACCCCTTCTTCTTCAGCAGATGTAGTTGTAATGAAATCAGCATTTTAAAGCCAATGTAGACGAAAAATCCTTCAAGTGCTCAGGAAAATGGCAAGTTGAATGTTTACTTCTGTGACAACTTGGCATCAACTCTATCTTTTGCTGAAGATTATATAATGAATATTATATAACATATAATGAAAGCTGCGAAATGGGCTGTGAGGTTTGCATGTTTTGTTGAAAGTTGCAAAGAGACGCACACATGAACCTCACTCAGTGTCTCTGTCTCTCTCACACACACACACACCATCCTTCTGGTACCATCATCTTGTCCTCTCTTTTTAGTGTTTCTGCGTTTGTGCGATTGTGTGTGCGTGTACGAGAGGAACACAGTGAAGACAGGAGAGGCGGTGTTGGATAATGTGGGCAAATTTGTCAGGGAGCATCCTGTTCGCTGTAACAAGTACACAATGCTCCTCTGTCTGCTCATCTTCTGTCATCCTTTCTGTTGTGGTGTTTTTCATTCCAAAAAAACCCTTCAAACTTTCACTCATGAGTCTCCCATCCACCCATCCATCCAGCCATGCGTCCATGCTTCCCTTAGCTGACAGCGCTGTCGTGCAGAGAAGCCATGAATAGTTTATCAGGCCGGGTTATTCTGTGCAGCCCTGCTCCCCACTTTTGGCTTGCTGCGGTGCTCAAGAATATTTGGTGAAGCACACGCAACCGCCAGACTCCGTCATCAAGCATGTGATCCATCACCTATGCACACTTGTGTTTGTTATTTATAACGTTGGGTTAAACAGTCTGTAATATTGCTGTTTTCAAATATAAGATTCAGGGTACACGGTGATGCTGTATAATAAGGTTAGGGGGTATTCCAGAGGATGTGGCTACACCTTGCACCACAAAAGCTTCATAAACTGAAAAACATTTCAGAGAAAATAAAATCTTCCTGACATGTTCTGACAGAACAAAAATACTTCTAAGAAAGACATTCAGACAATTAATGTTCTGGCCTAAGTAAGCAGAAAACTGCAACTGCAGAAAAAAATCGACATTGAGAAAAGAAACTAAAACCAAAATGAGGGCTGAAACGTGAAAATAAAAGGATAACTTTGAAGTAATAAACCCATGACACAGTAAAAGTTTTCTAGCTGGCAACTGCATTTCTAGCTGATGCTAATTACTGTTTAATTAGCTAATGTTAATGCTGATTGCTCTGAAATTTGTGATGGTAACAGTTGAAGTGCTACAAAACCTGGAGAACTAAAAGTAATGAGGCCTTTAATATTTTGTTGATGGCGCCACACACGATCTTGTGCTAAAAGCCTAAGTCAGAGAGCAATGCTTCTCAACCGAAAAAAGGAGTAAACAGCATTAGTTTAGCGTTGTATGTGCAGGCAGTTAGTTGCAGAGTCACACTTTAGGATTAATGTCAGTGTAGGTTTGGCTGTTTGCTGAAATGCAATTAAAAAAGCCTGTAGGACAGAGGACAAACCTGAGTGACTAATGTCAGCCTAAACTCTGTTAGCATCCGGGAATGACTCCAACTTGTAGGGGAACGCTATACTGTGTGTGTGTGTGTGTGTGAAAGAGAGATAGCATATATATCTTCTTTTGTTTCAACAACTTGTAACTGCACAAAATTATGTTTCCTTGAGTGAATAATTTTTTTTTGCTGGTTATGCTAAGTGTTGTTGAGCAGATGAAATCCATTCACTCAGTTTTAGTACCTGGAAAAATCAATGGTTTTTACACGCCTGCTGTGCACCGTTTGTTACTTATCACACTAATAACACATCTACAGGGCTGTCAACCATAACCCACTAATATTTACATGAAGAAAGCAAAAACCATGCGGGTTTCTGACCCTGTCCTTTCTCTTCCTTCCACATCCACCAATGTCCCAGCTGTCCAAACCTCACACAGATTCTAGTTGGGGAAAATGTCAGAACGAGAAGTGACCCCCCCCCCCCCCCACACACACACACACACACACAAAAAAAAAACAACAACAACTCAACTTTCCTCAATGCATGGGAAAAATCAGTTCACTGTTTAAACCATGAGTGACTTCATTCATTCATTCTTTCATGCTGTGAAGATGATACTCGTGTTCATTTGGGAGTGTGTTTGAGTCACCTTAGCCAACTGAGCGCTCATGATTAAAACCACTTTCCTACTCTGAATTATTGAACAATAGGGTGTTTCACCAACATCTTTCCCGCAAATCACAGCTGAATCCAACCAGAACTTGCAGCCCACTGAAGTGTTGTGGAGCGTTTTGACTCAGAAGGATTTCATAAAGTTTTCCTGGCAACTTTGGGCTGATTTACTTTCTGTGCCACGCACACACATACTTTGAATGGTTGATGGTAGACTACACACAGAGCTGAGGATAAGTCAGTAAAGGTGTATTAACATGATAAACTAGCGTAGATGTTCATGTTTTGCCATCTAATTACTTCAGTTCAAAGTTTAACTTCTGTTGAAATATTGTTGAGCTAGCATGGCCTAGAATTAATCTACAGCATCCAACTGCCTTAATACTTTGAACCTACCAATCAACAGACTAAAATCTTGCGTTTGTGATGTTGCAGTTTGGTAAATGCTGAGAGTTGAAATGCCGTTAAGTAAATCTTGACGGCCACGCTCAGTTGCTGGACATTGCAAGGATTAGGCTCAATGCCTGCGTTGTTGGTTATTAGAGTTAATAACTGTACTCCCAAACTCATGTCAGCCGTGCATATACAATATGACAAGTGAACTCATTGATGACCTTCATCAGAGTTTGTTTTTTTTTTTTTGTTTTTTTTTGAGTCTCTAACCCCTCCACCTTTGCTTAAACTATGCCAAACTAAGATGCCGTATTCCTGCCCCAGTGTGCGTGACAAACACCTATGGTCACTCCCTGATTCAGTTTTTATCAGCCTGAACTCAACTGGTGTATGAAACTCCAATTTCCCCTTTTCTCTGTCTTTTGTAGAGAATTTGGATATAGAATGAAGGCTCAAAACGTCTCATTTTTGGACAGGCTACGTGAAATCTGGCACTAATTGAAACTGTTCCACCAGCAAAGCATTATCAAAAAATGCCTTTAATACAGCTGCTCAACAAGGTGTTAACAGCTGGACACTAACCTTTGTTTGAAAAGTGAAGGTCTTTCAAGGGGTTTCTGGTGGAGGACATTAACCCACAGATCAGCTACATTGGGACAGCTTGGAGAAGAAAAGCAGAGATGGAATAGTGCAAACCACAGTGTTGCCTACTTTATGCAGCAGCTACAAATCTACTTGGCTAAACGTGGCAAATCGCCTTTCTGTACAGTGACTCCACGTGTCGATCCAGTTATCATTCCTCATCAGAGTCCTGTGTCTTCACAGTATTCTCTTCTACAGGAAGCTCTACCATGAAAGCCAGAAAGCTTATCGTAGTTGGATTTTCAAAATAATCATGGCAATTGAAACAAATAAAAACAAAATCCAAGTTAAAACACTGAATTGTAGAGAGAGGAGCCAAGTTATAAAGTCAGCTCTACAGTCTGTAACATCTCTATAACACTTGAGATGGTGTGTGTGTGTGAGACTACTGTGTGACACCCTGCTGGTACATTCCTTGCAGAGGAGTCCTGTCACTGGGTGATGTAAAATGGACAAGGGAGGTGTGTATCATCATTTACAGGAATGGTCAGAGCCATTTCATGTAGACTATCACTTCTCCATAACAACCCTTTCTCCAGTTTCTGACCTTGTCAAATACAGACAGAGAACCACCCTACTACTATCTTAGATTTCAATTTCATGACCTGTTTGTTTTATGAAAGCAATTTTTTTGTGTTGACTACGATTTTATGCTTTCTAGGACAAACCTCCAATAAACTACCACTCTTGGAGTGCATTACTGTAGATTTACTATTTTTATGTCCTCCATATAACTACCTGTCCTCTTTCCTCGTTTTCTGTTTTATGATGTACTTCTGCACTTAGTGTTTGCCTTTTCACCCCTGTTAACAGATTCCTTTGTGCTGTCTTCAGGTTTACCAGGGCCTCGACATCATCACCAATAAGGTGACGGCTGAGGAGCTTGCCCAGTGCAGGCATCACATGATCAGCTTTGTTGACCCGCTAGTTAGCAGCTACACGGTGGTG
This sequence comes from Echeneis naucrates, assembly GCF_900963305.1. NCBI lineage: Eukaryota > Metazoa > Chordata > Actinopteri > Carangiformes > Echeneidae > Echeneis > Echeneis naucrates. The sequence goes on from NC_042521.1 coordinate 14,099,226, forward strand.
GACTTCAGGAACAAAGCCCTGGCTCTGATATCCTTTTCCGCAAAGCGTGAAAGCAGATGAACAGCGTGTTTTGTAACATCTCTTTCCACACTTTCCTATCAACCCTGCCACATCTGTAATCTTTTATTAATACGTGGTAACAGCAGGAAGGAATTCATTTGATTTGACTTTCACTAATTGGTTCGGGTGTTTGTGTCTGTGTGTAGACAGCTCTATCCTTGTTTTATCAGTGCAGATGTTGCACTAAAAATGAGATGGGCGATATGTCTGGCCTGAGATATTTATAGGAGTCTGTGTCTGTGGAACAGCCACACACACGTATACATTATTCCTCCTATAGTTATGCATTTCCAAAATGCCTAAACCCAACCCCAGCCTGACCATACTTTAACATTAACCCTAAAAAAGCCCTTTCAATGTGTGATGACTGACCACAACGACCTCACAGTGCAGAATTGTCCTCACAAGTGGCTTCAAACTACATTTTGTACACACATGCACACAAACTCTGGGCAGTCACACCCTCCTGCAGACTCCAGCCATCACACAGATGTGGAGAGAGGAGGCGATAACTAGAGAAGGTATAAATAGATCAGGATTTTATACACACACACACACACACACACACACTCTTCCACTCTTTCTCTCTCGCTCACACATTCAGCAGTGCAGTGAGAGGGGATGCGGTAGCTCCAAGAATACGCTCAGTGCAGTGTGAGCCTGCTGGTGGGAAGAGAGAGAAATGGAAAGAGATGAATGCAGATTAAAGGGATAGATGCTGCATGGGGGATTTTCAACTGTAAAGGAGATGATGAAGAGGAAGAACAAGGGATGTGTGTGTATTAGTGTGTAATAGCACGATAGGTTTGACAAACTTAAGAAGTTAAAAGACACAAGAACCTAATGACACATCTTCAGCTATCAGTCCTTCACTCAATCACATAATGCCCCTCCTGAAGCTCTCCTGTGTTTCTCCTTTAATGCTCCCAGTCTTCTGGCCCTCTTCCTGTTATCCCTCCCTCAATTTTCCTCACTACTTGTCAGTGATCTCTCTCTTTCCATCTCTTGTTTCCCCCACCCTCATACACAATGATGCAGCTGTATGTGTGTGTGTGTGTGTGTGTGTGTGTGTGAGCGAGAGAGAAAGAAGAGGTGAGTGACGATGGCAGAGTGGTTATTTAATTATCCCTGAGTGGAGAAGGTGGGTGAGTGGAAGGAGGGAGGGGGGGAGGAGAGAGAAGGAAAGGTGCAAAATGAGAGAAGATGCGACAGAAAAAGAGAGGGCTAGGAAAAAGGTGTGGCTCCGGAAGGCTCAGTTTATGTGACCACAAAGGCTCTTCCTTTGAACTCAAACTTAATGTGAACCGAATGCAAGTGACACTGTGTTTTTAAAAGGAATCAAAATGGGATCCATAGTTGGATCTTATTTGTACTTTATCTGTCTATTATTTTCTCAATCAATCGATAAGTTTTAGACGTTTTAGATGACATGTTTATACTGCAAGCACAATCATTTCAAATCAGATCCAATCAAATTTATATATATATAGCTTCAAATCATAACATAGCTACATCAAGGCGCTTTATATATAGAGCAGGTTTATACCAAACTTTTCATGGAGATGTTGGGTCTCTGCCCAACAAATAGCTCTAAGAACAAGCACTTGGCAACAATGGCAAGTAAAAATTTCCTTTGCAAGGGACAAACAGTGAGAGAGATACCATAAGTGTGAGCATGAAGGAGATTGGGGGGGGGGCTAGACCAAGAGGAGAGAAGATGTCATGGAAAATACAAACAAAACATACAGTGATTGCATCTGTAGGACGGGGAGAGGAGGGACAGAACACAGACTACAGGAAGAGACAAAGTTACAGACATGTAATGTTGTAATGTACATGCATGGGTGGGGGAGAGAGAGAGGTGCTCAGTGCAACCCCCAGTGTAGGCCTATAGCAGCACAACGAAAAGAAAAAGAGCAATTAAATCAGGCTTTGTCATAAATTAAGATTTCAAGCCTGATCTTGAAAGCTGCGACAGTCAGTTGATTCATAATCAATGTTCTGCTTGTAAGATTGCTGAACACTAAAACAAATCATCATTCATTATCATTCATTTATCATGATAGGTCTTTTTGAAATGTCCTTGAAATTGGTAAAAGTAGCAAATTAATTTGTGTTTCGCTATGCTGCTTTACCAAGGTCAGGAGTTGAGTGTCTTTTTAAAGGCCAGCAGTCAAACTTCAGATTCGGAAAAAAAAAAAGCATAGGTTAAAAGTTAAAGGTTGCAATGTTTTTTGTCTTTTCAGTGCAGCACAAGCTTGAGTGGCAAAAAATCACATGCTTCATGTCCACCATCATTGTTGTACATTATTGTTCCATTGGATTTTTTCAAGGTTTCTTTAAAAGAAAAAAAAATACACACTACATTTTCACGTTTGTGTGAATTTCTGTCTATTCCACTCTTTATCCACGCTTTCTCTTTCATAGAAATAAATTAAATAAATGACGGACAGTTGCTCACCTTATAGAGTCACAAGCCAACAAGCAGAAAAATAACCATCAGTCTTATTACATATATCCATTTATATTCAGTTACAGCTGTAGTATATCATCTATCAGTTGTACTGCACTAATTTATTGTAAATGCTGACACAGATAAGAAATACAATATTCTGTTTAATACTGCTGTTGCAGCCCTCTTATAGCGTTACAGTTTGTAATGGATTTAAGCAGTATTGTTCTTGTTTATTGTGTATTCTGCTTTGCACTTTGCAGCAACAGATATTATTACATTCTTCTAAGTTTTGCAGTTTTTCAAAGTAATACTCTGAAGCAAACAGTAGTGAAATGGCCGATCTCATGCTATAGTCACATTTTACTTTTTCATTTGTATTTTGCATTTTGTATACTTTGCGCAAGTGGTATGTTCTTTAAGTGTTTGCTGTAACGTGAACACTGTATATTGAGTCAAAAGGGCTCTGATATCCAAAAGGCCAAAAGCTCAATTTTCTCTCCCATTTGGATTCTCAGTTATCTTGAATGTGCACATAATATGAAACCATTAAACAAGCAGCGTTAAAAATGTACCGCCGACATGAGTAACTCGAGTAAGTGCACAATTTAGTAAAATTTGAGTGCCAGCCTCTCAGAGTGAGTGACAGTGATTAAATTAGAACCTGCCTCGGATGTTTTTGTGCCGTTGGGGTTTGAATGTCGAAAGAACCTCAAAAAGTCATTTATTATCTATTTGATTTGTGTGCTGATTTCCATACAATCTGTGTAGATCAGTTTCCTCCTTAACCCACTCAACATAGATGATATGCACAGCAGAAAAAAACTCCCAATCATTGTTGGAGGGACAAATTATTACATTGAATCTCTGCTGTGGAAAGTCCTGCTGGATACAGGGGTGCGTGAATATTTCAAGAGCACAAATCTTCCCTTTCTATATTGCTAAGTATTTTCCCTGCCTTTGTTGTGAACACTCATCACATGTGGATCGATAAGATTTTGTGTGTTTGTCTGATGATAAAACTGCCAAGTTATGCGTGAAGCACAAATAATATAGATAATCCACACCCATACATATAATTTCAGCCCATCTGTTACCAGAACCTGGAAATATCGCCCTTATAGTGAAACCTACATTTTTGAATGTTTTTTTGTATAATATCTACTGCTCTCTGTGCTTACATAGATAGGAATGTAAAAGTAAGACTTATTAAATTCCTCATGTGCCAAGATGCTAATCAATGTGTTTTAAGTAGGGTGACTCACAGGTTAAAGCTAATGGCATCAGTTTTGTGTATATTAGTACAGTACAGTATTTACATATTTGGAGGGTTTAGTTCAAGATCACTACTTGAATACAATCCAGAGGAACACTTTAAATATCTTGCACAACAGGAGACTGAAGATTCAGAAGATGGAGGAGATGGGCCGTCGGACAGGAAATTGGAGCTGCAAAAACTTGGAGCGGCTGAGTTGCATACACAACTGGCGGAGGTGGACCCCGATATGGCTGCCATGCTGCACCCCAATGACAAACGCAAGATTGCCAGGTGCAACAGCTGAGTAGATATCTTCAATGGTGTATGTGTTCTAGTGAAGTATTGATTGACAGTATTGATTTCTTTTCATTTTATCGCTCATGCTGCAAGATCGTTAGGCATAATAAACTCTATTTGTTAAGCAAAACATATTAGCTGATCACCGTTGCGCTTTAGGGCATTGTCGTGTTATCTTCACTTCCCGATTAAATAATTGGCTGGCAACTTTCCTGAAGATGCATCCTTTTTGAGGAGTGAGTGAAGGTATTTTCTTGTTTGATCCTTTGCTTTAGATTTCATATATCTTGATTGAATTGTGAATTGCAGCACTATTTTGCATTTCCTTTATGACAGAATTATGTTTTTTTTCCATCATGTTAAACTGCCAGTACAGGAGTCCTAAAAGAAAATAAATGTATTAGTTCCACACATGATATTGATTGCAAACATTATCAGCATTTGAATAGCGCTACTTGTATTTTATAGAAATGCCTATAGTACAGGATTTTTTTCTTTTTCTCTTGAGAGCAACAGGAACTGGCTCTTTTCACCTTCAGGACAATATGGTGTAAAATGATTTAGGTGTGTCTTGTGGTAACTTGTTTGTGTGCACATTTTTTAGTTTCCTTATGTTTTGTGTGAGCTCCTGAAGGGCTAATGTTTTGTCTCAGGCTGACAGTCACACTATATGACCTCCACCCAAACTGCACTAACGGTGTGTGTCTGTCTACACACACTCACACACGCACACATGCACTCACATCTTGATAAGTAGCAGTCAGTGAATTCGGGTCTTTTCTTTGAGTAGGTTAGGTGACAGGAGAGGACGGGAATTATCTCTTCATCATTACAGCAGAGTGAAACTGGGCACAGCTAAGAATCAGGTTTGGATTCAGATCTGAATATCTTAAAAGCCCAGCTGAAATATAACCATGTGGTAACAAAAAGAGTCTGAAAGAGTCTGAGCCCATGCAGAAAGTTGTTTTTTTTTTTTTTTCTTCTTTTCTTTTGTTCTTGTGTTGACGTTGCACATTTTATTTGTTCACAATGTGTTGGTGCAGCCATACCATTTATCCTATTATCAAACCAGATTCTATATTTGTGCCTCAGAAGTGGAGAGGTTTTCATTTACTTTGGATGAAATGGATAAATGAATGGTTAACTTGTCCAATCTCAGTTTACCCACCCAGGCCTGATTTACAGGGACTGGGGTATAAAGTCATTCTATATTGGGGCTTTTAGGATTTTGTGTCAAGCTGAAAAACCTCTTGCTTTGTTATGTCTACACAGATATCCAATTGAGGCATTCATTAAACCTATATTTATGCGTCCATGTTTATCCACAGGAGCCTGCAAATACACCAGGAAACAGGCATCCCCCATAGTCGCTGGCTAGAGGAGCAGAGGGGTCAGGAGGGAGGCGGCGGACTCGGGGGCCCGCTGAGGTTCCCAGACCCCTGCATTTTCTGGCTGCACGCTGACATGGAGGGTAAGGAGGAACAATCGCTTCCATTTCCATGTATTGTAAAGAACAGAGCTGCTGATTATCGTATGGGAGCTTCAATGCAGCATGAAATTAGCTTGCATCTGCATCTGTCTATTCTTTCTGGTATACTTGTTAAATTTTTTTCTTTCTGTTCCCCTCCAGCTCTAGACAAGCGCTTAGACTCTCGTGTAGATGAGATGTTGTCTGCAGGACTTATAAAGGAGCTGAGAGACTTCCACATTCGCTTCAATCAGCAGAAAATTCAGGATGACAGGTAAGGTAATAAGCAGCTAAACAGGTTCACCCTCCAGATCATAGTCAGCCATCCATCCATCCATCCATCCATCTATTCATTAGTATCGTTTATCTGTTGGCTGATCATTTTTGCTGAAGGCAAAAAACATTGGAACTGGATCTTGGGAAAGTGAGCAGATGGCTTCATTTTCTAGTTAATTTGTTTCAACTATTTCATTTTTATCTACAAAATCAACCGAACTCCCAAGTCATTCAGGGAGAATAGAACGGCATTTACAATCTGTTTTATGTGCCAAAAATTAATCTGATATTTTCCTATGGCCCTGTAGTCCTTGCTCTTGAGCATTTACAGGGGGGCATGAGGGGAGAGTGTCCCTGCAAGTCAAAGCTCACATTCTCCCCCTCATCTAAATTAATGATCCAGACATTCAGTCTGAACCCAGAGTCAACTCCTTTCATCCGTGTAACCAGGGCAATAGAAGAGACCTCAGCCAAGTAGCTATCCAGTTATTTATTTCTCCTTCCAGCTCTGACAGGTCACTGTGTTCTGTACCGTCTTGTTTCCCATAGGCCTGGAGACCAATTTAGATACAGCCCACACTGTTGTGAGTTTAGATCAGATGGGACTAATATTTCTTTAGGATGTCCAGTGATTATTAATAATTGCAGCGATAAGGTCTCTCCATAGGACTTTAGCACTGCCAGGGGAGTCTGGTGATTGGTGCTTATTACCTCAGGACCTCAGGAAATTCATCCCACACTGGATGGATGTTGGTCACAGAGCAAATTACTCACCTTGCTATGGTGTCTGTTGAACTATAGATGCTATTGAAGACAACGGTAACACGATAAAGATCAACATCTTTTGTCTTTAATGCAATTCCCCACTTGTGTCTGACAATTCTTTAACAGTAACCACATGGTCAGTAGTGAACTGGACGTGAGCGACTCCTTCATTTATATGGGTCCACTGTTTTACTACTGTAAATATTGTTGTGTGGTGGCATATCTGGCTTAGTATCATTCAGGGACATTGTGATTTTTGCCGTTTTTCAATGTTCTTTCTCCTCCAAATAGATGGGTTCCTGTAGTTATAATATTGCAACCACTTGTTACTTTAAATTCTTTTTATTCATCTGAATAATACTGTTTTTTAGTTTTGCTCCCCTTCCCTCAGTCATGTTGCAGCAGATAGTTGCTTTTGCAGCATTACACAACATAATCAACCAAATGCAAAAACACAAAGGCACTTCAAGAGACACTACTGACAAAAGAGACAAGCTCCATCGTTTTTTTTTTTTTTTGTTGTTGTTGTTGTTTTGTTTCCACTGGTAAACACAGCAGTCTGTGCTACTTCCAGTGCGTTTGTGTATTTATTGTTGTACGTGGTGCAGCGAATGATTCAAACTGATTAAAATATATTCTGAATTGGTTTGTTTTTTTAAGTTAATGTGTTAACAATCTGGGTTGTTGTGTGGTTGGTGCACATGCCATTTTATCACAGTGTCCTGGGTTCGATTCCCAGGATCTGTCCTACATGTAATTTCCCTGTCTTTCTCCCTGTCAGCCTCTCTGCCACTTACTAATTAAAATAACAGCATATCAAGTTGAAAAAATAAATAACAATAATAATGATAAAAAAGAAAAAGAAATGACTGTGCATTGAGCTCTAGAGGCTGCTACAGAAATACAGGACTAAATCATGGATTTGCCAGCATACCAGAAAACCACAACAGTCTAGGGAAAAGGCAAGAAAACCTGTTGCGGAATGAGACAAAAATACTTCACACCTACCTTTGCTGTGGACTGTTACTTTCAATTCATTCATTCATTCATTCATCTTCAACTGTTTATCCGTTTCTGGGTCATCTGGGTGCTGGAGCCAGTCGCAGCTCACACTCAATGAGGGCGGAGTCACCCTGCACAGGTCACCAGTCCATCACAGGGCCAACACACAGAGACAGACAGAGACCAACAACCACTCACACTCACACCTACAGACAATTTAGAGTCACCTGTTAACCCAAACATGATGTCTTTGGACGGTGGGAGGAAACCAGAATACCTGGAGGAAACCCACATAAGCACAAGGAGCACAGAAAGGCCCCAGGTTCGGGGACCGAACCCATGACCTTTTTATTGTGGAGCAACAGCGCTAACCACTATGAATATAAAATTAATAAATGAAGATTGAAAAAACATATGTCACACAAAATTGAAATTGTGTCATATTATATAAATTATGAAAAGTGCCCATGTCCAAATGCATTTTTAAAGGGTTTGACATGGAATTGATAAGAATTGCTAATATTATTTTCTGGCCTGTGTGTCAGCCACGGCAGTCGTAGCGGTGTGCAGTTAGTAAGATAAAGATTCTCTGCAATTGTCCGTGAATTACCATGCACAGCTTGTGACAGAAATATCATGATTAATATTTCTGCTAACATGCAAACACCAATTGATTCAGCAAGCTTTATTTTTCCTACCAGCAACAAGCCCTCTCTTTGATAATAATTTATAATGCCCCCTTTTTTATTTATCATGTATAATATGAATCTTAATATTTATCCATAGACTCAAAATCTCAACAAAAAATGCACTATTAATTAAAAAAAAAATGTGCATGACATGAAGTATACATGAGCTTCACTGATAGCTGAAACAGAAATGTGGAAATATACTGCTTTGTGTGTCTTTGGCAGCAGATACTGATAGTGTATGTGTGTGCTGTGAGGGGTGTGGCTGCAGGGAGTTGATGCATTGATGGAACCATGCCCAGGAAGCTGCCAGTTCCCTTCTTTAGTCCCTCCTTTCTTTCATCACCCCATCACCCCATCCCACCTCATCAAACAGCCCCCTCCTCCTTGTCCTCCCACCTTCTCTATGTCTCTCTCTCCTCCTTCCATATCTGCCACTATTGCCCTCTCAGCAATCTGATCACCCAAGGACTTCACCCTCCCCCCCACTTCCAACTCTCTCTCTCTCTCTCTCATGCTCTGTCTGTCTCTCCTTCAGCCTCATGTCTCCATCCCCGGCTGACTGCTGTGGCCAGACATCAAGGTCAGATCTTTCCCTCCCTCTCCTCTGTCTTTCTTTTCCTCCCTCCATTGACTCTACATTTCCTGTGCTCTGTCGCTATTCTCAAATTTCTGTCTCTACCTGTCTAGCCAGATTTATTTTATGTTATTTACACCTCTTATTTCTGTTAAATGTTAGAAGTTACAGAACAAACAATGTAATAGTTATTATTACTGTGAGAGGAATTTTGAGTGACCTAAATAGATTACTTCCGGTTGTTAAAACCTGCCCTGTTAGAGGCATGTGGTCGTAATAGTTTGACCACCATTCTGTGTCCCTCAGTATACTATCAGGTCAGTCAGAGATCCCATGATCTTAGGTCAGGACCCCCAGCAAAGAATAAACATGAGACTCATGTGATGCTCATAAGATCTTCAGTTTACATCCATGTATAAAACTGAGCTCAATTCAGAGAGAAATTGTCAGACAAAACTCTGGACCTCTCTGGCCCTAATCATCTGACCAATATTGATGTGACTTGTTGTCTGCTTTGTTGGTTCATTCATTCATATTCTACTGCTTATCCATTTCCGAGTTGCAGCGGATGCTGGAGTCAATCCCCCACCCATATTGGGTGAGGGCGAGGTTGCCAGTCCATCACAGGGCCAACAATCAGTGACAGACAGAGACGAAAAAGAAAACATTAACACTCATACATACTATGCTGCTTTGTTGGTGTTGGATATAATAATAATGTGTTTCTTTCAAGGATTTCTCATATTAAAATTTTCAAGCATGGCCGAGTTGAATATGTTTATTCTCTCACCAGGAAATGATAAGAATTTCCACCACAATTACCCTGTTTAGTCTACAGTGCATTTCCTAAAAAAGGATAAAAGGGCCTTACAAAAAGACAAAATTGATAGCAGAAACAGGGACTTCTTGGCAAAAAGAAAATACAGGCCCCACACAAAGGATAAAAGCAGCCTACAAATCCAAATTAATTCAAATAAGTGGTTTGTATTTCATGGTTATTGTAATGATCTGAACATGATCAGAATACAGGTCATTGGCAAAGTTTGTGTCTCTTCCATTTCTCTTTCCTGTTGGCTCCAGAAATGTTTTGGTCTTTTTGTTAACTCACCATCAACAGGAATCAAAATCAGAACATCTGGGAATTATTATAAACTGTACAGGTCATTGTACTATGGTGAGTTGAGCGATATTATCTAAGGAAATTAAATTGTTTCACTAAGTCATGGCTGCTCTAAACACGAAGCATAACTGTATTTACTTGGAATGTAAACAAATCCGACACGGATGTGATCAGACTGTGTCATGATATTTGCATTTTTGGTGTCATCCCTACCCCTCTGATCTCTCACCTTGACACAATTTGCAGAAAGTTGTTTAATTTGAATTCAAAATCATACCTTTGTGAATCAGAGCTGTTCTGACAAACTTCTTACACATAAAACTTCTCTTCATAAAAAAATCTATTCAATACGCTTCAACTCTGTTTTATATCCACTTTTGATTTACATATTAGTTTTAGAAATTAAATAACCAAGATTTTCTTATTTAACTAATAAAAAACTTACTAAGAAAAACTTACACGTGGAGAGTGCAAATGGTGTACAGAAAATAAATCAGTACTAATGATTTATAACATTGAAATCAGACATTGTCTGAAATATTCATAATTATTTTTATGAAGTGAATAAACAAAAAAAAAAAAAAGGGCCAGTATTGCCTAAACACTGATTTATTAGTGGCGTGCTTCTTCAATATCAATGACCACCACATATAGATTTGTAACTATTTCAAATGGATAGAGCTGTGTGCAAGAGCATTGATTCACTGAGATCCTCCTTGTCACCCCGCCCTCACATTTACATCAGACCAGTCTGTCATGGTCTGACTGGCCATCGGGAGCACTGGGAGAAATTCTGTCACATCACTGGGCCAGTGGACCATCCAAAAAATCCATAAAGTTTTTTTCCATCCCTCTCCAGCTCTGCATTATTCAGGGTGTGCTCGCTGTGTGTCCTCCAGGTCTGGGCCTAATGGCCAGGGACAAAATCACCAACCTCACTGACTTATTACTGGTTTACATAACATATAGAAAATGAGGTGTTATATATTTTTTCATTGCCATCTTTAACCCGAATATTTGCAGTGAAACGTTATACATTAAATCAGCTAATACCACAAACAGTATCTAGCTATCTTTTTTGGAAAACGCTGTAGACACATCCATCAACTTTGCCTTACATGCCAAACATTTATGAGTCCATTACACATAGTCTAAACTGTTATCCTCCACCCCCACTGTTCTCGATTAAACATTGATTTTTTCATTAGTCAGGTCAGCTGTTTGGTTACATAAAACCACATTCTTGTTCTGGCAGTAAGGAAAATGCAATCACAGATCACCTTTGCCATTTTCACAATCATTTTTAATTCAGAAAAGGATCAAGTCTTTCACCTAAACACACAAAGCAATAGAGTAGCCAAACTATACTATCAGGAAGGTGCAGTTTGGGCTCGAACAGACAGCACTGCTCTCATGGGGGTGATGACTGATATTGTTCTGTTTTCATTGTCTAGTGAGGTAATCTGAAGGTTTCTCCCCCAACTTGATGTCACCCTGATCAGGCTACTACAGTCCCAGCACCTGTGGGTCCCTCTGCCAGTGCCTTTCACTTTTTTTTCTTTTATTATTATTATTATTTCAGTCGCTTTCTGCCCTGAAGGGTGTCACATCTGCTCAGACAGATATTCTTTGTTCAGGGATGGAAGGAGAGATGGAGGAGAGGGTGACATGAGTCACCACTGGGTGTCTAGAAGTGTCAAGTTAGAGACAGAAATTTTCTGTATTGATGGATAATGTTTCATTTCCTCCTCTCCTCTCCAGTCAGAGCTATCAACATGGGATTTTCCAGTCCATTGGTTTTAAAGAGTTTCATGACTACCTGACTGCTCCTGAAAGCAGCCCCCAGCAGGAGAAAAACGCACTACGGGATAAAGGTGAGAAAAATACCCGATCACAAAGATGGATTTATATTCACTGGTTAACTGACAAGTTGAATGATCAACCAAATAAATGTATTCTTTAACTCTGTCCAGGTATAGAAGCTGTGAAGATTGCTACAAAGCGTTACGCCCGCAAACAGAATAAATGGGTCCGTAATCGTTTCCTTCAACGTAAGTATCCTTCACCCATTCATTGAGTGTGTTGTGTTGTGTGTGTGTGTGTGTGTTTGTGAGTGTGTGTGTGTGTATGTGTGTGTGTGTGTGTGTGTGTGTGTGTGTGTGTGTGTGTGTGCGTGCGCGTGCGCATTCGTCCTCCACAATCAGCACTCTCTTTAACAAGATGCGAGTCATGCACTCCATTAGACACAATAAGCCTCTCAGACACTCTTCTGTTCCAAGGTACAAGGTGTAATTTGTATTTGTGTGTCAGAGGATTAGGGTGATGTCATTTAAAATAATCACAACTTTACGGTAAAGGTTTTTAACAAATATAAACACTGCACACATTTGAAGGGAATATTTCATGGTCTAATGTTTTAGCACAATTTAATTTTGCCATTGTTTCCAATTTTTTCTTCTTCTTCTTAGTGGTTAGTTTGTACCTTTGAAGGAAATGTTTGACATATTGAGAATTATTACATGTCAAGCATTTGATGAAGAGACTGACACCTCATATGCTAAGGTGGCCTGGGTTTGGTTAGCCAAGTATAAAGGTTGAATGGGAACAACTCAAACTTGATAATATAGCTTCTAAAGCTTAATATTCAATATTTACTTGTGAACTCTCCGTAAGTAAGCAATAACTCTATTTCCCAAACGTCCCAATTAGTCCTTTGCTTGAATGTGTGTCTCACTCTCCTAAGTACATAATGGATTTGATAGTGTTATATATTTCAAATTAGGACATCTGATTTATTTATTCACTGGCATAGGATTGGATTTGATTTTGTGCAGCATACATGAGCTGCTGTGATGCTATTGAGGAGATAATGTTTCAAGATCCAACTGTGGCATAGACCTCTATCTGACCCTTTTTTCATAGCCCTGTGGCTCCGAATACATAAAAATAAACTAAAGTGGTTGGTTACCTGCCAGAGGGGCTTGCACAGCAAAATGGATAAACATAGCCAGCACAACCAAAATCATTTGTAGTGATTTCCCACCCTGGTCGCAACCCGTAGAAGTCAGATGTGTTTTAAAATGTATACAAAAGCTCTCTGTATTTGTCTGTCAAATGGAAACCTGGCCTCTGTGTCCCACCAGCAGCATGTCCTGCAGTAACCCAGCCTCCTAATCCTGTTAGGCCCAAGTGGCTTAGGCCGCACCAGGCCCTAAACCTCAATACCCCTCTTTCTGACTGCCTGCCTGCCCGCTGCACACACCATATGGTCTTCATCTGTGTGTGTATCTCTGGTACTGCCCTTTTACATATGCAGTAATCTGTCTGGAGTTGTCTGCTTTTGTGCACGTGTTTAAGGTTGTGTACGTTTCCTTGCTCTGCTCAAATGTCAGCGAACATGTTCAGGTTCAGAGCTTTTTGCCACGGCAGGCCTGGTCGTACAGGTGATGACAGAGGAGATCAGTTCTATTCTTTGTGTTTGCTGTTGCCCATGTTGAAAGATACATAAATATATATACATATGTATTTTTTATCCTCTGACGTTTTCTGACGTTTTCTCAAAATAATACATTTTACTTACTACCTCCATTGTAGTTTGAGAAATACTTAGAAGTCCGATTCTGACAATAACAGCAGCAGCAGGCTTAAGGACTATGCTTTTCAAAAACTTACAGGCCTACAAGTACAATCGTGGTTAAACAGAAATGACTCCCTTAAAGTCCCTGTAGCTAGGGTTAGTCCCTGACTGACAGCAGTCTGCACCATCAGAGCTCAGGGTGGAGGTGGAGCAGATGTAATCAGCACTAAAGTGTTAAAAGTCTGACATTTTGCATAGCATGAGGTTTGTAAGGACACTCCCCGACTGTCAGCCCTGTTCTGTTTGCAGAATCTACAACAGTCTCTTGTGTCTTAAAGGAAATCAATCAATCAGGATGTTAGAATCTTTATTCCGACCAAAAGACTAAAAATGCATTTTTTTTTTACGTTGCTGCAGCGAGACAGTGAAATATGGTCCTAGAAAGTAGATCAATGAGTTTGAAGGAAAAAAAATTAGCTGAGTTCATTGGACGTTGATCATGACAAAGTATCAGAATGCACTGATTGACTGATTCCAGTGAAAGTTTTACTTTCTCTGGATTTAATCAAAATGTCAGAGTCCAACTGTAAGAAAATGACCATGGCCTTCTTTAAACAAAAAACAAAACAAAGACAAAACATGTTTTTTTGTACATGCTGATAAATATGGCCTGTAGTTACCTTTGAATGTTAGTTGGCCTCCAACCAGCCTTGGTAATCATGACGGGAGGAAACTGTGTGTACAGCAGCAAAGTCTGCATAAGGCAAGGTCGAGTGGATGGATGAGCCAAACAAAACACAAGAATTACATACAGAAGGCTGCTGTTCATTTTCCACTTGAAACCCCCACCACCTTAACCGTACCAGAGGAAACTCCTGATCACTTTTCATATCCTATCAACGTGGTTGACGAATGCACGAATTATTTGAACACAGCTCAACACAATCGTGCTCCCATATCTACATTTGGTTTTACAGAGAGAGCATTTGCCTAAAAGGACTGGCTTGTACGGCCATCTACCCCTATTCCTTAACCCAGTTAGTCCCACCTCCCTGTCCTGCAACGTTCACAGTCTCTCTCTTGCTTTGACTGCTGACCTCTTTTCTGTTTCATCTGAGCCAGCACACACACACACATGCAGATGCCAACAGGCCTCAGCTGAGCAGGCTAATCTCTTGAAGCATTACAGAGCTGCCGGGAATTTGCCCCGACCACACAAACTCGGGCAGCAGGGTCACAGAGTCTACATGGACCAAACCAGGCGTACAAAGACTCGTGGGTCAAGGGCAGAGGTGGAGGGAGCACTGGATAATTGCACTCAAGTAAAAGAACTGTTACTGCAAAGGAAATTGATTTACTTGTGTAAAATGAAAAAACATAGATGAAGTGCAAACTAAATGACCTAAAATTTACTTTGATATTTGTTCATTTTTTGGGGCAGGGGATTGGACTCTGCAATACATTCTTGTCAGACGTTGGCAGCTTCTACATACAACTGATAACGACCACAATCCTGCTATTAGTCATCATTTGTGGAGGTTATAATGTTCAATTTTCATCCAAACTGTTTAAGATCCTTACTGGTTTGGTTTTTAGGTCATTTTGGAGGATATAGTGTGTGGTACTGTTGAACTGTATTGCATTATACAGAGAGGTCTTTCTGTTATTTAACCTAGATCATGAATAACATAAACTTCACAGCTGCTGCAGGTGACAGATGCTCCTTTGCTAGGCGATATGGTAGTTATTGATGCTGTCCTCTGCTCTGAATAGCCTGAAATCCTGCATCTGTCATTTTTTTGCACACACCTGTATGGACATAACACTTAACTTTGCAAGTCCTCAACAATCAGATCCAAACCCAGCATGACAGTACAATATAGTACGATGCTCATTTCTAAAAAATTTAATCATCCCATTTAGAGGAAAAAATATCATAAAACAGGGTATAGGGCATTAGGGCGTGGCTACTGAGTGATCTGCCACACTCAGTGACCCACACGACAATCAAGACAGAGTACAGAGCAGGCCAAAGGCTTTAAAATGTCAGCTCACAGACCAATGGATGACATCAAGGTTGGTTTCCAAGTGACTTTTTACTCAGTTACAATGTTGGTTTGAAATTTATTGAAGTAATAAGGATAGAAAGAGAAAGATGAATGGGAACAACAGAGTTTCAGCCAGACAAGCACGGTGAAGTAGGATAGAAAAGCTAAAAAAATAACCAGAATTTTGACCTTTCTTGTACATATACAGAATAAGACAAAATCACATGTCTGGGAGGCAAAGGATCAACCTAGTTTTTCAGCATGGAGTTGAAGCATTAAGTGACGATAGACAATCAGGGAGCAGGTGGGCTTTCAGTGTCTTAAATACTTTTCAACGGGTTACACGGTTCTTGATGGACTCAACTCTGGTTGCTCTGGGAATTGAATCACCGGGTCAGCCAGCTAATATTAAATCAAGATTAATTTGTCCCGCCTTAAATTGCACCTCTGTGTGGGTGTGTTCTTATTGGAACGTGTGTATATGTGGTTGTATGTGGGTGTTTAATTAGTGGATTTAATCACTTATAAAGAAAACGTTAATATGAGGTTATATTAATTTTAATAAGTGCCACCTTCTACGCTGAGACTGTCAGAGCCCTCAGAGCTTTAAATTCTCAAATGATGCACACACAAGCAGAAAACACGCACTACCTGTAACCAGCATATACAGGTGTAGTTTAACTGAGGCCTCGTGAGTGTTAAGTAACAAGGGTATAGGACACATGGGTAACTGGATGGATGGAGAGCGAGGGTAATCGATCCAGCTGGGGCAACAGGTGCGGTGTGAGTTTACACTCTTGTCTTCGAACAAGTGCAAAGCTTTTGCGTACACACTTACACACAGAAATGCCACCTCCCCCTGTGGAGCTGCAGTCAGGTCGGGGTTGTTGTTACCACAGAGGTCCCCACGCCACCTCTGGTCGTTGAAAAGCCAAGAGATGAGAGGGCCGGTGGTTAAAAGGAGATAAAATAATAGGTAGCCCACGTGTCCATTCATGCCAGAAATGCGAGAAATTGAAGAGAAAAAAGAAAGTTATCAAAACACAACTAAAAACATTTGACATTGTCATTTGAATCCAGACAGGTCTCTGACTATGTGTTTTGTATCATTACAACACCTCATAAGAACGCCCAATACAAAGTGATTCATTAAAAAAAAAAAAAACAACTTCCATCTTCAGTTAAAAGCAAAAATGAAAAGTAGAGGTGTATCCAACCTCAGGGGCCCCGTTACTTATGTAACCATATTCATGATGTCAATATTTACAAAAAAAGATCCGAAAGCATGAAAGAGAAAAAAGTAAAAACAACTCAATAAAATTGTCACATGAATAACAGTGGTAACTCTACTGTTCTGCCATTTCATATGTTAGTTATTGATACTGATATCTGCACAAGTTAGTGTCATGCAGTGCAGAAATTACATATTTTTTTAGCAAAAATTTCAGAAATTCACTTAAAGCTTGCATTTTTTTCTTATGGAATTAGCAGGAGAGAAGGGGTGTACACTGGGAAGCTCTAAAACTTATACAAGGACAAGAATCTAAGACAAAGTGAGACACTGAGACGGTACATAAAATTCATATGAAGAGTTTGCAATGATACATTTTTATCTGACCCTCTTCCAAAAATCAACTTCATCTGTGATACTTAAACTGCTCCACAGATGTCAAATGTAAATAACAGATAACGAAGGAGGTAAAGAGAAAAGATGAAGAGGGACTATGTTTAAGAGGAAGGAGGCTGTTGAGTGAACATCGGTAGTCCGGTTCCAGTGTGGACCTCAGCCAGAAAAGCACAGCTGGACCCAGGACACTGGTAGTTGGGTTGGGGTTTTATAGCAAAACACACACACACACACACACGCACACACACACACAGAGCGCGCATCCTCACTCAGCAAACATTAGACAGCAAATAAATTGTGGCCTGTTTGTTGCAACAGGTGGACTACTGTTTCAACACTCAGACACTGGTAAGCAGCTGCCCAGTGACAGGAGATGCGCCTTCTTGTTGGCAAAGAGAGAAGCAACACTCAGTGTGTGTGTGTGTGTGTGTGTGTGTGTGTTCGCCAACCACCCTGCTCTTTGTCACCTCAGTGTTTCTTATCAACCCTCGTTCAGAGTAGAGTGGATTAGCAGAGTTAAATTTCACCAGATCCCAAACAAAAACAGTGGAGTCAAGGGTGGGGTGGTTGTGGCGATAGGGAGGTGGGGATCTATCTAGCATCTGGCACCCCACTCCCTTTTATTTACCACTACCCCACCCTTTCCCAGTGGGAGGTGGGTGATTGCAAAAGGGAGTTGTGGGAGGGGTGGCGGTGTTGATAAAAAGAAAAAAGTAAGGAGAGATAGTGGCAACAGGAGGGCACAGGGGAGCACCTAAAGGAGAGCTTTAACTCTGCATCTGGTATGGGTATGCCAGGTGACGCTTGCCACCACCACCTGCCTGCTATTGTGTCACAAATACAAAAGACTTCCCCTCAAACACACACCACGCACGCACGCACAAAGTAACCATAGCAGTGAAACCTGAGGCTTTGATTAACAACCATTACTGTAAAAAAAAAAAAAAAACACACACACCCTGACAAATTGACCCACTGCATGATTGTATGATCACACAGGCAGGGCAGCCTTCTGGGATTTGCAGTGTAAACAATGAAAGCACACACTGGAAATCCAAGTGATCCCATGCAGGAACACTGAGATGTTGTGAATAAGGCTCTCTCAGTTTATTTAGCTTTTGACACCCTTTGTCAGTTATTCAGCAAAGCACAGCTGAGTGCTATGTTAAATACACCACATGATTCAACAGTAAATTAAAACCTATGACAGACAAATTTAGCCTAGACTTGAGTTGAAATGTGGCTCATGCCAAGAAACATGTTGAAATTGAGCTTTATAGCTGCGAGGCATGGCTCTGTGAAGACTCATTGTTCCCACAAACGCCCTCCTCTGACAGCGGCAACACTGTGAGCTGCATACACGACCAGTTATACAATTTCCACTTTGTCTTCCTCAATAATAATGTCGTCCCAGTAGAGTTCATAACTCCAGTCTATAGGGTGTCTGCTGCCCACACCTCCACAGATCAGCCTGTGTCTTCAGAGGATTAAGTCATAATTGAGTTGGCTAACTGTGCCTTTGAGGTTAATGGGATTCATTTAGGTGATTAACTTAAACACAGATATTATGGGCCAAAATTACGCCAACGCAGACGCCTGTGATGCGGCGTGGCATGGCCTGGCACTCAGGATGCCACTGTCAGTTTTTTGGGTTCAGCATATCATAATTACTCCAGCAATCGTCCTTCTTCTCCTCTCGCGCCACCGTGAGGCTGACTTTATTTGTTTTGAGTGAACTGTCTTAACAGCTTTTGGATGGATTACAGTGAGTTTCGGTGAACACTTGAAACGTGAGCATATTGAGGGGAAAGCACAGATTTTCACACATTGAAGTCACTGGCCTACTTTGAACTACCGTTAACTACTGTGATTGTAGACTGTAGGGAGTTTTATGGTAGAGCTGAGCAAAATCTGCCAAATTGCCTCGAGTGAAGTCGCTTATCTGAGTGACTATATAGTTTATGCATGAAAAAATCTCAATGGGAATATATATATATATATATATATATATATATATATATATTAAGACATGTCTCTTCTCTGTCCATGTGGCAGAACAAGTGACAACAGGAATCAGCAAAAAATTAATCGTTCCACTATTACTATGTTTTTACACATGGCATTTGATAACACATTAGAAAACCAGACTGGAGCCTAATATCACTCAGGTACCAACAGTGATATAGACACCTGATCTGTTGTGTGTCTCAAAAATATTCAATGTGATTTGTCATCAATTTTCTATATTTTCTGATGAGTCTTTGGAAAATATAAAGCTTAATTTATAACCCAGGCAGGTCCGCTGTTAATATCACATTTGTGGCAGAAATCTGAGCTTGTTTAGATCCGGTTGTAGCTGATAGAAGTCGCTTTCTCTATCGCTTCTACTCAGCTTCATTTCCTGTGCGTCTGTGTGTGCTCATTCGATGCAGGGCAGTGGCTCATGATGCAGACAGGCGCTCAGATAGACAGACAGACAGACACGCAGACAGACTGCTGTTTAGTGCTGAGGCCTGGCTCGGAGACTGCTGACTGATGCAAAACAGAAACACGGGGGTGGAACAGTTAGAGATCGGGAGAGGGAGAATGGGAGAGTGAGTGAAAGCCAGAGTGAGACTGATGGTGAGAGAGAAAGAGAGAAGTTGCACAAGAGAGAAAGGCAGGCGGAAGGAGGGAGGGAGAGACATTATCGAGCCAGTGTGAGTCAGCAGGTTGACAGAGCTTCATGGTGCAGTTCCAGCACATTACAGCTACTGTAAATATCCCAGTTTGTACTGGACTCATCCTGAAGTTGACCTTAGGCTTCCTGAGCTACAGTCACTCACTTTACTTCCCACTGGAAATAAAATGATCAACCACATACTCTACAGTGGACGCATGTTAAGAATCCAACATTAATATTAGCTTCTCCTCAAACTTGCTTTAAAGCAAGTCAGCTCAAAATATTTTTCAGAGGGTTTTCCACACGTCAATAAAAGTAGATGTGGAAACAGTGAATCAATACATCAGGTTACAATTATTCGCAGCTAGCGTTCGCCTCCTATAAAGAGGCATTTTTTGTGTTAACTGTGTGTGTAGGACCTGGAGAGAACGTGCCAGCAGTGTATGGACTGGATGTGACGGACGTCTCGAGGTGGGGGGAGTCGGTGCTGAACCCTGCACTGCAGATACTGGACAGTCTCAGTAAGGTGGATAAACTCACAGCATCTTCTCTCTCTCTCTTTTGTTCCTTTCTCCTTTCCTTCACTGCCACTCCCTCTTTAAGTACTTCTTTCCATTTTGGTATTTTATTTTTCCCTCCTGTTGTTTTTCCTTCCATGACTTTACTCCCTTTGTACACCATCACACGTGCCTGTAGGTTTCCTTTCCCGTTTGCTTTATTTCTTCTACTTTTCTTGCTTCATTCCTTTTTTCATCTCCTTTTCCTCTTCGTTTCTACTGTTGCTTTTTCCATAATTCTTTCCCATCCTACTTTTTGTCCTATCTTTCATTTTCCTGTTCATCTTTCCAGTCTTCTTTGCTCTCCTCACCGTCCTGCTTTCATGTCTTTGCAGTTTTTGTCTAGGTCAAACTGCCTCCTGTTCGCCTTTCTTGCTTCTTCGTTCTTAATTTTTCCCTTCTTTCTTTTTTAAATCTTGCCCTTTTTTTTTTTTCTTTCCTTTTCTTCCTAATTTTCAGAATTCCCTCCCTTTCCCTCACTTTAACATAATTAGTCCTCCCTTGTTTCCTCCTCCCTCTGAGCTCCCCTTAATTTTGCCTCATGCTGCGTTTATGTCATTCTACGTCGGTGTCATTAAATTGGTGAAGTCAGTGCTGTGTCTGAAACCACTGTCTGTTCATCACAGTGTACTGTACTTTATTTCTTTTGGTTCTTTATCTGTGTCTTAAATGTATGCAAAGGAGCAAAAAAATTCATTGACAATGATGTACGGAAAAATCACTGTGGCGTGAGAGAACACCTGGCAGTGGTGACTCAATATGATTAGAGTAAACCACATGTGTTATTTTTAAAGGGAGTAGTGACATGTTTTCTGACACCGCTGAATATTTCATGAACACTCCATTAACTTCCATCTCCTTGGCTCAACCAATCAGGGTGAGGAGCCGACAATTACACCAATCAGAGTGCAGCAGGCGGGGCAGGGAAACAAACGTAGCCTCCACACGTGTGATTTGTGTGACAAAGTGATCATCGGTGACCTTCAGTGGACAGGTGAGCCTGCCAACATAACGTTTAGTGAAGTAATGGAATGTATTTGGCTCTGACTTTGGATGTACTGTTTGGTTGAAACATCTTAAAATCTTTCTGTTATGTAAAAACGTGCACAGTATTGTGGATTTACAATACTCTGTGCCTTCTCTTCACCTATAGCTCACCTAAAGTCCAAGAAGCATCACTATCACGTGAGGAAGAAGAGGAAGTCGGATCCTGCCTGTGAGCAGCCCCAGTGCGCTGGAGCTTCTGCCTCTACGCCAGAGACTCTCTCAGAGAACACTACTCGTGCTCTGGTTGCCCCAGGATGCAGTGAAACCGCTCAGGACTCTTCCCAGGAAACCAGGACAACACACAAGGATGCAACGGTGACATTTTAACAATTGGCCATGTTTATTCAGGCTCACCGTTTTATGCTCACAACTGGCTGTACCCTGATGGCTCTTAAAGAATTACAAGTATCTCCAGGTTCCTTCTGGGATAGTTTGCACTTGGGCTAAAGTCTTCCCGTTGAACTTGGTTACGATCTCAAAAACAATCTTCCAGCTCTGCAAATATTTACAACTGATCCTCACTCAATGTGTGCACAGTGAACATAATTGAGACTTTTTTCCCATGTCTGCTTGGATTACAAGTTGATGGCTGGAATGAATCATTCTCATGGACAGCACACACAAAAAGTGTGTTTCCTTTTTGTCTCCTTTCGAAGAAATTTTATTTTTCTTTTTGCCAAATGTGCCTTAACTGAAGTGGTGACCTTTCTGATTGTTGACACTGAATGAAAGCCTTCCATCTCTAAAATATTGGCATTTTCAGGATTATGTTCCTTTTCCCCGTGTTTCGCCTCACCACCACGTACTTTTAACTTCATCTAGTTGCTTTTGAAAATATTTAATAAACCAGAGTTTCTTCAGCTTTCTAAACCTGTGGGGGATTATGTTTTTTTTTTTTGTCACTGATGTGAAAAAACTAAATCCACAAAATTGATCAGAGAGGTTTTTACATGACATCAGCTCTCAAGCTTTACCTTTATCCCTGTGAGATCCCAGTGGCATACATGCCCTGTGCTCTGTTGGCCTGCTGCCTTGTGTTGCATTGTCAGTAAACACATTTTTCTGCCCCCCGATGTTGATAATCACCAGATGCATGATTTGTATCATTGCCTTTCAGTGGAGCTTGTTTCTGTTCCGACAGTGGTATAACCCACCAGCTCAGAGACAGTGTTTTCCCAGCAGTGATTGCCGCTCTTTGTTTATGCGAGTGCATGTTGTACCCCCTTTCAAACCAAAGTATGCTGCCTGCAGTAAAAACCATTTACAGAATACATGGCATCTATCCAAGAGCCTCTTTTGTCGCTCCCTTTTCCTCCCCTCACCTGCCACTTTTTCTTCTCACCTCCCCTCCTTTTCCAGAGATTCATAGCTGAATTGTTACCGGCTGGCAATCTATCACCTCTTTCTTTTTAAGTTTCCAGCGTCTTCGACATGTTCCTTCACCACAAGTTTAGTTCACAGGCTCCTGACGTTTGACCTCATCCACATGACTAAAAATATTTCCAGCCATATAATAACTGGAAATGTGCGCACATGTGTGTGTGTGTGTGTGCGTGTCCCACATTCCCTTACTCCAAACTGGGTCAGGCCTCAAGCTTACTGGGGACTTACAATACAGTTTGGGAGTCACATCCATAGTAAAGATCACTGTGCAACTGGTGTCTGGCGTTTATAACTCTTCTGTTTATTTTTCTTTCTGTCTATGAAGCATTTCATTTTCTTGTCCCTGTAGCAATTTGTTCCTCCTCTGTCATCGCTGTAATTAAAAATACAGAAACAGTGGGAATGATCTTTAAATAGCAAAAGAAAAATAATTTGATGTTCTTTTCGTACTTCTTATGCGGTATGGTCTCGTCTTAGGTGCCCCATTGAGTCCTGCCTGGCACCTCCAGGCACTGCTGAATCATACCACATTTTAAGCTGAAATCTTGTGCAATAAAGTGACATAAGGCTTCAGCCCCTTGATCTGCACACAGAGACACACTCACAAGAAGTGAAGAAGTGGGGCAGCGGCCACAGTCACAAGGCTAATTAGTGATTTACGCACTGCGATGCACTGGATCATCTACGGACGCACACAGCCACACATACACCAGGTCAACTCATTAGTTACGGACAGTGAGCACTAAGAATCAACACAAATACATTTGAAATGGGAAACCTGGAACTACGGTCTCTATCTCTCACACACACACACACATAAGTCCCTTTACAGTGGCGTTTCATGCTTCATTAGGTTTTCGATCCGATGATGCTTCTCGGTGCTTCTCAGTGTTTGTATGTACAGTAGAGGTGCATCAATCAACAAGCCGCACAACAGTTCACCCAGTTTCATCGCTCCCTTTCTGTCAGGCCAGTCCTGCTTTGTGGAAGCTCAGTAGCTGTATATGTTCACAGAGCACACACTGTCCTATACATGAGGCCCGAGGTGGGGGAGCTGCAGGCTGACTTATGTAACACATGCTGCAGCTTATAGACGCTTGTCTGTGTCTGGCATGTTTGCCATGATGTGCCGTGACGTCTTGGCCTCCGCCTCTGGCTTCACTGCAAAAAAGAAAAACAAAAAACTTTTATATAGTGTAGATAATTTAGATATCGCAACCATTATGTGCATTCACCGCAAAATTGTGATTTGTGATTCAGGATGTTTCTTCTCTGATCTTTATTTCATTGATGAAGCAGGCAAGCAGTCTGTTACATTCAGCAACAATAATCTGCTGTTCCTTGGCCAGGACCAGATAAATTGCATTAGCAAAAAAACACTCTGCCAAACACTCTACAAAACAGCTATTTAACTTTTTTCACTTTTTTGTATGAATTTATTTGTATGAATAATCATTTTAATCTGTAATCTTTTGAGGTGGTGGTAGATTTCATTACCTGAAGACCCAACCAAGTAGTTGTTTCTCTATGTTTTCATTATAGACATTTATGATATAAATCTTCCTTTTGAACTTTTGGCAAAAAAAGCAAGAGTATTTCCAAAATGTCATGAATTTTCTCACTTTGCCTGTCACTAATACTAAACACGTAGCATGTGTGCGGTTGGCCTTTCCACCCCACAGCTCTGCTGTAGTAGTGTGTCATCCAGTGACTGTGCGTCTAGGTAATTTGAAGTCCACTTAATCCTAATCTCTAATCCCATTTGACTAAACATTCTCTGCCATCTGGCCCTGGCGGGACAAAAAACACACTCAGGCTGACAGACATGCAAGAGGCTAATCAGCTAGAGCAGCAGCTGTGGTCGAAGACACTGCTGACTTGACTAGAAAGACGATGCTTTTTTTTTATAAAAACCGCGTCTTTTGCTGAAGTGGAGCTTGTTTATAGATAATACAATGGGAAAAACATTTTGCACTGGATAGATGCTAGACACCACATAGTTGTATAATCTCAGATCTGAATTATGTGAAATGTGAAGGCCTCAGTTAAGAATGTTTTTGTCATTGTAGGCAAGAAAGTGGCAAAAGATCAACTATCAGGCCTCCAGCTGCTGGAAATGTGAGTTTGCTTCATCCTGAGTACAGAAAATACAGAGTGCCTTGATTTGTGCCCTTTGATTTTATTTTCAAATGTACACTATTTGAAGCATTGAGGTATGTGTGCGTCTCCCTGCGTGTGAGCTTCCTCTGATCAAAGCCAGGTTCATCAGGAAGAGGAAAGACAATTCAGACCTTGTGTGTTGTGCAACTGAGTGACAAGCACAACACTGTCAGGTGTGACTCAATCAGATAGCATTGAGAACATTGTTGATATGTGTGTGCGCATGTGAGATGTTTAGTGTTTGCATGTTTCACATTAGCGATACAAGAGGAAACGCGCACACACACACAGCTGCTCTATCCACTCAGACGGCTGTACGCACACGTGTTTGTTTTTGGCTACCTCCCTCAGCAGTGTGTTACAGCTGTGTGCTTGTACCTGTGTATATTATGGATTGCACACACACAGCCAGAGCTGCACTATTAGGGATGAGTGTATTGCAGCCTAATCCAGGCCAGAGGTGATTTTTTAGAACATTTCAATACTCTGTGATGTATGCATCCAGAGCCAAGTGCAGACCATCATTTATTGATGGTGTGTGTGTGTGTGTGTGTGTGTGTGTGTGTTGGGGGGTGGGGGGTTGAGGTTCATTGAGTTCATGCAGCTCCCTCTCTCTTTTTGTGGTGCTGTCTGGCTCCTGTGGTGGCTGCCTCGAACGAAGAAGTGACAGAAGGAGCAGGGAAAGAGATGTGATTAGATGTGAAAAGCCTTTAAGGAAAGCAGCATAGGTGCAGTCTACGCATGCACGGTTTCCTGTTGTCTCCCCCCCCCCCTGCATATTTCCTGCCTGGTTATGTAATGCGGGGGCTGTTACGTACTTTTTTCTTCTTCTTCTACCCTCCCCAAATCCAGACCATGACATGGCTTCCTGTTTTTCCAACAACCCAGTGAACTCTTTTCCCAGGGCAACGCTTAGGATAGGAGGGCACACACAAACACACACACACACATACACACACAGCACATACTCTATTGTCACTTATTTTAAGTCATGTGCTTATTTTAGACAAAGCTGCTTACCCTTGATGTGTTGGGTCTGGTGGGCAACATAAATGTCATTGTCTCACTCCTCGAATTCTTGGGGTTAGTGTTTATGTCTGTGTGTGTGTCTCTGCAGCTTTCAAGTCATAATAAATTCTCATCTGTATCTCTTCTTTCATTTATCTATCTTTTCACTTGTTTTCACCTTTGCTCTCAGGCAGGAAATGGGTGTGCCAGCTCATAAAGAACCAACAAAGCAGCCCAACTGCCTGCTCTGTGTGTGTGTTTTGGCTGTGGCTATTTGTGTGTGTCTGTGTGTTCATATTTATTGCATATGTGTGCACAGGGAGCAATGTACTCTCTGCAGTGTACTGTATTTGAGACAAAGAGAGTGTGTGTGTGTGTGTGTGTGTGCGTGCGCGCGCGTTTGTCTGGGTTTCACCATTGTCAGTGGCTTGAGCGCTGGTGCCGGCTTTTTCCCGCCAGTGCGGCGTTTGGTGGGAGGGGTTTTGGCTGCATTCAGCAGCAACAAAGAGCCACAGCTTCCCGCCCAATATGCAAATAGACAAAATGTGGGCGGGGCAGGGACCCTCCTCTACTGCGGCGCTTAACTCTGTCGCTGCCAGCGTGGAGGTGAGTGCAGCCAGGGTTGTGTAGGCATTAACGATTTCATTCAAAGTGATTTATTTTGACATGTCACATCAAAAGACAGTAAAATAAATTCCGCATTCTCAATAATCAACAATGTTTTACATGAGTTGTCGTTTTCCCCTGTTGGTAAACCACTCCTTTCTCACAATGTAAACTGACAGCGCCCCTTCAACTTTCGTAAACCACCAGCACTTTTTTTTTTTTTTTCAACATGTTTCTGAAACTGTTTGTCCCCTGTCCACATGTGTCTTCGTTTTCTCCAGCTGTGAGCAGCTTCTCTGTTACCATTGTGCTCTAACAATTGCTGTCCAGCCACAGTATGTGGAACAAGAGGTTAGACTTTCTCCTCTTTAAATCTTTGTGTGCTTCACACCTTCACTTTTCTTACCTTAAGCAATGATAGCAGTGAGATTATTTCCTCCCATGGATGCCGTAGGTCTATAGCTAAATGGCAAAGCTCAAACTTACCTCTGGCACACAAAAACATCAGAACTGGGACCACTTCCGTTACAATCCAGAGGGAATTCCTGTGTTGCTTGTATTTTGTAATTCAGATGCATGTGGCCATTTCTGTGTAAAAGCACATGACTCAGTCGTGTTTCAAATGTGTCATGCAAGTCAATGTAACATTAGGAAGCATGTCAGCTAGTAACAGCTATCACATCCTCTTCGGCCTATTTTGAACAAAGGGCGCTGTTATATGAAGAAGTTGTTTGTTTCAACAAGCTAAGCAGCAGACAGGGTGGTGGACGCAATGTGGTCTCACACATCCCATATGCTGGCCACATTCTCACTCTCACTTTACTCTGCTTTTATATGTGAATGTCAGCTTGTTTGCAAACTGTCAGTTTATCTCACATCTGCTGCAGCATCATGATGATTCCTTAGCTTTATTCATGAGAAACCTTACAGTTAGGTAGCACCCAGTGGTGCAAACATACAGCATATGCGATATTTGATCCACGCCGGTGGAGTTATGTAATGCTGTATTGATTCTATAGCAACCATAGTCATGCGCATGGCTTTTTCTGGAGGGACTGGTACTTGCATTCTTATAAATGGGAGCTGTCAGTTGAACATGTTTCTCCAGTGTTGTCAATAAAAAATAGAGTGAGTTTCTATAACTGCAGTATTTACACTTCATAACCAAATGATGCCTCCTGTTGTTCCTAAGATACAGTGTATTTGACTTTAAAATGGGTCCATGGCTAGCTCAGGCGTGCTTTGTGCGCTATCATATCCAGGTTCTCAATCAGACAACCATCACATTGCGAAGTAGATGGGTTACAGTAAGTTTACTGAGCTGCACACGTAACTGTGTGTGCATTCACAATGAAGTTATTGTTCTCAGATCAAGTGTCTGAAGTTTTGACCTCCCCTGTAGACATATGTTGTGGGTCTTGTGATTTTCGACCTAAAAAACATGAATGGAAAGATTCTCGTCAACTACATTCATTCCCTTCAGCAAAAGTCACCAACAAGAGCATAGTGCCACAGGATGATTTAATTTCTGCTGAATCCATCTTCCAGCATCACAGATGCACTCTTAGAGACACACAGCCTTGTTAAAATGTAGACACAATTGTTGCTCAGGACATTTGCACAGTGCAGGTTGTGTGGAGCAGATGTTGATAACCAGCAGTAACGACACTGGACTAATTTACATTGTGGCTGGCAAGAGGACAATGACCATGTGCTAATATGAAGGATGTGAGGAGTGGATTATTCAGTAGTTAGGGTGTGTGAGCGGGAGACAAAGAGGGGAAAAAAGAGACGGTTTAATGCCTGTGTGT
This sequence comes from Echeneis naucrates, assembly GCF_900963305.1. Classification (NCBI taxonomy): domain Eukaryota; kingdom Metazoa; phylum Chordata; class Actinopteri; order Carangiformes; family Echeneidae; genus Echeneis; species Echeneis naucrates. Next base: position 14,127,676 of record NC_042521.1, read on the forward strand.
ATGTGTGTGTGTGTGTGTGTGTGTGTGGGAGTGTTGAGGAGGTGGGGGGGGGGCTCAAAGTTTTGGTGAAAGGCGGGAGTGGAAGCCAGTGGAGGGAAACCGATGATGAATGTGTATCACACACACGCAGCCTGGCTGATAAGGTGTTTCCACCTCAGGACAGTTAACGGGTTAATGGCTGATCCGTTTGGGTTGAGTCGCTTTAGGGGGGAAGGGAATAAAAGCGTTTAAAGGTGTGTGTGTGTGGAGGGGGGGTTTAGATGGAGTGAGCCTTTGACTGCTTCAGTAATTCAAATGAAAAGAAAATTTCCCATGTCATGACCTTGTTTGCTCTGCCAGGTTTTTGTTTACTTTTATGATTACAACTTTAAGCAAATTTTTACACAGACTGGCCACTCAGTTGCTCACTTAATTGCTTTTAAAAGAAGTCGTCTAGAGTACATTTAATTTTTTCCAGAAACTCATGATGTGCCGCATGAGTCAAATTCACGTCTGTTATTTAATATTTCACATTGTCTGTTGAAAAACGGTCAATAACTGACATTAGTAGGGATTAACACAGTTCTGGATTTGAATTTATGCCACAAGGGAAGTAAACTCAAACACTGGTTCCGTATTTATTACATGACAGTTAAGGCACAATGCCAAAGCCAGACCTGTGCATGCTGGTCTACACCCTTCATACACACTTGCGTGTGCACACAATTCTCCCTTTCCAAGTCATGAGATACCATATTTGCCTATGATCTTTTTACTTTTGCATCCAGATCAGTGTGGTTCTAAGGGTGTGTGTATCTGTGCGTTCTTTGGCTTGCAGCTGCTTCTTTCTCTATGTAAGCTGTGGTTGCATTTTGCCCTATAAGACCCTACAGTATCTGCCTGCTGCTCTCTTTTCCATATATAACTTGTGACAGGCTCTCCTGTGTGTCCCTGCCCTACTTTATACCTCCCAACAGTCACACTGCACAGTACAGTCAGTCTGACGTTTCAGCTGAGTAAACTCGTAACAGTCACAAACTGTTGACTGGCAGCAAAAGTTGGTCTTACTGTTAAACCACTAAACATAGTTAAGCAGCCATTATCAAATGATGCTGCTTGTGTAGAACATTAGCTGAATTGAAAAGTTAAAGAGCTAAACGCTAAATTATTGCCTTTGGCTCATTCCAGTCAGTCTGATCACTCAGATAAAGTTGCTTTTGTTTGGATCCATATAAAACAAGTTATTCATCTTTCATCCATTGTGATCTTCAGTGGATTGTGTTGCAGGGTTGTATAAAATGATCGTCTGCTGGCCCCTTGTGGTGAGACAGGGGGACAGGGACAGGAGGACATGCTGCACTGACTGCAGCCTGTTGGCTCGAAACTGCCAGAATACAGTTTTTCACAATTGCTGAAACAGTAAACCTGATACTCTGAACCACATTCTCAGCAGCCTAAAGTCATTTTCCCAATCAAACAATCGTTTGGCCAAACCTTAGACACTGCTCAGGTACTTAGACTCAATTTGCAAAATGCATCTGCTATGCAACAGACTTAGCATGAAACAAGTGCACAGGAATCCCCTTTGAGCACAACTTTGAAAGAGTGAGATCTAAGATATTAGTATGTTCAAGTCAGTGTAACCTGCACACACTTTCAGCACTGATGCCTCCGGTACAATTCTATGCTCATAGTCTATTACTGTAGGTTAGTAGTTGCAGTTGCTGCTGTTGCAGGACTGTAAAATATATTTAATATATATTTAATATATATAAGTCTATCTTTCTGTATCACTCACTGTACTAGACTACTTCTTATCTATTATAGAGTGGTTGAACTGGATTCCTGGACACTTGTTTCATGCTAAGTCTGTTGCATTGGAGGACACGGTCAACAGTTGAGAGAGACACACTGTTGATTCCGTCAAAGTTGACATTGTCCTCAATCACTCTGCTGGATTTCACGGAGTCGGATGGCATTATTTAGAGGAACCATGTCAACAATGACTGCTTCTTGTTGTTGGGAGAAAAGAGCAGTCTTTCAATTCGACAAAGGGGAAAAATGCACTTAGAAACATACGCAGCCAGCAAAAAGAGTATTTTAATGAACATTGCAGTACTTGCAGCACAGTGTTCTGTATGTTAAATGGTGTACAACAAGAAACAATTACCTGTTCTTCCCGATGATGCTGGCCACAGAGAATCTCCTCAAACTGGGATGTTTCTCTCATTGTCATCCCATGAACAAAGACACGGTGCGCCATACTTGCCCAAATTTCCTCACTAATGGTTGTTCTTGGTCTTCCTCGCCCACCACCTCTCCCGCAAACTCTTCCTCCTCTGCCTGTCTGTATGTTTCTGTCCATTGTAGACGGATGCTCTTGTGCCACCGGTACACTCTGAACAGATTTTTATCCTTCCCAATAGGTCAGACCACATCGTTACAAACGTGTTAGATTTTGAGTTGTTGTGTGTTACAGCTGTGTTGGAGTTGTGTTCACATTTTGCTGCCAGTGTTTACAATTTTGCAACACAATTGTATCACAATGTGAAATGTGCTTAATGACACAGTGTGTGTCAGGTTTAGCAAATAATAGCAGATGCGTTTTGCAAATTGAGTCTGAGTACCTGAGCAGTGTCTAAGGTTTGGCCAAACGATTGTTTGATTGGAAGAATGACTTTAGGCCGCTGAGAATGTGGTTCAGAGAATCAGGTTCACTGTTTCAGCAATTGTGAAAAACTGTAATAGTGAACGAATGCTGTGGACCGATCATCTGTATCTACACAGACACACAACATCAGTGTTTAATGTAATAAATGACAAGTTTATTGTTGCACAAAATGTACAAAATAACAAGCAAATGGACAGCCCCCACCCCCCCATAATGTCCCACACCTCCCTCTGGTTCTTTCGCCATAATGAAGCTGAATTTCTGAAACCTATGACTACGGCAAGTCCGATGGTCCAAGCCAAACGCATGGTAATTCTGAGAGACAACACACACCCAATTTCAGCGTCACTGAACAATTAAAAATGAATAAAAACACCTTATTTACACATTTCTGTCAGAACTTTTACAACATGCCATCTATATATTTATACAGAATATGCTTGTGCACATACCCCTGTATAGAAAATATATTATAAGATCAAATGAAATTAGACTAAGGGCTATAGACATCCAAAGTACAGCACTTCTTTTTAATCTCCTTTTGAATCTTTTTTGTTTTCGTTTGTATTTCCCACTTATTGAACGACTTTATCAGTCTCGCACTAAAAGAATGAATTCAAGTTGAATGCAGATGTTGGTGTTGGCTGTATTTTTTTCTTCAGGACCCAAGCTGACCATGTAGATGCCTGTTGAGGAAAGCCTCACATATTTACACTGGAACACTCGGATCCCTCTCTTAAAATGTATGTGTGCAAATTTGACCCTTTTCTGACTTCAAGTTTCTAGTCCTCATGTTTCCTTAAAATGATCATTGATATTTCCATGACTACTGGACTCCATCCTCTCAAATCATCTCCTCCTTGAGCCTGGCTTGGTGATGTAATGAGAACGTAAACCAATCAGCTTTGGCACTAGGTGAGGAAGTAAGTGTGCTGGGTTTTTCTAGAATGGCTTTCTTGGATCTTAACACATTAAAAATTGTTTTTTGTCCCTGTTTGTGCACTAACGTGTAACTACAGAAAAGCTGAATGCCAATCTGATGTTCTTATAATATGAGGTTTCATATATTAGTGCAAAAAAGGGAAGAACAAACCCTTCTCCTTCTCCTGCCAAATGGTATATAATAAGTCAGTACTGTGATATCTAAACCACATTAGCACCATGGAGAGAGACAGAGTATGTGTCGTTATTTAAGTAAAGCCAGACGGCTAGGAGGATGTTTTGTGCTGGAGCATGTACAGCGTTAAGGGCACATACACTACATGGGTGGATGTTTTTATGCCGGGGGGGGGATAAACTACACCTATGCCAAGGATGTATTGGGTGGGAAGGAGGTAGGGGGCGATGAGGAAGAAATCAGAGTGATGATGGAGGCACCCTTAAAACACCACGCTTCCTTTCCTCCAGCCGCACTAATGTAGAAAAGAAATGAAGCAGGTGGAAGCAAATCTCCGGAGTGGATCCATCACATTGCTTCATAATTGCCCTGCGGGTGGAGACCAGTGCAGCTGAGGGACAGAGTGGCGCCGTGTCATGCCACTACATCTGCTGAGGCTCTGGAAATCAGTTTGGGATCAGATTTCTGGGAAAAGGAGATGACGCTGTTTTTTAAAGTGTGTGCAAAAATACTTGTCAGACTACTGCTGGAACATGAACCCCCCCACCCCCCACCCACCCCTTTTTTTGTACATTTTCACTTTGCTTCAGTTCTGACCTTAATATTTCCAATATAGCTTCCTCCTTAAATCTACTTTGCATCTGCTGCTTGTGTTTCACTTTTTTTTAATATATATCTATATTTTCTTTTCTGGCTTTTTTTCTCTTTTCTTACTTTACAAAATGAGAGACAGAATGATGGACAGCTGACAATATATATAATTATTTTCCTCTTCTTATTATCATCAGGTTGCTCTTAAGCTGGAGATGATTTTCTTTGTTCATTGTAAACAAACGGGTTTATCAGCCCCAGATGTTTGTTTCCTTCTCCTCTTCATCCTCCTCCTTCAAGTGCACTCCTTTCCTTCCTCTCTTCACTGCTCTCCTGGTTTTTGTTTTTTCATTGCAGGAGGGCCCTGATTTGTTTGGAGGTGCTGTCATCATTTAGATGCCGTGTTGTATACCTGTAGAAAAAGGTTGCAAAGTGAAATAAGAAAGCTTTTTACTAGTCCCCGTGTGGCACATTTCTGTCTATATCGTCCTCTATCACTGAGCAACACACACACGCGCACACACATACACACCTCAGTGCGTTCAGAAGTCCCTCCACACTGTTGGATGGTTGCTCTTTCAGCACCTTGATGCAGCCCTTCATCTGCCCGGCACAAAGACAACACAGGGCATTAGAGAAAGGTCACTGGGCTCAGATCCATCTAATCCCCTGCTGCTGCTGCCAAACACTGGCTCAAAAACAGCGGGATGTTTGAATACCTATCATACATAAGCAGACCCATGTTTTTATAAGGTTAGCCCAGTGGTTGGGAGCAGTTGATTTAAAAAATGATTTTTGGCTCTCAGTTTGTTTGTTTCACTGGAATGGGCCGATGTATAAATGATAATGTGTTTGATGTTTCAAACAGCATTTGAACATACTTTTATTTGGAATAAGATGCTCCCAGGCTAAGAAAATAATGCGTTAGCAGCTTCTAAAGACATATGAAGGCAGAAGTAGGATCATCTCACAGTGTTGATGTACCATCAGAAAGAAATCCAATGTTGATGGAGGCAAATCATACATTGCATTAGAAGTAGATGGCCTGGCTGGCTAACATCCATTTGTTTTAATGTATGCCAACGTAATATGAGCTCAGTTTGGAAATGTCGGTTTTATATCATTTGAAAAAGTAAAACATTGTGCACTGTTGTATTCATGAATCAGCAAAATTTAGCTATTTTATCTAATACTACAAAAAAGTCATTTTAAAGGGGGTGTTTGACAGGAAACTATAGGCGTGTGCATGCATTTGGAACACTGTTTGTGCACTCACATCAATTTTAGAGGTCTTGGCAAAAGCTCCAACAGGGTGAACATGATCATATAGAATAATGACGCCGACCATCACCCTCATACAGAACAGCATGGTGTCTGTGTTGGTGAACCGACAGCGATACTCCCTGGGACGGACACAAAAGTGGAGGAAAAATGAGATAACCAATGAAACCGAAAGTGCCTTGAATTATAATCTGAGAACAAGCTACAATCTTCAAAGTCCTTTGAGATTGACAAGTTACTGATGACTTTTGATTCACATGCATAAATCTAGTAAAAGAGATTTTAAACTCGGCATGAAGGATGAGGGTACGTCCCTTAGGCGCTGAATAAGTGATTCAGTGTATTGAATTGGTGTCTCAAATTTGAGAAGACCTCTTTTGTGTTCACTCTGAAAAGGGTTGTCAATTAGAAGTTAGACTTCTGTCTTTTGAAGAGGATGACAAGGAGAGAAGGACATGGAAGAGAGCGGGGTTGAAGGGAACAAGGGAACACATTGGAAAGTACTCACGGAGTCTCCAGCATGACACGACACACGCAGGCCATGGTGCTCAGACAGTCCGTGGTGTCCTCTATGGGCAAAGTCTTATTCTAAAGGACGAAGAAAGGAAAACAAGGAATTACTGCACGTACGCCTTTGTGCAATTAATATGTGGCCACTTTGAATGTCCATCCACTCCTTTAAAAACTAATCATCAATTATGTTCCTTTGTAGCTGTGCCCTCTGAGGGGATAAAATGTTGTACCACAAGGTGGAGACAGAGCCCATCTGCAGAGTTCAGTACGAGCACAGGGACAGGAAGGAGGGCAGGCAATCATGACCAGCATGTCCTCTAAATGTTGTATGAGCCTCAGAAGTATTCTTCTGATGTTTTTCCCATCCAAATGCACTGAGGTGTAAAGTCAGAGGCAGACTGCATCTAATCTAAGATACTGTCATGACAGCAAGGCGGAGGAAGAGATGAGTTTTTCACGCAATGGTCCAGCATGGGAACTTGAAGTAAGGACCCAAGTGTATCGGGGAATAAACCGACACTGCACTGAACCCTAACCCTGTAATATTTTGCTATGCGTCACAATTTATCGTGACACTCATCAGCACTGAGGGTGAGGTTGTCAATAGAAACGTATTATTTATTAAGCCTTCACCCGCGATTGTGCTCACTAGATGGATTGGTTATTTGCACTGTGACTCAGCTACATATAATTGACAACTATATAAACATATTTTGCATATTTTGTTAACAGTCTTCTCAGATTTGCTACCTTTTTAAGATAATTCCCTCTAATTGCAGCAACAATCTAAAATGGTTCCATTCCTAACCCCGTTTTAACCAGATTCCTGTGTACACACAAATGCATCAGTAATAGCAATATAATTGAGGATTGGGGAATGATTTGCACATTTTGCTGACAATACCTTTAGACTTAATCTTATGTTTGATTATTAGTATGAATGAGATTCAGCTTCGTGTGACAGTATTTAAAGCTCTAATCTGGTCAGTTCTGACTCACTCTGCCATAGTTAACCATAGGCATAATTAACTTTGACATTTGCTAAAGCACTGATCCGGCATTGGAAACATAGGAACTCTACCTCTGAAACAAACTTGGTGGTGGCATTGCTCAGAGTCTTCAGCATGGGTGTTGCCTCGGCGTAGAAAAGGGACATCCGATTGGCCATCTCATTGTTAACCTCATTCTCTGCCTCCAGCTGTGTGACAATACAAAACGGATGTCATCCCCAACAAAGTCATTCAGATGGCAAAATTGGAGCCGAGTTAATGATGGAGCTAACTTGTGTGCAACTTGATCGGCAAATTAAATATTGAGTGTCCACCTCCACTAGAGTCATGAATGATTGAAAAGAGATGTATAAGCCACACCTGAGCCAGACCTTTTCCCCATGGACTCACCTGCTGATTGTTAAGGCGGTTCCTGCTTATGGTCCTCCTGTAGTAGCTGAAGTCATTCTGAATGGCTGGGTTTGTCATCTGCATGGTGGGCGAGGAGGTGATTTATGTTTTCACAAAGCTATTCAGCACATGTATTGATATTTCAATACAGGAAAGGTCAGAATGTAATTAGAACAAGAATCATTTCCTTCACCTTTAGTTCATCGAAACTGAGTGTAAAATGAAGGATCTCAGCAAACTGTTTGGCCAGAGCCTGCTCTCTCTCCAGATGCTGCATGGGAGCGTAGGGCGGGCTCGTCAGCGCCTCCAGCAGGCTGCGTAGGGCGTTCTCTGCGAAGGTACACATTAGAAATTCATCGACACAAGCCTGAATCTGCATTCAGTACAGCTACTATGCAGGCTTTTATCTGTCATGTTCAGACTGCTGTAATTCTCTCTAATCTGGCCTGGATCAAAAGTTTCTTTGATGTCAACAGCTTGAAAAACAAGATGGAGCAGCAGTAGCAGAAATTTAACCGCGACAGATTCCAATCATTTTGCCCCTGCTCCGTCACCTCCTCATTGGATGTCACTGGATACCTGTTGGGCAGAGCACTTTGGGTGGCTGGCCTTAGGCAGAATAAATAGTCCTTTGGGTCTCTAATGAAAACAAGATTCATGTTCTCACGCCATTCTGGCTAAGATTTAACCTTTAAGGTGACCAGAGATTTACCGACAGACCCCTTTTGCTTCGGGAAAATGTAACTGTGAAACCTTTCCTCTGAATCATATATAAATTTAAATTTGTGTAAATTGAAGGTCTTATGAGAATCACATGAGTCCCCTGTCTATTGCTTGCTGGGCGTCTGAGCTCGTCTCTCCTATGCTGAAATCATGAGATCTCTGACTGACCTGACCATTAAGCCCACATGCCTCAAACATGACGGGTTATAACTGAATTTACATCATTCACTCCAGAATTCCCTCACAGCAATAAACGCTAATATTATCACATCAGATGTTAGTATTACCAGTTGTTGGTCATTAGAGTTAACAGATGTAAAACTGCTTGCATAGCCGCTGACTCTTAGTCTTACGTAGTTTCATTTAACAGTCTCTTTACAAACTCCTTTCAATTGTCCTTTTTTAATTTCACACTCTCACACGTTACTTAGCACAACACGCAGCGTCACAGAGCTGCTAGCGTGGCTGTGAACTCTTGTCTTGTTATGACTGGGTTGGGCCTGGAGACTTAGTTTGATGTTTTCAAAGGTTCTGCAGTTCAGCTGGACACTACTTGTCCTCACTGGCCGCAGGCTGATAAATTTCACCCTACAAGACAAACTCAATGAACATACACTCTGAGTGGTACTCCACAGAGATCATATCACAGCTGAGCGACTTTGTGGCCAGTATGTCAGTGACCATATGAATCCTCTGTGTCACATATGCCACTGAACCAAAGTCTCTTCCTTTCTGGGAGGCCTCTAATAAATTCAGACACTGGATCTGTATCTCTGTCTGTCGTAGTAATGCTTCAGAAGCAAAGTCTCCAGAGCCCCCATCCTTTCCTCTGCATTAAAAATGCATCAGGGCCTTCTATAAATACAGCAGTGAAGTGTTTCATCTAAAGGGCCTGGGCAGAAACCCCACTGTGAGCACAGAGCACACAGTCCCCACATTGAGCCACTGCGTCCTGAAGGTATGGACTGACAGTTTGGATAAAGAGACACTGCAGCTATCTAACTACTGTAGGTGGTACCTCGCAACCTCTTATTTGCCCCTTTGATCAAACACATGCATCAAAAAAGTGGTGCCAGAGGCAAAACGTCGATTGATGTGCTTGTTTGTACTCTTCCGCTTATTAAGATTTGATCTCTTTCCCTCCATAAGTAGAGAAGTAAGGAGGCATCTACAAGATTTTTGTTGAACTGTATCTCAGCTACATTAGTGCTGATACATTATCATCAATTATTAGTCAGCCTTCGTTGTATGGTAAGATGAGAACACGATGTCCATGACATCCAAGTATTATTGGAAGGCAGAGCAGAGGCGGCAGCCAAACTCTATTCTTCTGCATATACTCTCGCTTTCTGTCTCACTCTACACTTTCTCCATCTCTCTCTGTGCTGGATAATCATGTACCACTGTTTCCGTAGCAACGGCTGCCTGGCTGCTGGGTCAGGATGCTGCAGAGATGGCTGAGAGGACATCATGGCGAATGTGTGAGTGAGTGTGTGTGTGTGTGTGTGTGTGTGTGTTAAGAAATTCTGCTGAACTCAAAGCTAACAGACGCTTTTCATTACCTTCCAGTGAACTTCTCCTACTTCTTAGTTAAAGTTCATTGACACATATACATCTCGTCAGTGAGGTGTGATTAAAAAATCTTTCCTGTACTTGTATTTGACAGAGTCACGATGTGCTAACAGTCACGTCTGTCGCATTCAGCTCATGCATGTCTCGCATTCTGTAAAAGACAAATGTGGCTGGTGTTGGCATGCGGTAGTAATCTTCGAGGCAAGTGTTGAATATGTCAGCAGTCATTCACAATGCATAACACCAAAAAAAAAAAAAAAAAGGTTCTTCAATAAATTCTGTCACAAATTCCCCCATTGAAGAAAGATGATTGTGAGTGATTACCCTGAAATGAGGTGGATGAAACAAGGCACCTTTTTGGTGTTTCTTTGGTAACTGCATACTTTTGTTCTAAATTCCTTTTGGCAACTGGCAGCTATAATTTCAGCTCTTATTGGATGCACACAGTATACAATAATGGTCACACTCACCCAGTCGGAGGGAGAACTCATAGAACCTCTTAAGCTTGGCCACCAGAGGGCAGACTGCATTCCAGGCCTTCTCCTGGAGAGCGAGGTCACCTGGGTTCTGGATGGCCTGCAGGCGAAGAGCGCAGGCACAAACACAGATGTTACTTTCTAAAAATGGTTAAAAACCACCCCATCCCTCTCATCCCTGAAGCAAGTTCTCACTTTAGTGAAACAATTTCACCACATTCAAATTCCACATTCCATGTGAAAAACTTCCGTATTAATCTTAGCAAACTTAAGATTTCGTTGAGTCAAATGTCATTTTCAAACAAAACATGATCCAGTTTTATAAACTCGATTTCTGATACTTACCACTGATTTAATAACATTCAACTGTATTTACTGGCATTACAAATCATTTGTTAGAAATATGGTTTCAGTTCCCGTCTTTTACTTCATAAACGGTTGCACTCAGCCACAAGTCCATTTGTTGTCATTGATAGTGTGGATTTACAAATGTGTCAAGAATATAATCCTCCATTTTTAAAATCCATTTAGACATTTCCTGGAACCCTAAACAGGAGTAATTTGGGACTATTTTCAGCTGTGGATTAATACACATGATTATGCACTCGCATGTCATGCAGTGCAACAGTGTGAGTCACTGATGTGGCGGAATATAGTTCCGTGACACAGAGGACTATAATTTACCAGGTTTTGACAATTGATCCAAAACTTCTTAGTTTTGTTGGAATCAGCTTTGGTGTTGGTTCAGAATGTATATCTGTCTGTTCATCTGATAGTAATGTTTATTTTATTATTATTTTGTATTATTCTTATTAACTATGCTAGAGCCATATTCATCATTTTGATCCCTGGTAGGATTACTCTCTCAACCCGACAGCAGCAAAGAAATCTTCAGCAGGTACAGACGTTAAATGAAACACAGTTAAGAGGGTGAGGCTGCTTTTAAGATATGCTTCAAAGTCCTCAAGGTTAGGAAGCAAGTGGAGGAAACGATTCAGCACTATTTGTTAACAAGCAGAGCAACAGCAAGCACTGAGCAATCTGCAGTGGCTGTTCATACTCCAGAGGGAACTGGTTTGCAGTAATGTGATGCTGAGGAATAGCTGAAAACACTTAAACGGTAACTGGTGCTCATCAAGAACTCCATACCAGCTTTCCAACGGACAATATTATTGCCTCCACTGCAACACTGACACTGAAAACAGCATATTGCATGAACGGCCGGATTGAAAAAATATTTTCACACATTGCTACGTCAGCCTGCAGTGTATACATGGTACACTACATGTCAGAGTTTCACCCTGGCAGGCCATGTAAATCACACACGAGTGTTGTGTGTCTGTGCCACGGCTTGTGTTTATTGATGTTCAGCACTTATTGACTGCTTCATGCTCACTTCACGTATCTCCTGGCCCGCGCCATTATAGGACTGCAGCTCGGCTAGGATCCCATGAGCCTCCTCCAGCACAGCGCTGACCTGGTTCCACACGGCTGTCTCTGCCTCTGTGGGTTGGGCATCTAGGAGGGGAGGACGGAAGGAAAGAGCAGAGGGAGGAAATGAGGAAGAGAAGTGGGAGAAGAGAAGGAGAGGGAAGTGAAAGTGCGATGTAAAGTGTGGGTAGAGATGGAAACAGTGAGGAGGGGAGGTGGCAGAGAGTGATGAAAAGTGAGAGGAGATTTGAGGAGGGGAGGAGGTTACTGGCAAAGGAAGGGGCAGAAAACACGAGGTCCTAGAGCCCCGATCACTCATTACACGACTGCAATACAAACATGTCCGTGCAACTGGTAATTACTGCATTTCATTGTGTTAGTGGACATTACAGCCGTCTTATCTAGGGTCAAAATCTGGTCAGTAAATGAATGATCCAATTTATCCATCAGAGAATTGCACCAAGAGACGTGAGAGCTACACTCTGCCACACAGTGAGGTTTGATTAGTGTGGTCACCCAATAAGGACCAGTCAGTGTCATTTCAGGTAACTGCTGGGAAGAGGGTGCCGCTGCCAACAGTTTCATGTGCACCTATAGGACACTTGTCTGACTCCTGAAGTGTCCACATCTCATACAAGCTCAGATAGATTTGATTGTCCCTTCAGATTGATGGAATAGTCTCATCCATCTTTTTCTGCTTTTTTTTTTTTTTTTTGGCCTTGAGATTAAATTGTGAGAAATGTTAAAACAAAAAACGCAGCGGGGGACCAATTTCTGGGCATGCCCACTCCCCTACTTTCTTTGTTTCACACTAACACCCTTGAGCAGCAGACATACTGTAAACTCAATTTTTTTTGCTGCAGGGAACCTCCCAGTCACACTTATCCGTTGTTTGCCCACATGGTGAGCTGCGAGCATTCAGGAGAGATTGTGAGGGACATAATTTAGGGTGTGCCGTCTTGCTTCATCATTGTGTTTGCATTTTGTTATTTTGTTGTTATTTATTTGTTTGTTTCTTTGTTGTTTTTTTTCTCTTCAAGCGATCCGGCTTGATGTGTGACTCAGGTATTAAGTGGAAGCGGGAGTGTGGCCATGCAGTTCTCTACATGAGATAGCACTGCTGATTATTTTCACACCCCTAGGCATTGCCTCCCCGCAGAGAAATAGTTAATCACGAAATAAGTGCTATCCTACACGCACACTGGCTTCCTTAATAAGCACAGCATGCGTTGCTATTTTAGTGTTGAGCTCTCACTAATACAGCCCTGCATTCCTCTGGTAAACAGCTACCTGGTAAACAGCTACATAGTTTGTTCCCTGTTATGAATAATAAGCGAGCATGAAATGCACCGTGCCCCCGGCATTAAAGGAATAGGTTGCATTATTGTCAAGTGAAAAAACTGATAACACTATTATATCAAACTGTCAATTATGAATCTGTGACCAGGAGACATTAGGTTGGCATAGCATTAAGACTGGAGACAGAGTCAAAGTCTGGCCCTGCCCAAAAGAAATGTTTTCTTCACTTACAGGGGTTTAAATGCTTAATAATTTCTTGACGGACACAGTGACTTGTTGGTTTTTTTTTTTTTTTTTTTTGTTGGATGTTTCACAACCTCGCAGAGATGACTAAACTCCAGGAGCTGACCTGGTCCCTCCAGGAAATACTTTTAGATTTAACTCCTGTCTTTGACCAAAACACCTTCTTTTGTTTTGTGGGATGTACAAAACGGTTAATGAAGAAAATATCCACATTTCTAATATTTGCTTCTGATCCGTCAGACATGCCATAGTGACTCTAACATTCAGTCATAAATAGCTTCATGAAACATCATTACATAGTTTCAACCAAACTTTGCTGTGTGACAGAGGTGTCTCACTGAGAGGGAGAGCTCACAGATGGGCTGTGTGTGTGTGTGTGTGTGTGTGTTTACGGGGGGTCTGATTCATTGCATTCGCTTTTGAAGTCAAGTGAGTCACACTCCTAATAAATGGAGGGGAAATTCAGCCTATTTGACAACTGATGTGTCTTGCCAGCAGTGAGCTCTCCCGCTGTAACATACAGTCAGTAAAGGAGGAGAAGGAAGTCAGCTATTAAAGATGAAAAGCGCTTGAGGAAGGGCAGAACACATCAGGATACATTGCAAAGTATCTTCTTCTTAACAGTTCATTTTGTTGTATGGTTCTTATTTATGTAGAAATAAGGATTTTTTAATTTTTTTTCCAGCTCAGTATTTGTAAAAGACATGGCTGACAGTCAGCACTGTTAGCAATAAAAACCTTTGGAGTGGCATTGCTCTGCACCCAGTGCTTATTGGGAATTGTTACACATTCGTTTAAGATTATACAGATACAGATTTAAATATGATGTCAGCAAAACATCCGCATCTTAACTTTATAATCCTGAGAATGTGATTTTGTTGTTGTTTTTGGTTTATTGATTTAATTGAGTTGGTTTGTTTGATTTGGCCCGGAGGAGCTGCTGTGCCTCATAGAGCTACTAGAATGGCTCTTGTTTAGCATTTTGCTTAATGACTTGTTAAGATGGACATTTTCACACTGTAAAGTTTAAAATCCACTGAACGGGAGAATGAGAAGACAAGCCGTATTTCTTTGTTTCAGCTTCTCCCGATCAGTTTCAGTGTCTCACACATATTTAGTACTACACACACACACACACACATACACACACACTCACAGATAGGTCAGACACTCAGGAGGTCACACAAAAGAGGGTGAGGAGATGAGGAGGTGGTGGGATGACGATAGACTTTTTGTTAGCTCTTGTCATCCCAGAGCAACAGAAACCCGCACAGAACTGGCATTCACTGTTTATTTCTCCACAGTTGTAGCTTAGGAGATGAGATCAAAGCATTATTGTTGTCATTCTGCCACAGCGTCACCATGCCATTGTGCATCTGTCTTAATCTATTAAGATGTGGTGTGTGTTTGTGTGAATAAGATTCCTTAGAAAGAAGCCAAATGGCTTTCAAATGCCAGTCCCTGGAGCAGAAATCAAAAGATAAAGAAAGGGAGGAGGAGAAGGGGAAAAAGGAGGGAACGTAAAGTTGGCACAATGGTCGGCTAAGTTTGATGGAATGGGGGGGTAAACGCAACATAGAGAAAGGATAACTCAAATAAATAAGAAGCGGATGGTCTCACGTTCAAAGTCAAGGAAAACTATTGGGCCATGCTCAAGTTCGGCGCAAGCCAGCACTTTCAGGAGGTTTCCCATGAGCCCCCTGGAACAGAGAGAGGGAACAAGTCTGTGGGTGATGAGGGGACGGGTTTTGGGGGTTGTGCACACAAGGTATGTGCGTGAGTGAATGTGTCAGCTGAGGGTGTGTGTATGTATGTATGTGTGTGTGTACAGTACAGGCCAAAAGTTTGGACACACCTTCTCATTCAAATGAATAGGAAAGTGTGTCCAAACTTTTGGCCTGGACTGTATATATATATATATATGTGTGTGTGTGTGTGTGTGTGTGTGTGCATGTGCGTGTGCGTGTGTGTGTGTATGCGTGCGTGCATGCGTGTGTGGGGTGTTTGGGGGTTGAAGGTGTCAGGGTGGGGGTCGGATGAGAGGGGGTTGGTGGGATGGTGTGATATCGTGATGGAAGTATACCCTGGGTGAAGTATGGCAACACGGACAGAGGGTATCTTTAGTCCCACTCTTACTGTCGCATTAATTACAGCATTCCTCAAGGTTAAAGGTGAAATGGGTTTGGGCATAAAGACGAAAGAAAAGCTATTTAAAATCTGTAATTTTTATTCACATGATTCTATATAAAATGTAATGCATGGTTTCAGTTTGAACAGACAACTAAAAATAAATTAACCAAGAGGAAAAAGCATTTCAAATAATTCGATGAAAAATTATAGATAAAATCTGCTTTATTGTGACTCTTAGGAAATTTTGTTAAATTGTGCTGAAACAAATAATGTTGTTGTTTCAGAGGTAACTGCTGACCTGAGTCTGCTCTGAAAATATATATTGACGTTTGTTTGTCTACTATGTATTTACGTCACGTCATCTATCATTATACAGAATAGCTCTTAACATTACAAAACACTAAGAGTGGGATTAGAGAGCAGCTGAATAATGACAAACTACACCCACAACTGCACTCCATCACACCGTCACCAGCTCACATCCAGATATACATCCCCTGACCCTGCCCAGCAACCTCCCCGATGAACACACCTTTGCTCCACACACACACACACACACACACACGCACACACACATACACATGCACACACGCACACACGCACACACACACACACACACACACACACACACACACACACACACACGTGAGCTCACATTTCAAACACACAGACATGTGCACACAACCCGGTGCTCACTTACTTTCAAAGTCCAGGAAAAAATGTGGACAGTTCTCTAAATCCTTGCCAAGGACCTTAATGAGGTTCCCCATGGCTGGCGACCTGGACGGGAGGAAACAACAAAATGCATACAGTACACAGAACCTGGCAACCCGCATGAAAATACACAACATGCACATGGCGAACACAGCAGGTTGTGTCTGTTTTAGTTTTTTTACCCATCTGCACTTGTCTAATTATCTCATCTTCCTCTACTTCTCCATCTGCCTGTCTAAGAAATGTGTCCGGAGCAAAGTCAGACATTCCAGTCATAAATGACACTGATCACAGTTTGTGTCCAATGCGCAGCGTATGCTGTATTAAATTACAAGGGGACCTAAATCCAACAGCGAATCATTTAGCTCCCTCATTGGGAGACAGAGACCTGAGCAGTGGTTTTAATCCATTTACATGACTATAGTAACCCAATAAAAGCCTGCTATATACAGGCTGCTCTCCACTAATGCTCTTCATGCATCGCAGTCTATAGATACTTTAAGACAAGCTCTTTATACTTCATACCCGAAGGGCAGATGCCAGCACTTTATGAAACCAATGATCCAAGCTTCATTAGATTATCGTGCAGGTCAGACGGGCAGGATATGCCTGCCTACATGGTAATATTAGTGCACTGTACATGTTCTTATGCAACGCCATAAACAACACACAGTGTTCATGTATGTCAAAATATAATACAGGGTTCCAGATTTCAGCTTCTTTAATCCAGTCATGCGTGGTAGAGCTAACACGGCTTGTGCTGTCAAATAATGTTTAGTTCAGGTTTGGTCAATATCACAAAGATGAGAGTTTGAATTTGCCACAAAATATGAACACTGAACAGCTTCATCTTCAGCTGAAGGAGAAAGAATATGTATGTGATACTAGATTATATAGAACCTTTAATGATTATAAAGTTTCTTTGCTGCCAAATGTGTGATTGTCACTTGACAAGTGCTTCAGCTTTCATTGTAAATATAAGACAAAAGGTTTTAAAGGCCTTCTAGGCAGAGTTAAGGAGTGAGCCTACCTCTAGGCTGATGAATAATGTTAACTTTAGCTATGTAGCAATTGCAAGACGAGCGGATCTTAGTGGAGAAATTTAATGAAAATGGCTGGTGAGGCGTAGACGAGGGAGAGGGTTAGAAAGCGTGCGTGTAACAAACACATGGTAAACAGAAAATCCAAGACAAATTCAATATTCATAAACGACTCTCAGCCGTACAAATATGAAAGTCGCCCCCTTAATCGTCCTCATTTGCCCACCCCCCTGAATCTTTGAGGGACTGTGGTGGCAGAAGGCAGAAGGCCGCTGCCAAGTTTCACTTCCTCTGGCCTCCACCCTATCTGTTTATGTGCTGTGTTTGCAAGCACAAAACCTGTCAGTTTCTCCTCATGAGACTGATTTATGGTCTGAATTAGCATGTTTACAAGATGGCATCATCCTGTATGGGGAAAAAAAAAAGATCTTTTTACAGTTACTCAGCAAGAAGTGTTGTTGCAATGCAGCACTGAGGTACACATGAGAAAGCGATGGCTTTACACCATCCAGTTGCTGAGGCAGCGTGATGACATTCTCCAAAGTAGCACTTTTCCCTTCAGACACGAGGGTTACTGCGTATCATAGGTTGACTCTGCCTGCAATATCTGTTGGGAGGCTAAGAAAGGGAGTTGTATGCTGAGTCACTGCTCCTTCTAACCCAAGAGCAGCAGTCCAAAGGTACAAAGCGCAGCCTGTCTCCTTCTGACTTTAAGACCACCTGCTCCAAGACACTCACTGAACTGACTCTATGAATATATGAATAAACAATTCATATCTTCGGCCTGACAAGGTGATTGCAAAGGCAAAGTCAAGCTAAGATTGATATCGGAGCTTTATATGAGACAATGAAAGCTGTATGAATCGTTGTGTGTTAGTGGTAGCTGCACAGCAGGCAGACACACACACACACACACACACACACACACACTACAACACATACATCGAGTCTGGAGCAGCATGTGGTCCATCCAGAGAGCAGAGCTCGGCTGATGGTTGCCAGGATACCGTTGGCCTGGCAATATCGCCTGCTCATCTCAGCAGAAGATGTCGACAAAAGGCATCCAGCTCGCTGGAGCTGATGCATCAGTCTTTACAAGTTAAACCTAAATCAGTTGAAGAGCACATCTGGGAAACTCAAAGATGCACCTCATAGAACCTTAAAGCCACCAGCAGCCTCTCACGCCTCTCTCTTCTTACCCTCTTTTCCTCTGAGCGCCTTACTTCTCCTTTACCGTCGATTTCCTCTCCCCGGTCCTCTCTGTCCTCGCCCTCTGTTTTATAAAATTGTTGCAGTAAGTAAATCCCAGGTTGGCTCTGTGTGATATCTAGAGTCCCAACGATGGCACTGGTTGCCACTCTCTGCTTTTTTTAGAGACTGATGTAAACTTCTGCTCCACCGCTTTGTCTCTCCCTCTCTCTCTCTCTGTCCACTTCACACTTCTCTTTTTCAGTCAGCTATTTAAAAGACTGTGGTTAGCTCTATTTAACCTATGCACTAGATGTTCAGGGGTTTGGGTTGTTTTTTTGTTTTAGTTTTTTTTTCAATCTCTTATTTTGTAGAACATTACACTCTGCTAGGATAGCAAAGAAATACTGCATGATGATATTCAGTGTAATTTACATTTATATCCTTGTCCCCTGGCTGTACTGTGCTGATGTATCATGCTTACATCTGTATCACTTCAATTTATTTTCCCCAAAAAGAGTAAACGCCTTCTCTCTTTATGTTTCTGACGTCAGAATGGGTTCCTCAAAAATATCCCCTCCAGCTCTCCTCTCTGCCTCACTTCTCTATTTCATCACTTAGCAGCACTCTCCCGGCTCCTCTGGCCTTGTCTTGTCACAGCACATTTCTGTGACGATGCCATTCAGTTTCACTGGTGGACCAACTCTAAGTGGCAGAACAAATGCACATTTGCTTTTTAACTTGTAGATTGGGTTCATAATCTACTTCATATCACAACCAGTGGGTGGATAACAGACGGTTTGATCATTTGGACATGGCATTCTGTGAAGTAGGAAGTGTGCTTGGTGGCCACTGCTTGCAGTTTCTGTTACACATAAACACGCAAAATGTTTGCAGTCAGCCAGCGTGAAAGTGGAGCAAAGTGCCTCTCTTATGCAACTGCACAGCTCACAGCTCTCATCTGTAGTCTGGCAAGAGAGACTAAACCGAAGGGCTTCTCGAGTCTTAATACAGACGCAGCTCTGCTCCCATATGGTGGCTGAAAAGCAAACCTGGTCCAGCCTTGAAGGAAAGCAGCAGAGCTAAGGCCTCCCAGACTCCTTTCAGCTCTTTCTGAAAGATTCTTCCTGTTGTCCATCAGTGTGGATTTAGTGAGCACAGAAAAAGCCCTGCTTGTCCTTGCCTAACCTCTATTAACTCACCAAGAAGACCATCTAAACTCCCTCTCTCCGTCTATGGCTGCCACTATAACCTGTCATTCTGTCACACAATGGCCAACGGGGTATTAACTTGCCTGGGAATCAAACCCATTCAGTGTGCTGCGACTGCACTCTCCTAGCTCTCCAATTGTCCATCCATCTCTCCACTGCCCAGCTTGCCCATATGGTGCTTTGCTGTGTCCTTATTTTTCAGCTGTTGTGCAATTTCTTCTCCCAGCTCAGTTTCTTTCATCTTCTATTCCTACCTTCGCTTGTGTTTATCCCTCTGGAACACTTCACTGCATCAACCAGGGCTTGTCAGCTCCACACAGTGGTTACAGCATCAGCACCCACCAACTGACAAATAGACAGGTAGACAGAGAGAAAGTGAAATTAACATATATTTCAAATTCCTCTACAATGTAGGTGAAAGTGTGGATTTTGGTTTTCAGATACTCAGCGTCGGCAAGGGCAAAGGAAAGCATCAGTGGAGAAATGAAGGGCTACAGAGGACAAATGAACATAAGAGCTAAAAATAGTAAGGCTGATGCATTAACCTTTGAAGTGAGGATATGAGTTTACTCAGTGAAGCTTGCAATGAAACTTCTTCCACCCCAGATTTAAAGTGTTGCCACATCTGAAGATGTCTATCAGTCCATACATTTTTGTCCAACAGGGGACAGCAAAGACAAACTGAATACAAAATTAGCATTTTCATATAAATATATAATCCAAATACGCTAGCATGGACCTCTGCACAAAGGTGTCCCTTTTCTGTGGGCTTCCCAGGCTGTAGCTGGTTTTTAAGAGTGAAAAGAAATAAATAAAAAACAGACAGAAGGAGGAGAGCATGACAGGGAGCAGCTACTCGAACGGTATCCAATCAGATATTTCTCCGTTTGATAGCATGGTTATTAGTTAGAACTGGTGTGAGGAAGGACAACAAAGAGAAGCTCATCCTCTGTCTGGGTAGGGGAACGTACAGTTAGGCCCAGAAATATTTGGACATTGACACAATGCATGTCACCACACATTGGATTTGAAATGAAACAGCTGAGATCTAATTGAACTGCCTGACTTTCAGGTTTAATTCAAGGGGTTGAACAAATAACAAATATCCTATGAAATGTTTAGGAATTGCAACCGTCTTTAATACAAAGTCTCCTCATTTCAGGGGCTCAAAAGTGATTGGACAAATTAACATGACCATAAACGAAGGGTTAATGTTTAATATATTGGGAATCCTTTGCATGCAGTAACTGCCTGACCATCACTAAACGCTGGGTTTCCTCCTTTGTGATGCTTTGCCAGGCCTTCACTGCGGCAGTCTTAAGTTGTTGCCTGAGGTTTTGTCTGAAGCAAGTGAACTGCATGCTGGATCGGGCTGAGGTCTGGTGATTGACTCGGCCATTGTAGAATATTCCACTTCTTTAGCTTAAAAAAAAAAAAACTCCTGGGTCCACTGCAGCACCGTCCCATCAGCTTTGATGCATTTGGCTGAATCTGAGCAGAAAGTGTATCTCTACACACTTCAGCATTCATCCGACGGACGGCCTCCGTCTTCTGCCACAGCATCAGTAAACACTAGCGGCCCAGTGCCATTGAAGCCATGCCCATACCATCACACTGCCTTCACCGTGTTTTCCAGAAGATGTGGTGTGCTTTGGCTCATGAGCCGTTCCAAGCCTTCTCCATACCTTCTTCTTCCCATCATTGTGCTACAGGTTGATTTTAGTTTCATCTGTCCAGAGAAAGTTGTTCCAGAGCTGGGCTGGCTTCTTCAGATGTTTTTTTTTTTTTTTTTGGCAAAGTCTAACCTGGCTGTTCTATTTTGAGGCTGATTAATGGTTTGCACCATGTGGTGAGCCCTCTGTATTTGCTCTCATGAAGTCTTCTCCTTATGGTAGTCGTGGATACTGATACACCTACTTCCAGGAGATTGTTCTTCACTTGGATGGATGTTGTGAGGGGGTTTTTCTTCACCATGGAAAGGATCCGGCGATCATCCACCACTGTTGTCTTCCGTGGACTTCCAGGCCTTTCTGAGTTCCCAGTGCGCTCTTTTTTCCTCAGCATGTACCAAACTGTTGACACTTCTAACATTTCTGCCATCTCTCTGATGGATTTCTTCTTTTTTTTTAGACTAAGGATGGTCTGTTTCACCTCCACTGAGAGCGGCTTTGACTGCATGTTGTGGGTTCACAGCAACAGCTTCAGAATGCCATTGCCACACCTGGAATCAACTCCAGGCTTTACCTGCTTAATTGATGATGACATAACGAAGTCATAACTCACACCTGTCCACGAAACAGCTTTTGGGTGACTTCTGGTCCCTTCAAAAAGAGGCGGCTACATATTAAAGAGCTGTAATTCAATCAAATCAATCAATCAATCAATTAAATCAAATTAAAGCTGTGAGTCTGCACTTTAAGCCAATATTGATTACATAACTGTAGCTTGTATATTTTTTTTACCACCACTTTAACATGTCTGCAATAGAAAATTCTCATCAAGCTATTCTCATTCATGTTGTGCTTCTCACAACATTGTCTTGCCCGCCGCCTGGTGTAACTATTAACACTACTGCTGTTGCCCTTGCATCATCGAATCTCATTGGCAGAGAGTGCAGACAGGAGAGAGACGAGGTGCTTGGAAGAATAGTTGCCAGGGAAACACAACCTCTTATTCTCATGGCAACACGTAGTCAAGTTACTGTTCAGTGTTATCAATCATGTGTGGTTTGGACGGATGAACTATACTTCCCTTAATCTCTCAAGTGTTTGAGACACCAGAGCATCGACTTTCCTTCCTTGTGGGGGTTGTAAACCAAATTACCCACTCCTAGAATTACACGTCTCCTACCTTACATCAAGAGTTTTGTTTTGACTACATGTCCAATTCAGGTAAAGTGCCTCGTGCCTATTGATTTTCTCTTTCAGGGAAAGGGTAAAGGTCAAGCATTACTTCAGACATAGTGAGGTCAGGAGAGGGGAAGCCTTGGCTTGGGAAGTGAATACTCGTGAACAGAATTATGGTAAACTGAGTCTTTAAAGTGATTCTACCCTTTGTTCCTGAGTGGAGATTTATTTTGTAGTCTTTGTTTGTTGTTAGCATTCTGCTCTTGAACCTATTGAATTAATGTGAACTCCCTGTCCACAATAAGAGGTCAAGTCCATTTTCATGTGTCAAACTGCAGTTGTATTCGTTTTAAACAGGACGTTCATGTAAAACCAGCTCTATGCAGCTGTTGTCATAGCTATTAATGGTTGTAGCAAATCAAATCAAATGTTCCTGCAGCTTCAGGGCCCTGACTACACATTTTGATGGATTACTATTTTCAATTCTGCTAATCAGCTGAGTGCTTTAGTTTTCCCTTTGCGCACCACCTGTTCTCTTTTTTCAGCACTGCTTTATCTGAAACTTTGATTTCCATCGATGTGCATGCTGTACAAATACTAGTTCACCCCTGTCACCTTTATATTTTCATTTAGTGTCTTCACATATTTTAAATATTAGACGATGATCCAGTTGGTGTTGACTAATGCTTATTTTTATAATCAATTAATCCACTGATTATTTTCTGAATTTTTATTATAAAATATTAGCGTGAAGGTGTGAAATGTGTGAGGTAATTATGTTTTTGAGTGGCTTGTGTTGTTTTGTCCAAACAGCGCATCATCCAGTGAACTAAAGTTCACAACCTTCTGTTTAATGTTTTCCTGAAGGGCTACACATCTGAATTCCCTCTCTCTGTACCGGATGCCCAGTGGACCTAAACCTGAACACATTTATCGAATCAGTGAGAAAACTTTTGGAAAACCCATTAACAATTTTTATCGAGGTAGACACACAATAAAAATTGACACTTTTTCTTTACAGCTTTGAGTGGTTATTGGTTTTGTGTATTAATTATCAACAAATTTTTGCAGGTCTACCCCAATGAAGGTTTTGACCATGGTATTATCTGTTTATTTTAGTGATAAATGGGAAAAAAATTTAGATATTAATATTTAGATTTTGAATCCATTGCTATTCAGTTTGCTTCAGGAAGATTTTGATATTTCAGTTGCTGCTTGATGATCCCCATCATGAATCAGTGTCATGCTGATCAGATAGTAGATCTTTTCCAGAGAGTGGCCCTTGTTAGAGAAGTCTAGAAGGGGAAGTTTTTAAATATACAGCTGCTCTTTCAGCAAATTCAGAGCCAACGGGGAGAGTCACGAGGTCTGAAGCGGGAAAAGGAAGAAAGGCACAGATCAACAAGTCATTGTATGCAGACATCTCTGCTTTGTAGAGTTTGAGGTATTGAGCTGTTGTTAGTTTTGCTCAGTGAACAGGTCAGGCTGACCGGCTCGCTCCCTCTTTGTCTTTCATTCCTTCTCAACTTTTCGTCCACTCCCTCGCCACACCCCCTCTCCACCACCTGTTCAGTCCAAGCTCCTCCTTTATGCAGCCCCCTTCATTCGCTCATCTTCTTGCCGAACACCCTTTTGACCTCTTCCTTTGTGACCGTGTCCGTTTACAGGCTACCTCTACCTTCTCTGTCTTCACTCTGAGCATATACTCACTAAAGATAGACGAGTGCTGGAAACGGTGCTGTATCACCAAGTCATGTGTTTGAAGAGAAAAGATTGATGTGGCAAAAACTGAACATCTAAAGCACAATTAATCTTCCATTTATTTAGCAACGAGTTCCTAGGCTGATATTACGTATAAATTATACCATAGAAATTATTATGCTAGGTGGGAGAGAAAATGGGTCATGCTCACATACAGGATGGCATCTTTTTAGTGGGAAAAGGGAGGAGAAAAGAGAGGGAAAGGAAAGAGAGAGAGAAAAATCAGGAGACCAGGGACATGTGCATTGACAAAGAGCCACTTTGAGGAGTAAAATAGGAGGTGGCAGTGTCAGACTCAGCTCCACTAAAGATTGACCGCCGATGGAATGCTACAGCCAATTTGCCTCAGGCAGATGCACGCGCACACACACACACACACACACAATCACAATTATAGATAGCGCTGTCCCTCGCTGAGGTGAGGAGGGAATGAGAATAAAAGGGGAGAGTGGCCGAGTGCAAGAGCAAAGGATGCTGAGGCGGAGTGCAAGAGAGAATGAGAACGACAGAAATGGAAGGAGAAGGTTACGATTCTCCTGCGTCACCCCTCCCCCTTCTCTCTTTCTCTCACACACACACACACACACACACACACACACACAGACATTTACACACACTGCCTGAGCCTGAGTCCAGAGCAGCGCATGGTGCCTCATGAAAGGGCGATTGCAAATGAGCATTGTGATTCTGTGCTGCATGGCTGACAAAGAAAGAGGGAGGATGGAGTGAGAGACAGAGAGAAGAATAACTGAGAGGAAGATCGAAAGCGATGGAATGGCATGTTTAAGCTGTACTTAAATCCCATTCTATTGTTTAACATGCTTCAGTCCGATCATTTTCCAAGTGAAATAAAGAACTGGAGCAGCAACTGAGGGAATTAAGGGTCTATTGGCACCGAGGTAGATGAAACCTGAACTCTGATGTGTTTTTACAGTATAGATATTTTGTGTTTGAATTTGTTTTATGCAGTGCCCTGTTTATGACTGTATCATAACATGGTGAAATAATCCATTTCCACTTTTCCCCAATTTCCTCCAATGAAGAGATTAATATATGCCTTTTATTTAATACAGCCATTAATATTTGAAGAGCGCAGTTTGGCTCAGGGGCGTTGTGAACTGTGGAAAAGCGGAGTTGGAAACATTAAAGCGTCGGATTTTAGATATAGGAGCAATTTCCTCTTTGTGCTTCAGCTGTCGGAGGACGGATGGCTGTAAAGCCATCTTTTGTTATGTTTATTTGTGATGTGTAATGCCAATTAGCTGCCATCAAAGAGAGCTCTATAGGCTTTTAGGGGTCTACGTGTTCTAGCAAGGGGCTCGTGATGTGTCTGTGTGCATATATGTGTGTGGTGTTTGAATATATTTTGCGCCCCCCCGCTTCCCTGTCCTTCTCTGACCCCCTGCTGTCTGTAAACAAAGAAAGAAGCAATATACAGTACGCCTGTACAGACAGTTGGTCTTTGTCCCAGAAAGACCGCTTACACACTGATTTCAGTGAGTCAGGATGTGTGCATGCGTGTGTGTCTTTGAACAAGTGAAGGCAATTTCATTGGGATATATGTGCAGGTCCCACAGCTGATGTTTAAGATGTTTAGCTGAATTAAACATCTTCAGGTGATTGTCAGGGCCTGTGCTGAGTCCTCATAGGGACAGTGCAGTCCCAAGGTCTTGGTTAAGGGTGAGACATAAAATGGTTATGGGTAGGGTTGGCTGTTCAAAGTGAATGGAAGTCCATGCCACAGCCTAACGAGGACAACTGCGCAAGTGAGAGACAGGGAAAGAGAGAGAGGCGGTCACTATTATAAAACCGAACATAAAGGCAGTTTGGATTGAACTTACTGGCTTCTCTCTCTCTTCTCTCCCCTTCAACTCTCCTTCACTCTTTCAGCCCATTTGTTGTCTGCCTGTCTTTCTGTCTCTCCACCTCCCTGTCTATTGTCTGTGCATCAGCCAGTCTTCGCCTTTTTAACCCGACTGCTTTCTTTGTGCAGCAGTCAGAATTATAAATTCCTCCTTATCCTTCACCTTCTATGTCAACCTCTTTCTTTCACATTGTCTCTGTTCCAACTCCATACCCTAATCTGGTATGATTTCACAGATGCAGACAGAAAATATGACATGAGGGAGAAGGAGAAAAAGTTCTTCAATTGCTCCTATGCCAATCAATATAGCAGTCATGCTCCCGGTCAAGTAACATTTAATGAATTTGGCAGAAAAACTGTGTCCCTACAAGAGTCGTTTGTATGAATATTATTACAATAAAGAATTGGGACGCAGCATGTGTCTCAATCTCTCTGCCAGAGCACATGACCACAGAGAATGAATGAATGAGTGGGATGACCCCAGTGTGACCTAGAATCTATATTCAGCTGTGTGCGTCAAAGTCGTCTCCTCTCTACATACCGGGAAGAGCAGGCATGTCCTTGAGGCAACGCTCCATCACATTGTGCTGCAGTGTGTCTCAGATAGCAGAGGATGCAGTGTTACACTGTTCTCTGTCCCACTGGGAGTAGAGGGATAGCAGCCAGTCTCAGATATAGGAAATGGCCTGCGATTTAAGGTATGGGCTCAAGCTGACGCAGAGAAAAAAGTAATTGATCGAACAGAATGAGAGCGAACTGGAAGAGAGTCGGTTTGGGACGCGCAGATGGATCGCTTGTGTCAAAGTTTTAAATCTTTGGCTGTTCATTAGGGTTTATTTCTGTCCGGGGATTTATTTTTGAGCTATATGCCTGTTTGTACTTGTACTGTTAGATAGAAAACAATATATACCGTGGATGGATCCTCACTGGCTCGAGCTGGGCTAATTAGTGAGCACATGTGTGTGTTCGTGTAAATAGGAAGGGGAAAAGATAGTTTGTGGTCTCACAAGCCTGATCAAACAATGAACACTAGCATTGCTGCCAGAGTCCTAGTGTGCCCATGGCAGATCTGGCATAGACACATGTGAACAAACACACACACATGCAAACAGACAGGAAGATATAAAGACCTGCAGTGAAGAGAGTGAAATGAGAACTGACCCTTCGCGTAGGCCCTTCCTCCTTGGTTGCTGTAGTTAAGCCTGTTTGGTTTTCTTTTTTCACGTGACTCAGTTTTACCAGTTGAAACTTTGTCATTTACTTTTTGCAAGCTTGGGGTCTTGGGAAATGCCCATTCTGCCTTAGAAATCACATTATTTGTTTGTTTATGTCCGTAACGTCATCTAATGACATCTTTTCACTTTTCAAGCAGCCTTTAGATACTTTCCACTCAAAATAGACGGTGAAGCCGGTAATGCCATAGTGCAAATATCCTTAAATCAATTACAGCGGAGTCAGAGCTAATTATTTTAGTCCATGGAATCATTCTGGACTCTCATGCTGAAGGCTAATACATGACACACGTCCAGGTTCCAGGCTTTTTTGAATGTTCTCTGGAAACCTACAGCTGATTTTGCGTTTCTGCAGGCCAGTTAGCTGGATTTGCAACAGGTACACATGGTGTAGTCCATTCCTCACACTTTCCTGTTGTGTTTGGGTTGTTATCTTTGGATATCAATGTTTTTGTTCCTGCTGCAGCTGTAAGTACTTGATGTGTCTGGTTAGCTGTGGTTGGACATTCATTGTTCGAGCAACTGAACTGTCTGAACTTAAGGAGATAAAGTATAGATTTAACCGAGACCACAATCAGCAGTGTAGTCAAACACACTCCCCTTCAGGGCTTATTAAACAAAATCTCTAACAGGAGAGGTGTTCCTGACTTCTTCAAGTGTGTTTATCTTGAGCCTTGGGAACCAAACACCTGCTTATATTATCCAGTAGGACATATTAAGAGAACTGGAGCTTTGATTGCGATAACATCAGTAAGTAGATAATCTACCTCTTCACTTTTCCGCACTAATTGCAAAACACTTCTGTTTCCGCTGCTCTCTGTGGCCTTCCATGCTTTCCCCTTCCTACTGGATTGGCTATATTGATCTTAAATATGGCCAGAGAGTATGCATTCAAGCTATTTATTGATATCAGCTGACAGCAATCGTTCTGATAGACAGATCAGATGCCATGATACTGCTTTGAAGTCATCCAACAGCAGATCTGAGGCGACATGATTACATCCAGAATCATATACAGAAATTCAAATTGTATTAAGAAATATAGAGTGAGACAAGACGTCCTATTTGGTTAGAAATGGACTCAGCAGAAAAGCCAGAGAGGCCTGGCACTGTGTCTCGCTGGATGAAACATTACGCATTTCAAAGGGCTTCAGCAGGACACCCATAACAAGGATGATAACAGAGTTTAATAAGACTTTTCAGCGATTTCCACAAGTGCTATCCAACATCGAGGGTTAGGTAATAAGATCGAAGAGTTTGCTGATTCCAGCTTGCCTTGTCATGGAGAATTAAATCACACTATCTCCTAAATCTATTTTCCCACCGACTCAGTGGGTTGCTTCAAAGAGCGTTAAATTAGCAATGCCACTTTTCAACACTTGTTAGTCAAGATTTTTATTCAAATGTCCTGAGGTTTCAATACTCTTAAAACAAATGGATTAGAGGACTTGAGGTTTACAATTTCTCCTAACGCATTTTTTTCTTCCACAAATCAAGTGCTTTATTGCAAACGGTTTCCCTCTTTATTTACAGATATTGACTTTTCATAAACTATTCCTATAAAAACATAATATAAAGAAATATAATAAAATAATATAATGAAATCTTATTTAAACTGCACAAAAAGGATTTGACCTTACCAAGCAGAAATTTGTTTTATATATATTTGACAGACTGTAGGTTTGAGTTTAACACAAGCTCAAGGCACTTTCTATGATTTGTTCAACAATGTAATGCGTCAGTAGGTCCATCATTCATGATTCTTTAGGACACATTAAACTGTTGACGACATTAAACATCATCACACCAAACATGAAATCCAATCCACTCACTAGTTTACCTTTGCAATGTGTTTTGCTTTAATACTCATTATTACTAACTTTACGAGAGGAAAGACTTTTGAACTAAAGGTGAACGCTTAATTCCAAAACTGAATTGGAGGTTAGCAAACTACATGTTGGAAACCTCGTAGTGAATTCATGTGACCATGATGGCCTTTGTTTATAGGCTTCTATCTTTTTGCTTCTGCTGATCATATTTTGTCTTAAAAGGGTGTGTCCCACAATATATTGGTGCACTTTTGAGCTGCTGGTAGATGGATTCTGTTACTCAACTGTTGACCAGGTTAGCTGCTTTCCCTACTTCCATTCCTTATTATATATATAAGAATAAACATAAAAAGACACTTACCCAAGAGTAGATTTATTGCATGGATATAACTTTCTGATTCTTATATCTGGACCCTACAACCCTACCCTATGACTTTCTGTCTTCCTTTTACAGAATCAACTCTGCTCCAAGGGAGTAATCCATAATTCTAGAAATGATGGGATTAAAACCTTGAGATTACCAGATGGAGACGGATCACATCTTAGATTCCTAAATGAATTAATCCCTTAATACAGTGCTACTCTGCTCCAACTTCTGAGCTCCAGGATGAAAAAAAAAATCATCAATAAGAGGCATGTAAAGCAAAGTGACAGATGTTCCAATGGTAGATGTTTCTGCAGGACAGATGGACAAGATTAGGCTTGTTAAAATAAAAGATGGATTGTCAGCAATTTTTGGAAAAAGAACCCCCCCCAAAAAAAAAAAAGAAAAAGAAAAAAGAAAAAAACAGCTGGACCACATGGACGAACATATGGATGTCGAAGAAGGATTGGATCAAACATGATCCACATCCATCCACTTCTTGCTGCTTCCACAATGTGGTTATATCAGATGTTAAGGGTAGCCGGGGTTAAATAACATCCGACTGACGGTAAACTCTTTCTTTTATGTTTTTTTTTTTTTTTTTATCTTAGGAGGTACCTATACAGTGATTTCGCACAGTCTTTAAAATGTTTTCAGGTTGTTCTATTCATTTCTTCAGTGTCAAAATTATTTCACAGAGCACTTTTTCAGGCACGAACCGTCATACTACGGAGTAGCCGCACACATTTCCATGTCATAGTACGTGTCACTCATCTGCATTTTTCAGTGTGAGTTGAAGTTACGCAGTGACCTGAGCAACATCTTGTTCAGTGGGGGCAGGAGGAGATCATTACACATCAGTACACCTGCTGGGCTGTGTTGACAGTGCCTCTTTGGAAGTGACGAATAGTGAGAGAAGCGGCAAACGAGAGACGAACACACCCTCATCTTTGACTCCCGTCCCCCTCTGCTCTGCTTTTTCCCCTCCCTCTAGCCTCATATACCACCATCTTATATTCCCAGTCCCTCAGCTTGTATTAACTGACAGGCTGGATCCACAAGGTTGCACACTTCTGTAGTGTGAAATGTATGTCATCATGTGGAGTGATGTGCAGCTGTGAACTTTGGGTAATTGCTGCGATACGTGAACACATCACCCAGTTCAACTGCACATGTAGTTGAGGAGAAAACGGTCGGAGTGCATAAGGTGATGAAGACGTCCCATTAATATATAAATATACCCAAACCCCATTCCTGTCTTCTGCCTCGTCAAACCTGATCATCCTGACACATGTTAAGGCAGTTTAATGAGATCTCGCAACTCATGGACAGAGGAAATGGGACATTGTGAGACACTGAGTACACTAATCCCCTGCAAGACAGCAGGACAGAATGATTGTGCAACGCTGGAAGACACGGCCACATGCTGTCAGCATCATTTTGCGGTGAGCGTTTTGACTGGACGAGGAAGACGGAAGTGACAGAAATCACTGAGGTGATAGCGGCTGATTGGAGCAGCCTGGAGGGAGAGAAATGCTGAGATTAGGGACGAATTAATGAACATTTTAAGTTAATGATGGACTGAAAGGGATGAATAGAGAGAATGGACAAGGATAGATAGTGATGGACAGAAAAAGAGAGAGAGGAGAAGGAGGAGGAGGGGGGTGTGAGACAAAGACTGTCAGGGAAGGAACGAGGAGGAAATGCAGACGGGCATGTTTCTATGGGCGCACAGGAAAGATTTGGGGTGAGGGAATCTTGCATCATCACAGCGGGCCAATGAAAAGGCTCGGTTAAAATGTTCAAAGGGAGTGTCCTAGCAACAGCGGAGTAAATACCATAGCAGCCACCATTCCATCTTAGCCCGGAAAAAAAAATCTACACACACACATAGACACACACTGATTAACACAATCATGAACGAGAGCACAATCAGATTAGCTGTTCTAGTGCAACTTGTTGTTTGTTCATATATGTAAATTTATGTATAATCTACATGTTTTGATGTTCTCTATAAAAACATTTCAATATTAAGAGATCACTCGGTGCGTGTGTGAGTGTGTTAAATTACAGTAATGTATCCTAATGATATTCTCCATAGACAGCGTTACATATGACAGTGTAACATTATAAACAAATGCAGGGGCATATGTACACATTGTACATTTATCAACACATATTATGACCGTTTGGCACGTTTCATTGTCATTGTCACATGTATGTGTCTCCACATACACCACATAATAATCTATATATATTTCTGTGTGTAGCCCATGTATAGCTATACATACAGGAAATGCAAACATATTGTATGTCATTTGTGTGTGTGTGTGTGTGTGTCATGAAAGTCAGCATGACAGTAAATCATCAGTTAATCTACTCATATGGATTATAACCTGAGTCAGTAGATTACAGTGGCCATATCCTTCAATTGCACACTTCTCCTGCCTGTTTCTGTCTCCCTCCCACCTGCCCATGCACACACAGCACTTCATCATACCTTCTCTTTCCACCTTTCTGTGTCCAATCTCCATCCACAGCATTCTCTCATTCTCGCTCCCGCTGCACACACAAAGAAGACCTGCAGAATTATATGATCTCATCGCAGGTATAACTTCACCCTCTCTGCACTGCTCTGCTCTCCCTCTCCATCGAACAACCCCATGCATCCCCTTTCCACCATCAGACCTTTTTTTTTTTTTTTTTTTTTTTAACCTCATTTGAAAGAACTCCTGAAAAGCCTGGGCCCTCATTCATTCATCCCTCCATTCAGTTTTTTTCCTCCCTCCCTCTTTCATTCCCTCCTCCCTGTTTTCCACTCCAGTCGCATGCACCCACCCCTTCTGATCAGCGGTGTAATCTGGGGCTATTGTTTTTAGCAGGCTATGTGCAGAGGCAGCATGCACAAGCGCGCACACACGGACCTCAAACACCTACCTCACTGGATAAAACTGTATCACACCTTTTCTACTGACGCTGACAATTTCTGATGCATGCGTGTACAATATTGGAGCTGAAGAGGCAACGAGTCAGCTTTGACATGCAATTTATCCACATTGTCCACATCACTCCAATGCATCAGTGGTGATGCATGTGCTGTGATGGTTCTAGGTCGCATATGTCCGGGATGACCAAACAATCATCCATCACTGTAAACATGCACACTTAAAATTACGTCTGCATGTGCGTAGTTCCTGGTGTATTCTTGCTAACACAGAGGAAGAATGAATCCTTGATGAGGTGTGTGTATGTGTGTGTCACTGTGACTGTGGCAGTGACCGTGCCACTCCGTCTAAACACTGCAGTGAAAAAGAACAAGCTCCAGTTGACCAACCCCACCGGGTTTTGACGTGGTCGGGCCAAATTCAATGCTTCCGCCCCACAGGTGGGACACTGAACCACTCTAGTCCTCCACATCCGCTCCATCTACCGACAGCTGAAATCACCGGCCGCCCTCCAGCCTCCGTCTAACCCTCATCCATCCTCCCTCCTCTCCTCCTCAGCCTCCATCTCCAGCTTGTCTCTTTTTTATGTACATGGTGGAACGAGCTGGACCTTTCCTGCTAAACAGATGAAGTGATTTAAATAAGAATAAAAAGGAGAAAGGAGTGTCAGCACCACTTACCGGCTGGGCGTGCAGGAGGGGAAGATGATGCCTCTGACTCTGCTCTTCCTTCCTTCTCTCTGGACCGGGGTGAATCAGAGATGGATGCAGGGAACAAAAGAGAAGGACAAAGGGCAAAAAAGTAGGCAAAATGCGGAAACCGGGAGCTGAAAGCTAGTGAGAAAACGAGAGGCAGGGGATGCAAAAAAATAAAAGGAAAAAGTCCCCGTGTTGCTTTTCTCTCTCTTGGTCCGTGAGGATCCTTTATTCTTGTGAGCCAGAGGGCTGTGGATTCACCTAAACACTGAGCACACGCACTGCCTCACGCCACATAGCCCTCCCTCTTCCTCCCTCTCTCCCTCTCCGCACTCAAGACAGCAGCTGTTGGTCTATGAGAAATAGAACACTATGTCCCCCTCCTTCTCCCCTTCTCCTCCTACCTCACTCACTCACAAAGACCCCCACCACACACACACACACACACACACAAAGACACACACAGTCACATTCACCATGTCCTCACAACACCCCCCTCCCCCTTTTACATCTCCCACTTGCCTGCTGGTAATAAGAGGAGGGGGCTTCTGTTGCTCTGTGTGTTTATATGTGTGGTTCAGAGTTGCATTGTGTTTGACATTGTTTCGGCAGCACAGTGACTTTTTCTGTCCACACGGTGTGAAAGTGAATCATGGTGAGTAATGATGTGCACTGAGGTATTTTTGCAAACTGTGTGGGTGACTGCTGAGCATCGCTTGCCACTGTGCGGCAGAGAGGAAGGAAATTAACATTATTTGTGGCTATGAGCAGCATGAGAGTGTTTATATGTACTGCAAGGAGGAACTATACGCATAAATGCACTGATAATTATCGGATGGTGTGTTTGTTTTTTTTTTTTTTTTTGCATGTTTGTGTATGTGCGTGCGTGCGCACACATGTGCATGTGTGTCTGTGTGTATGTGTGTGTGTGTAACCCTTTCCCTCTCTGTCTTTGTCATAATAGAAATGATTTGAGTTGGTGAAAACTCCTATTGAAGGGATTCTTACTTCAGGGTCATAGCGTGGACAGAGGGGTCAAGGTTAAATGAGCCATCACTAAATTGTCATTTTGTATGTGTGTGTGTGTGTGTGTGTGCATGGTTAGCGAGCGTCTAGGGGCAGAATGTTTATTGTGTGGTGGTGTTGTACAAGTGGTATGTAGGGCTGAAGACCACATGCTGCCAAACCACATTCTTCTATAGTTTGTATCTGGGCCAATTGTAGGAAAGAGTCAAGTTAGTGTGACCTGGTGACCTTTCAAAAATGAGGTTACACGAGAGAGAGGAGTCCTGTCGAGCTTTTTGCAGCCATGCCGATGGGTTAAAGCGGGACATGTCATCTGACTATAACAAGTTTGCAATCAGAGGCTGTTAGACTCTTAACTGTAGCGTTAGCATCACCTTATATTCTCCCCTATCATATATCGTTGATAAGTTGGAAAAAAAAAAAAACACTGTTCACATGAGTTAAATTTTTGCATGCCGTGTCAAAAGTAATTCCACTTCTTGTAGTCTGGAAAAAAAATATATCCAAAAAAACAAGTCGCTATCGAAGTGTGTCTGTAGTCAACAATGGCCTAATACAGCATGAGATGAGCACAGACGAGCTGCAATGTGGTTCCAGTCAGTCACGAGGATGTACCAGGGACAGACAGACAGTTGGTCTGTGTGATTTGACTAGCTGCTAGTAGCTAAACACCGCTGAGCATTGCTTTGGAGGTAGTAGTTAGCTAAATGTGTCACACTAACGTTTTTGGGTTGTTTGGTTTTTTTTTTTCTTTTCTTTTTTTTACTCACATTAAAAAAAAAAAAAAAAAAAAGATTTGCAATTTCAGTCCAGGTAGCATGATGTTGGTAGTCTGACACAGAGGCAACAGACTGTTGCTCTAAACTGTCTGTCTGTTTTCTCACAAAAATGAAATATAGAGGAGAAGTCCAATGTCTAACATGGACCTTCCTGTTTTTGTGGTTGGGCTCAAGAAGTTGATCTGATTGCAACTTTCACATCTCCAAACTGCGCCCGACATTACTAAACAGACAGACAGACAGACATTTGATTTCATTTTTGCTTCAGCCGTCATGTGGTAATGCATCATTAACTCCATAGCGACAGTTGCGTAATGCAAGTAAGAAAAGTAAGCAGAATCAAATTAAATAGCATGCAAACAGAGAAGTACAGCATATCTCAGGGACATACCGAGCAAACATTCAAATGGTCTGACTTAAGAACTGAACTTCATATATCAGATTGCACCTGTCTCGTGTAGCAGCTCAGAGAGTGGGGAGGACACGCTGCCCTTTCTTGCTGGCATCTGAGCACCACAAAGAAGGATGCAAGTAAACAAGGTGAAAGAAAAGAAGGAGAAATGAAAACAAGACTGAATCACCTTAAAACTTTCTAACTCGTTTACAGTAACTGGGACAAGTTTTTCCCTCCAGGCTGATGTCAGATTATGCTAAGGAACCGAGGAGAAGCTAAATTGGGGAGTTTTTCTCTAAAATGCTTGTAGAGTGGGAGGTTTATCATAAAGCTGATGTGAGACACATTATAATGATGATGCACACCTCACCTCAGTCTGTTATGATATTTTGTTCAGTTAATGCATCTGGCTGTTGAAATGTGAAATGAGCTTCCCACCTCAGTCAGGTGACGCAGCCAGAAGCTCTCTAATCATCTCTTGAAGACAGCGTACTGCGTGTTTTGCTATGCAAGCTGTTTGTCTTATCCAGCACATCTCCAGAGACATATTTTCTATATACATTTTAAATGTAAAGCGCAACAAAAAAAGACAATTTGCATTCATATGATGGATGAATCGGTGCTGTTGCTGCCCACCAGCATGTATTTTTATATCAGACTGCAGCTACAAACAGTCAAATCTGATGTTTGTGGTGCTCAGCAGTTAAATCATAACGCATTGGTGTGCAGGATGTTTCAACCAGTCACATCAGACACTCATGACTATGCCTCCCTGCATTGTCTTACCAATAATATCAGCGTTACCATTCTAATTTCTCCTTTTCAATGAAGACTAATATAGACTGAGATAATTTCTTATTCTGGTGCATCAGAACCTGGAAACTTTTCAAACAATGAAATACCCCACTTTCACAGTTATAAGAGGCATCACCAACCCTGCTGACTCAAATATGCTCAGACCAGATGTTCTCCTTGGAACAAGAGGGGGGGGGGTGAGATTCGCCTGTTGTCTGTGAATAAACATCATCTTTGATGTGAGGCTTTGAATTGAACCTTCCTGACCGGCTGAAGTCCGGCGAAGAGATAAATTCTTCTCACCACACCATGAAATTTAGCTCTCAAGAGAAGTCTTTCTGGTGTGTGTGTGTGTGTGTGTGTGTGTGTGTGTGTGTTTAAACATCAGATCCTGCAGACTCCAGCTGAGACACATGATCATCATCTGACCTGAGTGTGTTACCCTGAAAGATGCCGGTTGTGCAGTGAAGGAGACTAAAATGAATAAATAACATGTATCCAAGGATACTGA
This sequence comes from Echeneis naucrates, assembly GCF_900963305.1. Classification (NCBI taxonomy): domain Eukaryota; kingdom Metazoa; phylum Chordata; class Actinopteri; order Carangiformes; family Echeneidae; genus Echeneis; species Echeneis naucrates. The sequence continues at coordinate 14,164,296 of NC_042521.1, forward strand.
GGGAGGATGGTGTGTGAGTCAATTTGCATAAGCTTCTAGTTAAAGTTTGCCTCCACAGACCAACTGTATACCAGCACACAGTACATAAACACCAAATACTGGCGATCTTTCATTCATTTGCACAAACATATCTGTCTAATCTTTATCTAAAACTGTGATGCTCTGAAATTTACAGCGTTGTCTGCTTGATTCACTGTATTGATTATAAGACAAAAAGGAGGACAAGCCTTTTCAATAAATGCATGAAAGGTATGGAGGGTTTTAAACTGAAATATTAATACCATAACACTATTGCCTGCCAGGATTAGGTGGAACACGTTGGATTATTTATACAGAGTCTACTATTTTTTAGGTCAATTGTAACATCTTACTTGCCGTTGTGCGAATGACAGAGAGGGCCTGTGGTGTGTGGGCCTGTCCATGTGTGTTTAGTTTTTTATGAATTATGATGCGAAGTAGTGTGTTAATGCAATAAAGCTCAAACAGCATAAAAAAGCAACTTGGGGTGAGCAAATCAAAGCTCAGAAGCGCACCATTTTACAGCTTGGGAAGGAATGATACTCACTGGAAAGTCATGTTTGGGTCTTATATGATTTGAAGGAGCAGGATTTGGTTTATGTTAAAGCGAGACTTCGTGGACTATCAACATTTATAGGATTTGTCAAAAAAAACTAAGATATTGAACAAATTGGTTTTAATGTGTTATGCTTTTGTGAGTGAGTGACCATCAGGAACTTCTGGCTTGGTACTTCAGTGTAGTGAATGGATAGGTGAGCACCCCCCACCCAATTCTGCTGTAAAGCACACATCCGAAATCTCCATGTCATTTTCCTTCTCCCTTCATTCAGCTTTGTCTCCTTCTTCAAATGGAAAACCGTAATGACTGTCTTACAGGAAGTAGACCAGAGCGTGATGGCTGACGTTTGGAAGGTTCAGGTGATCTCGTGGTTGAGGTCACCTGACGTGTTCTACTCGCTGTGGATTTGTGTACCTGCTACAGAAATCCAACAATCTCCTGGTGTTTCATAGACTGATAGCCTGTCCAACACTGCCTGTGGATAACACTGTCCACATGCATCCTGTGCTGACTTGGGTCCCGATATTTTGGGCAGGTAGGTCCAAATCAGAGATGTCAAGGTAGTCTCAGCCATTTACAAATATAGTTGTTGTCTTTTGAGTAGATTTTCAGAACTGTTGTTAAGGTGATGTCACATGACCTGGAGGCCCATTAGACTTTTCCTTCAGAGAAAGCTTTGGTCAAGCTTGTTTGGACCATCTGAGACCTTGTCAGGCAGGTCAGCTGTTGAAAGATATGAAGATGTTGCTCCTCTTTTCTTTCCAGATCAAGACGCTGTGGGTATGGTTCCAATTTTCACCCAGGCCTGTGTTAGCAGGCCCAGAGGTGCATGCATGGGAGTGATGCAACATGTTACTATGCTTTTTTTAGCTGCTGCCAACCAGTTGATGTCTCCTGAGCTTTGTTTCAAGTAGAGAAATGGTCAGAATAGTTTGTTGTTAGGCTTTGCATGCGAATTAATGTTACTTCCATGCACATCATTTGAGCTTTTGGGTCTTCCCAGACCTTTGGAGCCCACTGATAATGTAGCTGTCGCCTACATTACCCACAAACTAGTATAACGCTCCCACATCTGCAACCAACTGTTGGTGGCTGAGTTGCTTTGTGGGTGATGTAGTAACCAGACTCTGACAAGGCAAACTGAGTGGAATAATGAGACATCAATAAGCTGACAGTGCTATGCTGCTCTTTTAAGTAATCATTAAAGAAGATTAAAAAATAGGGGTGTTTGAACATGCTCAGTAATCCCAAATCCAATCTCCCATTCAAAGTTTTAAGGTTTGTCTTAGTCCTCTCATCGAAGGGCAAACATCTGAAGCCTGGGCCAGGCACATTGCACTACAGATATCTGCACTGAAGCCTACACTCTCCCATCATGACTCTCACCAGCTAAATGTTAGACTTCTATATCGATGAGTATGTGGGCAGCTGGTGAGCTGGCATTATGCAGACTCCACTGGAAGTGTCAGAGCTGAGAAAATTAGCACTTAGGTAAATGTTGCTAGAAAGTGTCCCTTATTAGCATCACCTACAGCTGACACACAGCCCAAGCATGCCCTCTCAGAGATGTGCCTATCCACCTGCCTCTCCTCACCATCTTCCCTTTCCATCCCCCCACCCCCCTCACCCCCTGTGTCTATTTCTGTCATCTTATTTGGAGTCATTGACAGAAGTGTGGTAGCTCAACACCCAGCCAGCCCCCACCTCCCAACACACATGCACGCACTCGCACACCATCCCCTCTCCGTGCCCCTGCAACACCCCCGCCATGCTCACACGGTTAGTACAGTCTGCTTGTGCTCTCTCCTTATAAGGGCAAAATACATTGACAGAGGCAGGAAGAGGGGGCCGTACCAGCACAGGCAGGCAGGTAGGGGGACAGTGGCTCAAACAGGAGGAGAGAAGGAAGAGAGAGAGACAGAGAGAGAGAGTGTGGGATGATGTTGAAACAGAGAAGCAGAGATTAGGAAATATTGAACGAGGAGGATGGATGAAGATGGCCGTGGAGAGAGGGTGGTGTGGATTGTGTGATAAGAAATGAAGCTTTGGGGCTTTTGACAGCAAATACCAACATTTTTCAACTAGCGAGGCCTGTAGCTCATATTGTGTGACAATCTGTGCCAGTCAATTCTCTGTCTCGTGCAAAAGATATTTTATGAGGTGGCATTTCTCAAGCATTTTAGTACTTCACAGTGTGAAAGCCTGTGATATTGACATCACACATACAATATACAATACTGATCAAAGCATACGGTACTCTAAGTTATTCATCTTAGTAATGATAATGAAGCATTCACAGAATAGAAAAAAAGGGTGATTGTGTGTTTCAGCAATGTTTCATAACAGTCCATTCTGAATTTTAACATAGCATATTCATCTTCTGCAAAAGAGGCCTTGGCCTCCCTCACTTCCTGAGAGCTTGTTACACATCTTTGAACTGTAGAAAAATATCCTCCCAGCTGAAGATATTTCCAGGCATGCTTTCAAATATGAAACAAATGTAGTAGCATGTGGCTGCAGTGCTCAGGAGCTCAGTCTGCAGCACTGACACTGATGCTACAGACTGTGACATCATGTACAGTAATCATCAGCACAGTTTTCTTTCTTAACACAATCATCACAGCAATTGCACGGCCTAACTGTCATGATATCAAATCCAGCATGCCTGCATGCAGTCTGATCACATGTTGCTTTGCAATCACCACAGCTAAAGTGCTGATGCTCTCACGGCCAGTAAAATATTGATCAGTTATGCCAAATCTAATTAAACAAAAAAAAACATGCTGGAATCAGAAATGGATGTACATTCATCATCAGTGTCCACTTCCTGATAAGAGACATAACAACTGACTTATTACTTTTGGACCTTTGGAGTGGGAAGACATGATGCCCCCACAAAGCCCCAACATGCAAACATACCAGTTTTCAAACCTCCGTGTCATCTGTGTGTGAGGGGGAACAGATAAAATTGAGTTTTTCCACTGTAAAGTTGTATTGTTTATATTGTGTGTGTGTGTGTGTGTGTTGTGTGTTTGTGTGCCCTGGTTCTGTTGGTTCAGCTGGAGCGTTTCTCAGCGTCACACTTCCCGGGTAGCAGCAGGCCTGGTCTGCCTGCGAGGACACGGGCAGGCGCTAATTGGGCCTGAAGCTTCTGAATGGAGACGTCTGCCATGAATGGAGGCAAATGGGATCCATGTGTGTTTGTTCAGCATGTGCACAGTACACCAGCATCAGCACTGCCGCAGACTGTATAAACACAGATCTTCTCTGTGTGCTGGTATCTGTCGCAGTTAAGTTAAATAGACCCCTCACTTTGTCGCAGATGGAGAGATGACGCCCCGTTGGGAATGATGCGAAAAGAGAGAGATGCAAATCCATTTAGTCACAGGTCCCTGAGTGGCGTAAAAGGCAGAAGTAAGAGGGGAAGAGAAGGGAATTAGACTAACATAACACTCCGCTGCTAAGTGTGTCAGCATCGATGAAAAGAGGCAGGCAGGGGGTTGTTTGATGACATTGAGTCTACGTGTGTTTGTTTCAGAAAATTATCCGTATAAAACATCTGTTCTTTTTCATCTCTGCCAACCTATAGGCAAAGTTCATTTACTCTGAGTAATTCCCCCATGGGGCTGAAACTCATCCCACCCTAATGCCCACGCAGCTGAGTAGATCTTAGAAGGAGAAGGAGAAAAAAAAAAAAAAACAGATCAGATGAATAAAAAGGATCCTGATTCAGATGCAGTTTGGAGATAAGACTTTCCTCACTATCTCTGCTCTCAGATTATTTAACAGTCCTCCTTATATCTCTCAACCATTTCTCCCAGTCAGCATTCCCTTTGAAGGAATTAGGGAGTGAAAACTGTCAAGAGGAAGATGGCTCTTGATAGCTCTTCCTGGTGAGCTGGTTATGTAAAGAGGCTTTGATATAACTCAGGAGGAGAGCTGGAGTTCATGGGATGAGGAGGTTGAAGGACGTGCAGGACTGAGGTCACAGATTTAAACGAGTGGACGTTTGCTGACAGGATGACTGGACATGAGCGTACATACTGTGTGACAGTAGTAGGTTTAACTGAACATCATAGTCATTCCATCAGATATTTCCAACCCGGTGTTCAAGCCCCCCAAAAGGCAAGGTAATGAAATGATCAATGGGATGAGAAGCCCAACGCATTTCTGCCAAATGAAATGTTTTTTTTTTTTCCTTATGCTCAATACCATTTTCCATTTAACAGTTAAATGGTCTATTTGAAAGTTTTGTCTGCAGCCAAGTGTGGTTCCTGGCCTGTCCATGTGGCGCTGATGGTAGCTTTTCATACTGAGTAAAGGATTGAAGTTTTCATGCTGAAGCCCCAATATTTCTTTTGGATTGGTACCTGAACAGCTATAAATGGAAATGTTCACTATGTAGCCATAGTGAATCTTCCAAATAGCTCCTTTTACTGTCACAGTACAGCCATAATGTGTAGAATCTACATGGACTTTATCAATAAAATAGGGAGGCCATGCTAAATGCATTGACATCTGGAGAAGACATGTAGACATAAAACTTTGGATAAAGAGGCAGTGTTTTTAATTGTGAACGATGAGGCTAATCTTCAAGCTCTATTCAAAGTATTTAAATCAAATCGGAATGCTTGGTTAAAAAGGCCACTATGCATTTTAATGTATGCATATGCAATCTGGGATTCAGGCTGACTTTGGGGATGACTTTTAAACAAATGTATGCACAGTTGAATGAAACATGTTGATCACAGTTCCTGGACAAAGGGACGGGGTTGGCATGCCATTTGTGTATATGTGTGTGTGTGTGTGGGTGTGTGTCCTTAACAGGGAAGGGTGTCCCAGAAATTGGCCAGTGGCCCCTCACCCTTCCCCCATATTGGGCATCCACATGGACAGTGAGAGACGAGAAAAGGAGGAGGGAGGGAACCAGCAAGACAGAAAGAGATGGAGAGAGGGAAGATGGACGGAGGCCAGTGTGTCTTCCCTCTGGCACGCACATGATCCTCGTGGTCGGCCTGCTGCGCCCTCTTTGTATGGATCCATATAAATGCTATCAGTTGAAAACAGATCTTGGATTAATACAGCTTTAGGGGTGAGGGTCTATATTCCCTGTATGGTCCACAAGAGGAACAATTCATCCGTCTGTTGGTTCACACTCACACACATACTGTACGCTCCATCCCGCCATGCATCCATATGTGTCTAGACTGGAGTTTCCCGGTAACCCTTAGTGGTCCGGGCCATTCTTCTCCCCTGAGGCTGAGCTGATTAACAGTAATAGGGAACAACAATGCATGATAATGTGAATTATAATGGACCAATGGAGGCGGCTTTTGGCCTGGCACTCCATATGAGGCCAGTGGTACAGCGGTGTTGTACACGGGCCCTGCAGAGATGGGTCAGACAAAGACAAATCATGCCAGGCTGTAGGTTAATGTAACCTGGGGGGCCTGGAGGGGATAGTCCTCAGCATAGTCCACACACACAGAGATGAGGAAATTGGTTTATTTTGAGCTGTAAATATACTCATGCCTGCCAGTGTACACACATTTGTGCAATGAGGTCATCTTTTAGTTGCTGCTCTCATATGGTTATGCTTTAAAATGAATGGCACTCAAATGAAGAAAAACAGCATTTTTCTGGTTCCCGAGGAGTTGATATTTTAGAGATTGTGTGGTTTTCACTCTAGAGCAGCCAAGTGTGAGCGGAGTGTTTTGTTTTTGCAGCAGCCAGCAGTTACTTTCATCCCGCCTCTCCATCCTTTCCTTTCATTGGCCAGCTGTTGTTCTTCCAATCTCTGTCTCTGGCCACTGCTCTTGGGCAGTTACAAACAGATGGTGGGGCAGTGAACTTAGATATATGTATATATACATACACACACACACACACACACATTGTCCATGAGGCCATGCAGGCACATACTGAAATATTAGGAGTTTCATCCCAAATGATTCCCCATTTGTCTTATTTGAAAGGGAAAGAGGTCAGACTATTCACTCCAGAGAGGATTCCTTCCAAACACACACACACACACACACAAAGTAAAATAAACAGTGAGACAGAATTTGTCCCTTACACCTCATCTATCACTCAACAAATTGGACTTGGTCTCCCACGCGGTGTGTGAGGTCAGATTATAAAGACATGTAAGTTAGGCTGACACCTACGTGATTAATGAGATTCATCTCCTGACATTTCTCACTCTCTTCAGCTCCTTTGCTCTCTGTTTTCTTTTGGTCTCTTCATTCTTCTCAGTACTTCTATCATCCTCTCACTAATAGATAACTACTGTCAGGTTTTGGGTTGATGGTGAAAACTGGTAGGGAAACAAAAACAAGCAATACTGAAGCCCTGTATTAAATATTCTGGTTTGTTATCTTCCCACAGTTTTTTTTTTTTTTTACATGTCACTGTTCTTGCTTTTTCAAGTGTCTTTGAGTGATTCGCCCACATGTTACTCGTTACTCAACTTCAGGAGTGCTGATGGTTAAATTCTGGTCTAACACTAGTGAGAGTAGAACATGCATCCTCTAATGAAAACTGTTAAGAAGAAGAAGAAGAGGCAAAGATAGAGCATGCAACTTGCACATCTGGTGCTGCTGCAGGACATTCAGAGATAAACACCGTAGCAGATGTCTACTGTTCATCACACACTTCACACCGTGGCCAAAACTTTACTGAATGTTTGCATTAAGGAGGAACTAAGTGCCAGCACAGGCAGATGCAACAGCAGTTTCTTCCCAGAGGACATTTCAGTCAAGTTCGCTCATGTAAACGTCCTCCTGTTGTGTCTTTGCAATAACCAGCATTTGCTATGAAATGGCCATTGTTATGGGTATGTGTATGTGACCAGACAGTCAGAATATTACTCCATTCCCCTTTCATGCATAATAGTGCTTATATTCAATTATGCGAATTGCACATAACAGCAAATTCAATATTTCATTTACATTGTACTGTAAATTCATACACTATTAATTTCAGTCTGTTTTACACTGAAGCTGACTTTCTTTTAAAATGAATGAAATGACAAGATCCACAACCTTGTGCATAAACGTGCTTATCACATTCGTTCTGGTTCTTATTTTGGTTTCTCTGTCTTGGTGACTATTTGCCTATTTAATATCAAAAACATATCTGTTTTCTTTTCTTCTGTATTTCACTTCATGATATGCTGTGACCAACTGAAAACCAGACAATGTGTGCCTGTACTCCAACCTTGTTCCGATGTATCACCCAGTGGACGATTAGGTCATCTGAATCTTCACTGTTACGACCATGCAACCTGAAGACCAGACAACCAAATGTGACACATATCTCTGGCTCCATCTGATGGACATGATCAGACATTGCCATCTCTCCGGCTAAAGGTACCAATGTACAGTGTAATCATCAAAATGACGCTAATCCTTGAAGCTAAAACATAGTAAAATAAGTCACATGCATAAATCTGTCTTCTGCATTCTTGATAATCTGTGAGTATTTCACTGTGCATGGAGGGGAGCCAAACGAAACTGGATCTCCGTGACCTGGACCAAGAGCTGTGGTGTACTGAGTCCTGGAGAAATTCTTAAGTTGTATAATGCAAAGCAGTTCAACTTCAATAGACAAAAAACAAATAATTATCAGGCTATAGGTGTGCATATAAAAGCACTTGAGGAGCCACATTGTTGACTAGACCGGTTCAAAAGAAAAATGGAGGCTTCTGTTTAACAGTTCAAAGTGAAGTCATTATATTGACTGTGCATTATACTGAGGAGGCAACACTCGTAACGTATGTTGTCTCGTGCAACATATAAGTTTGCCGTGTTCTTTCAAAAACCAGATTATCATCTTAACAATTCTTGTCTGGATAATAACTCATCTTACAGTATAGCATATAGCTGTGGTGTTAGCAGATGGAAGGTGCAATGACAACAGCTTAATGACGTTTGGCCATATGGTGTGCTGCAGGGTTTGCTTTGCACACTCAACTGCACTTAATAATGCTCATCCGTAGACTCTCTCCCTATTGTTTAACATAAACGCTATATTTTGTCCTGGGTTTCTTTACCTGCATCTGTGCCATGTGATTTGTGTTGCAGTGAGATAAATGATAACTATTTATTCATTAAAAACACTTTGGAACAATTGAGAGGATCTGCGTCTCATGTAAATATCCATGTTTATTAAAAGATTAAATATGAATACATATGCTTATTTTGTTCAGTGTCTTTGAGAGAAATGTTCATTGTTAAACAAAATGAATAAAATGTTTTACTACACACACCCAAAAATGTAAAAAAACCAAACAAAAAAACCAAAAAACTGCAACAAACAAAAAAAATTAAAATGGCACAATGTCACACAATGATGACCACTACTAAGAATATTGTGTTGTTGGCGAACAAAAATGTTGAAAAAGATCTTTTGAGTTCTGTAACGTGTGGTCTCTGTTGTGCCACAAAAAAAAAAAATAATCAGGGAAAAAAAACTCAGAAAAGCAGGGGGAAAAAAAATAAAAATCAATATCTGTATTTTGTAGAATAATCCTTAGGAGACACCACTAGACCTCGCCCTTTTCTTGCTCCTCGGTATACTGTTTCAATAATGTCTATCATCTCCTGCTTGTCCTCCATTGTCCAGTTGATCTTGTTGTTGTTACCTGTCCCCAAATCAATCATGATGTGTTTGTTCCTGAGAAAAAAAAAAAAGAAATAAATGCGAGAAGGCAAATGGAACTACAGCTATTGCTTCTACGCAATGAAGGCGCAGTGTCTTACCTGAAAAAGAACATGACAGTACAGGGGTCGTACAACTCGTACATCTTGTTGAAGTCAGGCACTTCTGTAATATCCACCAGGTAAATAACAGCAAAATTTTTCACCTGTCAAAAAACACATAGACAAGTATAATATTGTAATAGTTAATATGCACAGCCCCAAAAGAAATTTTCAACACGAGAAAAACCACATGGGTTGGAGAGGTCTGGGTTAAAAAAAATAAATTGCGGGGGGGGGGGGCTGTAATTCATGAAATAACACTTTAACTGGGAATTTAATAATCAACATTCAAGAGTTACATTTTAGCTTGTAGCTTGTGCTGAGATACTGCTCATGGAGACCTACCATCGCTGCCTGGTCCGTCCTGTTCCAGCAATTTTTTTTACCTTTTTACCTTTACATTGTTGTGGCTTTAGCACAAATCAGTTCGAATAATCTAATGCAGGTTTTAAAAATTACTGCAATTACCAAGTTTTTAATAGCTTTAATATCAACATGACATTGATGATTGAGAATAAGGAACTCCAGCATAACACATTATAATGGAAATGCTAGTTGTAAAATCAGCAAGAGGCACTGAACATAATAATGAAGATGAATCTTCACAGCTGCCAATATAGTCTGTCACATTCACCATAAACTGTTGTGCCCCTTTACACTGTGGGAATTTAAGAGTAAATTATTTCTTAAGGTTTAATGCTGTTAAACATTCACAGTGGGTTTTGAGGGACATCGAAAACATCTTTTCACTGTGGAATAAAATTTCATGAATGAGTGATAATGCAGGATTTAACATTTGGTAACAGTAACATCAGTAACATATAACCTCCAGTTGATACTCGTTATTGTGAAAAAAGCTGACACAACATGCCGCAGTACCAAAATGTGAACCTTCTGAGGAAGACGGCAATCAAAACGTGTCAAGGTAAACAACCCTTTAATTGTCTGAGAAGACAAAAGTAGAATGATTGACTTCTAGACATAGCATGTCTGCATTTTCGTAATCGTGTTAATCAATCAATAATAATATGTTTACTGCTATTTGTACTGAGAATATATTCATTGTTCTCCATTGTTGTTGTCAGTTGGAGGTTTGGCATTACACGCTGCAACCTCATCTGACATGTTAAATGTGAGACAGCAGAATGAGTCTGACTTTTGTTGCGGCTCACGCTTTCTCACGCGAAAAAGTTTTCTCTTTTGGTATGCTAATGTCCTAACACACGTGGATTACGAGGCAGGTGGTACTCAGACCTTTTCGGCGATGCTGTACAGGACTTCGTCCATCTTCATGCACGTTGGGTCCCAGTCGTGACCGAAGCGGATGACGAGGACTCGGTCCTCCTCCGAGAGAATGGCTTGGTCGACCTGCCAGCCATTGTGGAGATGTGGGAGCATGTACGACATCTTGACCCAAAAGCCGCCCTTTCCCCGAGCTGAAAACCAACATGAGACAACAGACCTGAGCTTCACATTTGGACCACAGCAGAATCGGCATTTCAGGTGGCGGCGACGTGCAGTTAGCATGTAGCATTATAGCGGTTACTAACGAGTGAGGTTAAGCTAGCTAAGAAAGAGTCAGGAAGTAGTGAAAATAAAGCCTCCGTCACTAACGGAAACACCACAAGGCCACACATCTTACCCCGAAATGAAAATTAATGTGTGTTATATGGCGAAATACAAGCTCTATGACGTACAAATCCGGCTTTTTCACCAGTGAAACCCCAGCGGCTCCGACTGTTTATCCTTTTGTCAATGGTACGTAATCGTACGTACGTAGGGCTCGACGTGCTTACGTCACGTAACGTTGATCTACATAATTGTAGAACATTGCAATAAGGCTTTATGACTGACCTCTGACGTTTTCAGTCAATATAATGGCTCTTATCAAACGATAACTCGGCATTTAGATAACAAATGACTTAAAATAAACTCTGTACTTATTTCAGATAGTAGTGCAGCTGCGGTTGTTCTGTCCTTTTCATGCTACTTCATATGTCAGCCAGGAGCCGGTGAATTTCTTTGGGTAACGAATTTTTATGCTATAACACTTCAAAGAGGAATTGTTAAATACCACCATTTAGTCGAATTAATCCCAAACATTACCTTTGCAAATCCTCAAGTCAAATGATGACATTTCCTCAGCTTTGCAGTAAACAGAAAGATGTTAGGTCTTCTGAATGAATTGGCTGGTGGGATGAAGGAATGACCTTTTTTTCCGTTTCGTTTATTGACCTAATGAAGTTGAGCATTTCAAACTCTTAATTCCAAAACCAAAGTTAAGACTTTATATAAATGATTGACCACCACCACCTGTATACCTTAACCTATATACATATATAAACATTCATACTTGAAAGCCCCCCCCCCCCCATTCTCTACTCATATGCACCAGAAAAAATGCATATGAATTTTAGATTAAATAATGACTAGTTCTAATTTGTCTATGCATATAGAGCCTAAATATACACATATACAAATGAACAGAATAGATCTCAGGCAGGAAAGAGACAGAAAACAAACATTTATTGTTGTGCAATTCATTACAGTACAAATACACAGTACGATGAACAGTTCAAAGGTTATAGGAAAACTTTCCAGTCAATGACATAGCAGCATATTATGGCACTCCTTAGAGAGAGTATGAATCATCATTAGATATGTCTCAAACTAGCCTTAATTTCACCACTAACCTACACAGTCACATTACCGTGGCTCTGAATGGCCAAGTGATTAACAAGGTCCAACTATTTCATGTTAGACTATTTGGCCTAGGACACATGATTGTTTAACAGGCAACAGTGAAAGCCAATTTTGCGATGAAACTTATATCTATTTCCTGACTACCATCAACAATGTAATCATCACTTAAAGCTGATATTGGCATTTTTTGAAATTTATTCTGTATGGCTGTTTTCAATGGTGCCCAACATCAGCCTTCAGCCATCTTATCAAATCTTTGAACAGACATCAATAGAAATCTTAGAAAAGAGACTCTTCCACCATGGTGCTTATACAAGTCATCTGCTCTAAAACCGTACCCTGCTCAGTGAAACAGTCTTGTTCAGATCCTGTGTTGCACAAATTGTCTTCAGGCCAACAGGGGGCACAAGAAACATTCACAGATTTTCTGGCGACAAAATGACTCCACCAGTGGTTCTTCGAAACATCCCATACTGTCTAAAGAAGCATTTCCAACGTCCATTGCGGTTCCACATGGCAATATGAAAAGTCTTGCTCACAGTAATGTCTTACATTCCCTGAGGAATGCCAATACTTATTTGGAAAAGACAGTGTTGGAATGAAATCAGGGCATGCAGTCAACCGCAGTGATGTACAGTTGCTTGAAACTGTACTCGAAGCAGCTCCTATTCAGCAGGATGCTCTGGACATGAGCGGTTCACTTTAAACCACTTGTCTATACACCTGCAACAGAAAATAGAGGACAGCAGTTTGTTTCTTGTAGCCGCGCAAAGATAAAAACTGAGCTAGACTTAGATTTAGATCAGGAACAACTATGCATTGTACGAATGAACTCCATCCACCAAGGTGGAAAAATATTCACCATGAAAATTTGCTTTCATGCCACAAGTCTGATGAAAAGATTGATCTTTTTCTGTGTCACACCTGGTGTAATTGATCCATTTGTGTAAAATCAATCTGTTCTTGTTTTCTGTGTGTGGTGTGTGTGTAAGTTACCCCTTATGATAGATACAGAGGCAGGGCAGTCTGGCAATAGTTTCTCCCTGCTCCATCTCTTCTAAACAGATGGAACATTCCCCAGAGTTTTTGGACAGGATGTCCTCTGAGAAAGACAAAACAGAGACAAACTGAGCAAAGGGCTGTCTCGCACACCAAGCCCTGTATCAGATGTTCAGTTCAAGCACTGAACCCTGCAAAACCATCTGTTTAACCTTTGGTACCTAAATACCAGCGCTCATCTGGGCCCAGATGAGCGCTGGTATTCTGCTCTACACTATATGAGTACATTAGCTATCTGTATTGGGAATGAGTTGTGTTTTTACGGACATTTCTGTTTTAATCTTCGTAAGAAATTTTGTGTGTGTTTTAGAACAAGGAAAGAAACTGTACCAATGATCAGGAGACACTGAGAAATGATAACAATGTAGTTTTCTTTGTCATGTGGTGACAGTGACAGGCTCCACAGTCAATACCTGAGACCAATGAGCAAATATAAATAAATAAATAAATAAATATAGATATATGTGTGTGTGTGAGTAACATACAGTACATACATGCTATTGTTAGTGTGCATCTCTCTGCACATACCTCAACACTAAAAATGTTGAACACTCCACTTTTTTCTACACTTTCAACATTGTTGAGCCCAGGAAGTCTCAACAAGCGGAAAATGTGTTTCGTGAGAACTACATCTAAGAACAATATGTGTTTTTCTTTCCTGTGTGTGCGCATGTAGATGGGTGTGTACACCACACAGGTGCTCACACATACACTCTGCACATCTATGACAATTTGCATAGATGTGCAGCTGCTGACTGTTCTCCCCTTTTCATGCTACTTCATATGTCAGCCAGGAGCCGGTGCATTTCTTTGGGTAATGAATTTTTATGTTATAGCACTTTAAAGATGAATTGTTCGAATGATTCACATGTAGGTACAATATCACAAAAAACAGGATGGGAAGACAGACAACAAAGCATAAATGTGTGGATTCCTTTGTTACATTTCAGCACTATTTTGAGGAACATGCAATTCATTACTTTCCTCTGACCTTCCTTATAATTCTACTCTATTCTTTGCAGTTGCTAGAGTTAATGGGTGCATTGCTAAAATTCATATGAAGACCTGCTGTGATTTAATAAAAATTATGCAATTTCAATGATTAAACTACTCCACTGTAAATGTAGTTCTTAAACATACACACTGCTAATACCACATTATTAAAACACTTCTTAACATGTTATGCATTGGAGGTATTTATCAATTATATTAACATATAAAAAACATTCATACATCAAGAGGTCCTAAAATAATTATGAGGATTCATAAGATGTTTATTACATTCCCTTTTTTCAATTTAGAAAAAGGTTAATACCATCCCTCATATGACCTTGTGAAAAAGAGTTACAAGTATGCAATATTTATTTTGAGGGACCTCAAGATGATTTTATAATCACTATAATATTTATTATATAACTATTGTGATATTGCCACCTTTACTCTAGTGAGGAGTCCAAATATTACCTTCATGTAATTGTGTCACCATTAAGTTTCACTTGTGGATTCATGGGTCTATTTTTTAGCAAAACTGAGGCGTGAAGGATGTAATAGGGCTCTGTGGCAACAAAAACCTGATGCCCATAATCATCGACTTTCTCTCATGCCGTGAGCTTTGATTCCTTACTGTTGTAGGAGAGGTACGTTTCGCTGAAACACACGAGCAGGTGTTTCTCTATTTCATCTGACGCCATAAACCTGGAGCAGACAGGACATTGGAAGCCTGAGAGGAAAAACACAAAGACAACAGCATGAGGATGTGCCAGCATCTCTCTCATAAGCTTTTATTGTATGTACACAAGAGAGGACGCAGGACTACTCTGCATGAGCTTGATCTTTAACAATCCTACAGGGCAATCTGTAACAATCATTGCTCATTACAAACTCACCATGAGCACATCATCCTGCTGGCATTCCATATCATTTATTGCATTTTAGTTCATTTCTTTGTTTATAGGTTTATAAAGCTGAGCCAAACACATAGCTTTGTGACTCCGTGCATCTTCTCCGCTTCCCAAAGATTACCAGGCCAAGGGCTGGTTCACTTGAGATAAGCTAACTTAGTGTTAAACCTCATAACACCAAGGTCAAACAAGACCAACAAATGCAACCTATATGCAGGCGCTCATTATCGCTGCATCTGCTGTGAACCTCAATGTTTGTGTCATGTCTCTGGAGGGGGAGAGATGCCTGCCTCACATGTGCATTGAATGTGCAAAGGTTATCGATGAGGATACTAATGATTACACTTCCTCATCAAGGAAATGACCTGTGCTGGTAATCAGAAGGTGGGAGAGCATTGTTGTCCTATCTTTTCCAGTAACCCTGACATTAGAGGAATCAAATGCTCCAGTGATGTCTGAGTGCTGTTGTGCTGTTGTGTGGTCTAGAGACAACGCACTAGTTGTGAAATAGCAACAGTTGGAGATTCAGGAAGTTTGTGTATGTTTGTGCATGTGTGTGCATGCGTGCGTGTGTGTGTGTCAGGCAATGTGTAACCAGCAGGAAGCTCTTATCTGCTGACCTACATAATGCACCATTCGTTCTCAGTCTAAGAGAAAAACAAGCACATTTTGCAAGATATCCTAATAGAAGAAGATGAAAGACAAAAGAGAACAGTTCAGTACAGCAAAGCCACTTGTAGTTCAGATTAAAGAGCAGAGGTGTCAAACAAAGGACTCAGTCATCAGACACATTATATGAACAAGGTATCACATGTCAAATGGAAAAATACTAAGCAGTTCTGACAACTGCTGTTTTTACACATTTTATCTGCAGCAGTGTCATGAACAAATGGCAGCAGAAACGAAGCAGGCCTCACATGTCGACTTAAAAAAAGTGAATTGCAGAATAGATTTGAACTACTACAGTTATGCCACACGAGGTAAAGTAGAGACCAAATGAGATAAGCTCAGGGTGACCAGCAATGACCCCCTCACATGTCCAAGAGTTAACCTCGTCTCTACACTATTTCAACTTCAAAATACTATGAATGCGTTATTCCACCCATGAGGTGGTTTTATGTGTGTTAATATTCTAGATTTATAACCCACACAGTCTTACCTCCCAGCATGTGGGTGGACAGGTGAGCCGGTAGAGACCCTATAAGCAGCCCGGGGCCCTCATCGTCACCATCCACGGCATCCAGACTCTGATTGAGACCGCGGGATCCCGTCCTGCCGCCGGCCGGTATGCTGAGCCCGGAGCCGGTTGGCCCTCCACCAGTGTAACGGATCCGGGGGCCGTCGGGTCCATTTGTGTACCTAAAGCCAGCAATTCTGTCTCCGCTGTTGGAGTTTCCAGATGGGAGATCGGAGCTGGAATACGCCCGTGTTCTTCCATTGAATACCTGGTTGCTCTGTTTGGCCCCCATGCTGTCTCAGTTTTACCAATTCAAGGTTTGATAGTGTGCTTTAAAGTTGTCGTTGTTGTTTTTTTTTTAGCCACGACACATGGTCACAGTGAGTCCTGAAGAACTGACACCAACAAAGGAAATAAAACCAAACACGGGAACAACAATAAAGTCGAGGTGATCCAACATCTCAAAGTTTCATGCTGCGCCCTGTGCGTTAAGTGCGCACTCACTGACGCACAACTTAATTTCCAAATGGTTGTTTTTTTTTCTCTCTTGAGCGAGCCCTTCCCTTTTTTTAAACAAAGGAAAATAAAAAAAAAAGATGAAAACCTCTTCAGTTAAACGTCCTCGGCTGCTGCGCTACAGACGACCACGTTGGCTCGAGTGTCGATCCACAGCTTGCCTGGTTCTACTTTGTTTTTGTCTTCAACTGTGTTCGTCTGGAAAGAAAAATAAAAGCAGGGATTGCCCCCTTCCCCCTGTGAAGAGGCTCAGTCAAACTAACCATACTCTACCAGGCTTAGACCAAGTCGCCTTCAAAGTAAAAGCATTTGACCCTGCCAACATTTACCATGTAATTTAAAAGAAAATTCTAAGATGAAGCTCCTGCTTTAAATGTCTTCCTTGTTTTAAGCATTTATTTGTGTCCCTTTTGTGTGGCCATTTTTGGGCCTATTGAACTGCCATCATATCACACGACCGCCGTGACAGCCAACTGTTTGTTCTGTTTCTGTGTAGATTTGGACTGATAATAACCTCCAGTGATTGTAACGTTTTCTTTAAACCTGTGCAGCTTTAGCCATAACGCTCTGAGCTGTGTTGCACATATAGAAGTACAGTTAAATAAAATTATGAAAACGTTTTTGTTAGTTAATCAGTAAGTGTAATGGTGAAAATCAAAATTGGCTCACTCTAAGAAGCTTCTGTGCAATGTTCAGGCAATTTTGAAGAACTTAACCAAAACATGCTGATTGTGGGCATAGGTGTTAATGTAGGCACTGGTGTGGGAAACATCCAAAACCTTCACCTAAGTAAATATAACAAAACTGCCACATAAAAACACTCCCAGTAGCTCCAGGCAAATGTGAGACGATGTAAATAAAGTTAAAGTGCTCATAACTCAGATCCACTGTTTATTATATTTTGGGACTATTATTACTGTCACATTTGTGCGTTGTAGACTAAGTTGCATTTTGCCAAATCCAATCAAAAAGTGCAAAATCTTCCTCTTCAAAGTTGCGGAGAAGAAGTATAAAGTAGCATCAAATAAAATAGTCAATTTTACAATACCTCAGATTCATTCTTTATTCATGCTGGGATATTTGCACAAACACTGCTGTTGTCATTTGGGAGCCACCTGTAGACCGTTAGTGTTATATTTTACTTTGAAGGCGTGATCGCTGCTTCCTGTTTTTAGGCCATCATAGACTCCAACTTGATGCAACCAAGAGTGGGCGCGTCAAGTGGCGCCTGACGTCAAGCCCAGTAACACCAGCAGGGCTGTTGGCACAACAGCAGGTCACCAGTCGGCTGTGTGACATGACTGGCCCTCCATGTTGAACGCCTTGTGCTCCATCAACATCAGGCCATGAAGGAAACACGCGCACACACACACACACACTTGTGGGACGCCTGTCCTGTTCACACGGTTTATTGAACAATTTCACACACATCTGGGCAAACAGAGGATACACTGCATGAGAGACATTCAAAGAGGCAATAAAAAGACAAAAAACATTTACAAGCCAAAGTAAACAGGCTAAAGAGAAAGAGAAATCTGATGCAGTCTCGCATGTGGATGGAGTGGCTAAAGGCAAAGGGGGGGGGCTGAAGCGTGGCAGTGCACTGGATGTGACATACAACAACACACTGTCAGATTTGAAATAACAGGGTACGCAGGGGGGAGGCTGACGACAAATATTTTCTCTTCCCTGTGATATCGCTCAGGGGTTTGGGTGTGCACTTGTTAAATTTATGGTCTGGCTAAAACATTGAAAGAAGCTGATAAGTGCAAAACAACACACGCAAAAAGAGACTAAATTCAGGAGTTTATCTCATCAGGCTGTGCTGAGAAAAGAGGGTAATTTGTGAGCCACCAGCAACCAGGAAGACTACAAGAACCAAGAGTGCCATGTGACAATGAGACACCCTAATCAGGAAGAGATTAAGCTGCAGCATGAGCCTTTGTTGTGATGATCATGTGGTAGAAACACTGATTAAAAACGCCTTCGTAAAGTGACTTCTAACGCTGGGAAACACCGACAGTCACGCCGCCAGAGGATGACCCATGCTACTGTAAAGCTGCACACTGTCCACATGAGGAGCGAATGTGTGAAATTCTTCTGGTTGAAACTTATACAACTACTGTAACGGTGTGTTTAAAACAAGTCAGACTGAGAGCTGGCCCTCCAGACTCCACCTCACGACTGCACACCCTCACTCCTCTATTTTCTCCCTATTCCCCTCCATCGAGTGGAACACTCCGCTTTGCTCAATCAACCCCTTCCCCGGCCGCTTTTTGCGTCATTCCAGTCTGCCTCGTGTCGCCACAAACTGTCAGTTTTCACCCATTCATCTTTCATCTCCTGCTCACATACCCACCGTGCCAACAGACACACAGACAAAGTAGGTTATCTGTCACATTAATCTCCACAGCAACAGGGAAAGAGTGTATTGCGGTAACATCTGACTGTACTTCTGCATAACAAAGCCAGCTGAGGCCGATGATATATTGCTGTGCTGTGGAACTTTTAACTAACCAAATGATGAATGATTATGATTCTTGCATTGTACATGGCTACAGCTCACATAGCCCAAAATGTGTGTGCGTGTTTCTGTTTGTGTGTGTATCTGTGTGTTTAGTTGGGGTCAATAAAGTGCAACAGAGTGCACTCTTTGGGAAGCAAAAGCCACTGAGACATTCAAGAACATGGTGGTGCATTTTTAGCAAGTTGACTGTAAGTATGTGCATGTGTGTGCGTGTGTGTGTGTGTGTGTGTGTGTGTGTGTGTTTGGATAAAAGTGTGTTGTTAAGTGTTTGGGCTGATGAGTGGAGGTCCAGGGCTCATAGGCAGCACTGCCTCAGCTGAAGGCCTCTTCTTGGGGCTCATCACTGCTGGCTGACCCTCATCTGCTGCTGGTCAGGCCCTGGTTCCCCTTCCATGTCAGTGTGGTATTGCGCAAAACTGTCGTCTTCGAGGTCCGGGATACCCAGCAGCTGACAGAGAGAGAGAGAGGAAGTTGTGTTTCTGACATCAGGCGTTTCAGTGTGTTTATGTATGCAAATGGCCCCAATACAATTCCCTTGTGTCTGGTACTAAGGTAGTTTAATGGTGCCTTGTTTATCAACCAACACACATGTTATAGAAGGTAGAGCAATAACTGTCTCTGATTAATATTTGACAAAGCACCATTTTTTGCATTTTTAATGCACTCCTGAAAACACACCAAACAGTACCAGTCTTATCTCTGAAGGAGATGTGCTGCGTGCTCTGCTTTCTTGCTGACAGGCGGATGCAGAGATTGACAACACATTGTGCAGTTGCAGCACTTCTAAAGCTCAACAATGAATATGTTACACCCGTGTGCACAACGACACAATCTGGGTTTTAAAAACATGGCATATTTGTGATTTCATGTGATGTGATGGGTAAGATTGTTTGTTGGCTCGTTGAAGTGGCTTCCTGTAGTCTTTCCATCACTGCAGGGGTGTGAGACAAACATCTGTGACTCCAGAGAGCCCCCTGCCCCCCCCCACCCGCTCCACATTGGGAAGCCAACTGTCGGCCCAAAGCTACATACTAAGCCGTGAAATACAACCTAGAAAGTTCCTATAGTAAAAAAAAGTAATGTAAATGATGATGATGACGATGGTGCTTGGATAAATGCACTTTCTCTTTCAGCTACACATTTAAATATGTGACACAGCCACTGTTTGGTGATTTCTCGTTTCAGTACCCAATCCTTTTGTATGAAATTGCTTTATAGAAATGACCTCAAATCCTGGGCTCTATTCTACATTTGCAATATTCAGTATATTACGTGTTTTTAATGTGTTACGAGCTTAGTTGATGGGGCAAAAAAACTCAAATAGCCAAATTACCAAACAGCGTTAAAATCATAGCTAAACTTCCCACTCTAACTAGAAAATAAGGGCCCTTTTTGTAACATCTAAAATTTTGGGATTTTTACAAACCACTCGCGTTTCAAAATACATACTGTTTACAATATATTGAAGCCTGTTTAGAAATTAATTATGTGGCCTATAAATACAGTTTGCATTAAATTGTTATTTATAATCATGGGATGGTTATGAAAATTAAGAGTTTGACAGTCGATAGGAGTGAAAACAACAACAATGATGAAGTTGAACTTAGTATTTTATAACTTAGACCAGCACTTGTAATTGAGATGTCTTAGAAATAAAATAAATCTCATGCCAAGTAGACAAGAACATTCTTGGAAGTGATGCCACGCTCTATATCTTGCCCTTGTTTCATGTCATTTGTTGTCTGATAAGCAAGGCAACGTTGAAACAGCAAATTTCAGACAAGAGCGAGACATGATGTTTTGACTGTACCAGAGAGAACAGAGTGTATCGGGATTGTAATTGACCCAGACGGAGCATGCAGAGGTCACATCATGATGCAGTGTGTGAGCTTTATTCCTTTTTGGCTCCTTACAGGCCTGAAGGACGTGAAGACCTTCTCCAGCACCTCCAGGAGGGTCTTCTTCCCGCAGGAGGAAATGTAGTCCTGGGCCAGTTGTAGAAACGGGAGGCAGTCCTCACTTTCGCTCCACACATGCTACACGCACAGAGAAACACATAGATTAATACAAAGCAGTCCTGCTGCATTACCTTCTACCAGAATTAGTATATGGGTTTAACACAGTACAAAGGGGTACAACACCTCCTGTTGCCCTGTGGCCACATGTGGTCTGTATAGTGACATGTACATGAGCAAATAAGTAAAGCTGGGCCACAGGCAATGCAGTACAGAAAAAGTAGAGCAAACAATATGAACCAGTTGAGAGACATTTCCTCAAGGGCGTGTAGCAGACAAAGGCAAGAAAGTGACACACATGGTGTCACAATGAGATACACAAAGACCTGAATACTTATAAAAGGAGCTAACTGTGCTAGACAAGACAAGTAATTCTTTGATAAATGTAAGTGGTAGACAGTAGATAATGACAGATTGCGTAGGACAGACGATTACAAAGCATGGTGATGAACCAGAGTCAAGTGATTAACTCCATTATGAGGTTACATACTAAGCTCTTTCCTGATGAATTATTCAATCAGAGGTTACATAAACCTGAACCAATATTAATCATGACCTCCTTTTTTACACACATACAGTGCAATTCCTTGTAAAGAAAAGGAATCACTATTTAATTCACTCACTCAGTTTACTGTAGCCACGGTAACGCTTTCTTATCCCGAGGCCAGTATAGTCAATCAGTTTAAAAGTTAGAAAAATATTTTCCGCCGCATGGCCAGTAAAAAAAGTTAAGATAAGTCCTTGATATCAGATGTGAGGGTGTTAGCTGAATTAAAAAGAACCAGGACAATTAAGCAATTCCTCTTGTTTGTGTTGTTTAATTGGAGTCTAAAGGGCAAATTGTTAGGTTATGTATTATGTAAAGTTAGATAAGCATGGAGACTGGCCAGTAGTAAATAACCAGCAGATGTAAAAGAAAGCAAATTATCTTAGTGTCTCAGTTGTAGTATGGGCAGCCAAGTATTTAGATTAGATCCTAAGTCCTAACAAGAATGATTTTCAGTTTTTGAACATAATTTTGATGCAATTTGTAGTTAGGATAATCGGTTCAAGTGATTTAGCAACTTATATGCAAAGTTTTGTGGAAAATCCAATCAAAATCGAAAATTGCATTACATGCATCTCTTAATTTTTACCATGAAACACCTTAAAGTGGAAATTTACTAAGGTATAGGTCATGTCTGTGGATTTTAATTCATTGGATCCTAGGAGGTTTGAAATCTTGAAAGCCATTCCTCAAGAAACTGAAAATAAATGTTGATGTAGGGTGAAAATAATTTTAAGGCCTTTTGTGCTATTTTGCGCTGTTTTCATTGTAAATTAATTTCAAGTACAGTATATTATTCATACATTCATACTAAAATACATTTAAAATCACTGTTAATGGGTAAACTAATGGAATTTAAGCTTCAGTGTCATCGGGTCACATGAGAGTCATGTCCACAGGCATGACACTGCCTCAGGTAAAAACGTTATGGGAAGAAGTAATGTGATGCTCTCTTACTCTGAAGGTTCGGGGGTGGTGGCTCCAGTATCACATTGATGGATGGACTCTACTATGAGGCAGAGTCTCCTCTGCACAGCCTAACCCCACCTTTCAGCAAAGCAGAAGTAGGCTTCAAGGCTACATTGCAATTCCAGCTAAACAATGTACCATCTCGTGCGATCATGATCGCACAACTCGGCCTCCTGAAAACTAGTAAGACATACCCTGGGGGCAATTACATCGCTCAACCTGAGCTCAACAGAGAGCAGATGCACTGTCTTTACAGTGCACCATGGTCCTACAACGCCCTCTGGTGTACAGGGTTATACACTGGGTGCTGACTTCTGGGAAAATAAGATAAACTGATGACATGGAATGTGTACGTGTATGTGTGTGTATGTGTGTGTGTGTGTGAGAGAGAGAGAGAGAGAGAGAGGGCGGGGGGGAGTCAAGACAGACAACATATGAGCCATCCTGCTGAGAGCAGTATTGATTGAGTGTGTGTAACCAGATCTGAAGAGTCCTGTAGAGACAGAGTTATTCTAGCTAATTTGAGAGTGCATCGCAGACAGTGCACTTGAATGTGTGTGTGTGTGTGTGTGTGTGTGTGTGTGTGTGTGTGTGTGTGTGTGTGATATATTCTAAAATGAGAGATAAGAGGAGAATAACATGAAACAAAAGAAGGCAGTGAAGTCATTTCGGAGAGACAGGCAACCACGTGATGTCTTCATGCCCTTGCATCTTGTGTTTGTGGCTGTGCTGCTCAGTCCTTTGTTTTGTTGTCTCTGTGGGGTGATATTCTTACTGTGAGTGATTTTATATTGGCTTTATATCTTCCTGGTTTTGGCCAGCAGCCTTGGAAAGCCCTGCTCTTCTGTCTGTGAGACCATCCAAGCTGGGCATGAAAACACATCACACTTATACGGTTAGTGTGACATAATGCATTACTGAGTGAACAGACACCCTGGCTCCTGGGTCATCTCCATCTGCTCTCCGCCCTGTTAGCCCCTTTCACTGAGCAGGAGGAGGAGGCAGTGTGAGCTTTAAGACTCATGACGCCACCCCTGCACCACACTGGTGTAGAATATAAACAGTGCGCTGTGTCAGAACCCAAATCTGGAGATAATAAGTTTAAGTGATTGGAGGACAAAAACCGAATGAGTTCATGGTTAACAGTTATAGACAAGTTAAATGGGAATAGTGTAAGGCTGGAACAGATACTGTCACTGATTTAGGCGGAGGTACCACAGGGGCATAGTGGTTAGTGCTTTTGCCTCACAATAAGAAGGTCGCAGGTTCGGTTCCCAGCCTCCCACCGTCCTCCCACTGTCCAAAGTCATCATGTTGGGGTTGCTTAGCGACTCTAAATTGTCCAGGGTTCCGAGTGTGAGTGGTTGTTGGTCTCTGTCTGTCTCTGTGTGTTGGCCCTGTGATGGACTGGTGACCTGTCCAGGGTGACCCCGCCCTCACTCAGTGTGAGCTGGGATTGGCTCCTGCACCCCCAACAACCCAGTAGGATAAGAGGTAGGCAAATCACCATAAATTACATTAATTACAGTATAAAGAGTTAGCCCTGTGTGATAGCAAACATTACTACCATACTAACTGGCATAATTTGTCTTAGAGTTCCTTATTGAGTATTTATTCATTGATATTCCCACGGAATATCAACTTCGACAGTTATGTAAGTCAGCTATAGAGGGAAGTAGCTGAGTTTGAGCTTTTTGGCAGAAAGCATTGGTTTTCATGGCTAAAAATAAATGTAATGTAATAAAATGTGGGGAGGAGAAAACCATTGATTTTCCTCTTAGAGCTCCAATATACATATATGTGCAGAATCAATTTTATTTATTTATTTAGATTTAATTCAGTCTAGTTTCATCCAATTTAGTTGAATTTATTTATGCATTTATTTCAATTTATTTACTTATTTTTGCCTTGTCTCGTTTGTTTCAAACGCAACACTAGATAATTGTAGGCTTTTATTTTGAAAGCAGCAGGCCTAGTGGTTTTCCTAACCTGGCTGGCTGATGGTGTTGTGGTTCAGAGGGTTATTGCATTTCATAATGATGGGAGAGAAAGCACCGTCGACAGAGGAATTTGATGGGGGGGGGGGGGGGGGTGTCTTGGGGGTACTCAAACTAAAATGACATCATCGCCTCCACTCCTGTCCCAAACCCCCTCCCCTCCCCTCCGATGTCCATCAGCTGGAGAAGCGGGACCAGCAGGGACAACCCCACCTCCATCCACACCTATAAGGACACACACACACACACAGAGAGAGAGAGAGAGAGAGAGAGAGCTACAGGCCCTGCAGAAGCTCACTTACGAAACTGTCGGTGCCGCCGGGACACAGCACGTAGAAGGAGACGCCGGGCTCTGCGTAAAAGTCCAGCCGCCTCTCGTCGTCCTCCTCGGCGAAGATGAGGTCGAACGGGTTACCGGAGCACCACTTCTCCGCCGCCTCCACCAGATGCTTGAACTCCATCCTCCGTTATCCGGTTTGCGGTGTCCCTGGCTCCGGAGCTGGATCTCGATCTCTCTGGCCGTCACGGCGATGATGCTCAAGACACAAATAACAGCTGATCGGACAGCAGCATCAGCAGCCTCCACTACCGCATCTCCTCTAGCGCGCCGCCTGCATGGCCCGGGAATAGAGATAGCCTAACGCTGTTGGTGCATAGAGCCTACCTGGTCTGGTGCTCATTCGGTCTCAAAGCCCCATTCCTCTCTTCCTCCCCACGTTATGAAATCAGCCCGTCGGTCGCATATATGCATGCGCAGGAGGACGCTGGAAAAAACGCGATGACGAACAGTGGAGCCTGGCAGCCGTCCATATCCGAGGCGCTGTATAGGCCTACTCCCAACTTTCTCACTGCGGGCTAAATGGCTGTAGAAATTATTTTAACCTGCTGACATCATGAAGGAGGCAGTGGCACTTTGCTGAGACAAACCTGCAATATGAGGATCATAGGTGGATAGAGCATAAGGTCTCTAATAAATGAGACTAAGGCATGTTTAATCACCACGAGAGTCAGTGAAGGATCAAGTTCACCAAAAGCACAAAACATGTTCCCTGTCTGGATAGATAGATACATATAACGGTCACAAAGACTGATAAGTTCAATACAATAATTAATTATAACAAATTATTACAATAAGGGTCATATTTTTAATTAATTTTTAATAAATTGTTTCGTTACATGGAAACAAAATCGTTAAAAAAACACCAACCTTTCAAAGTAGTACACATTATTGTAATCACCTGAATATAACCGGTGAAACACAGAAATGACTAAACCCACTGATGGAAACCAAGAAGTACGTTTTCTCAGCATGTTTTTTCTTTTTGTGTGTGTGTGTGGATGTTTCTCTGTTTGTTTGCTGGCCCTTTCAAAACAATATTACAACCCAGCCTTTGTATGTAAACTGTCTCTACAGTGTTTACAGTAATCCAGTCCAGCCTTCCCAGGAGTCCTCACCACCAGAGGGCGAGGGAAACCAACGATGGAGCCGGAGCTGATGTCAAGCTGGAAGTGACACAGCTACGAAAAGACAGCGACGCCCGAGCGGCTGTCCTGTCAAAATAAAAGCATATTGTGGTACACTATCTGGCTTTGAGGAAAAAAAGGTACGATACCGGACTGGCGACCTGTCCGGGGTGTGCCCTGCTCCAGCTACCCCCACGACCCGGAAACGGAAAATCGGTAGAAGATGGATTGATGGATAGTACGATATTGTTGGAGGTAAAGACTGAAATGTTGGCCGGGATATGGTTTCATCTGTCAGCTCCTTTTGTGAAATATACCGTGCAAAACTAATCACAATCTGCCAATACACCAATCAGTTTATATCCTTATTTTTTAAAACTTAAAGGCAGCAAAACTGCTTGATAAAAACGTATACTTAGTTCGGTTCAAGTCTACTCTACCAGTGGTAGAACACTGAGAAAACGATATCACATATTCACATCTCAGGAACTGGTACCTGCGGATCTTTGACGAAATAAGATTGCTCTGTCATTTCAGCCGGGTCTACAGAAACATGAACAGGCTGCTTAATGGCCTGACGAAAAAGCCATCGTCAGAATGGATGCCACGCAGCTTTTATTTTGTAAGTCTAGAGCAGAAGTAATGACGTGGTGAATCGAGTGAGTTTCACGGAGTGTTTTTTTTTTTTTTTCCACAGTTGGTCCGCTGTGCACAGCAGAGGTTGTGATCCTCGTCAGTGTGAGAGTGATCTCTCCGCAGACGGACGGCTGACTCCTCGGCCTCCTTTAACCCCCGCTGAAGCCTCCAAGGAGAATGAAATGCGTCCTGCGTAAAGGTTAGAGAGAGCTGCTGGACACCCCCCGCTGTCCAGCACCCAGGGGTCACGCTTTGTTTGCAGAGAAGACTCCCTTTTTTTCTCCATTATAAAGAAAAATCAAAGAAATCCCCGAAAATCCACAATATGGACCCTCTAAATGGAAATGGGAATAACTGCGACGAGGACTCGCAGTGTGCCGAGGAGGAAGAAGAAGAAGTTGACCCAAGAATTCAGGTGAGGTTTTTTTTTTTTTTTTTTTTAATAAACGGATCCAGATGTGGTGAAAGTGACATTGGAATGGTAATTTGAAGCCTAATGTGTGAAACTATGGGACACCTAGGGACAGTATTCTAAACAATGTGTTTGGAAAATGAACCCCACATTTAGTATTTATAGCCAATAGTATCTAGAATGTTACTGTTATATATAACTGCTGTGCTACAACAGTTACAGTGTCATTAAAAAAGATGCTAATTTAGTTGTGAAAGCCAGAGTTGCTAGAGATGTAACAAAACGCCAGATGTAAGAGATTTGCCTTTTCAACATTTCACACACACTGGACTACATGCTCAGTAATTTTTTTAACTGAAGGCACTCAGTTTAGCCTGCAGATCTGTTTTAACCAGCCGTTCCCACCGTGTCGCACACTGTGTTGTCTGTAAACAGGGGGAACTGGAGAAGTTGAACCAGTCCACTGACGACATTAACCGCTGGGAGAGTGAGCTGGAGGTAAGTGGAAACACCAACCAGTGACACTGTTGTCAGCTGTGTTGCTGCCTCTCCCTTCTGGCATAAACACTTCCAGGCTGCATAAATGCCTTTTTTACAGGAGCTATTACGTTTCACTTTCATACTTATAATCCTGTGTTTGACTGTGAACAAGTAAAAACTCAGCACTGTGAGATAACTTATCTCGGTTCTAATGCTGTAATGTGTATTTCAACAACTTGCCTTGCAGCAAGGTTACTACCTAGAGACCATTCACATGAAATGTGAACATGATGGAAATTTGGTAAAGGCAGCTGCAGCTTCTGAGGAAAAATGTGGGAAAATTGCCACTTTGGTTCAGTAGCACTGTACTTTCCGCTCTCTACTGGAAATGCTACTAAGCTTGTGATCTCCCCTCAGCTTTAAAAGCAAACCAAATCCTTATAGACTAAACAGACATGAATGATAGACTTTTTTTTTTCATAAACAGGGCTTGCTTGAATGTAAATGTGTGCCAGAGAGGTTACTGTTCACCAAAAGTGAAAACATTCGAGAGGCCGTCCTCAGTTTTTCTTTTCCTAAAAGTAGTTGTCTGTTTCTCATTAAACCTCCACTCTTATCCAAACTCTGCACACCAGAGCTTGACTACATGTAATAACAAACAGAGCAGCCCATAGTGGAAGGATAAGTCTGGAGAAATCATCTTTGTATATTCTTGATTCATATTTTCAAGATAATTACAGGATTTTTTATGTAATTCCTGTTTTTTTGTTGTTTTTTGGGGTGTGTTTTTGTTTGTTTGTTTGATTTTTACTGATGTACGTGAAAGAATAACCTGCTGTTTGTTGAAAATTCACACTTCTCAGGAATCTGTGTCAGGAGAGTCAGTGATATAAATACATACACAGATAGAGAAAGAAGAAAAGTGATCCTGAGGCAGAGATGAAAGTTGGAAGCTGATAAGTGTGAGGGTGCCACAGGCAGAGTTAAGGCCGTTTTTCTGCGGACACTGAAGCTGATAAAGGATGATCTACAGTAGATTCAGAGGAGTCAGGAAAATCTGAGGTTATATCCACAAACAGATATGAAGTTATTTACCCTGCCAACGTGTTAAACATACGATAGTGTCTATGTGTCAAAAATAGAGGTAAATACAACAAGTCCAAGATTGTTGCTATTTACTATCTACAATTTGTGACCAATAGTTTACTGCAGTGTTTACCCCTCTGGCTTCATGCTGCGTCACTATCTCTTTGCATGGACAGGAAGTCAGGAAACTCAGTCATGATGTCACGGGAAGTTAACTTCCTGTAGCGCCCTCTCCCTTTTCCCCTCTTCTGTTTAAATCCCCCTGCCCCTGCCGTGGTCAGTGCCTTTCAGACCCCAAATCTGCACATTAAAACATATATTGGCACTTGGAGCGCAACCGTACACACTTATACACACAGAGAAATGCATTTCAATGTGTGTGAGCGTGCGCACGTGCAAACAGATGGCCTGCCTCTCCACCACCGCTGTAGTTTAGAAGAAAACATAAATATAACATAGATAGACAGGCCAGCCTGAGCCAAAACAATGCCAACATGCCAAAACACACACACGCACACACATGCACACAAGCGTATACAGGTGTTGCCAGTTATGCTATAGTATTGCTCACACACATCCATGATTAAAGCAATGAAGAATGTGTGGCCAAGAAGGTCAACTTCAGAAAAACCCCCAAACTATTTCCAACTGTGTATGATCATTTATTGTATGTTCTTGTATTTGGGTCATGGTTTAGTGAGGCTTTGAATTATAAGAGCTGTATTAGAAAGGCATTCTTAGGCCAAACAGATCAGGGCCAGCAGAACAGCGGGCACACATGTGGTGAGTGCTAACTATAAATAAAAGTACCTTGTACATGCCTTGATGAGGTGCCTTGATCAAGCTATACACTAACAAAACTAAGAGCAGCTGGTGCTAGTAGCGTGATTATCCCAACAAGGCTGCCATGCAGTTATTTGGTGGCGATAAGCTCACCATCTTAGTTTAGCACGTTTGCATGCTAACATTTGCTGATTAGCATTAAACACAAATTCAAGGCAGGAATTTCTTTGTAAATCAAAGTAGCCTATTGGACAAATGGAAAATTTGAAGCGATGGTGGTGTTCATTCAAAATTTAAGGGATCTGTAAAGTTGTTATAATTCACCCTGAGGGAAATACTGAATGTCTGGACCAAATTTCACAGCAATCTATGCAAAGCTGTTGCAGTCTAGACAAAAGAGCTAAGAAATATTTCAAATCAATGATCACAGCAGTGTCTCTACCTTCACATAACGACTGTTGTAACGTTGTAGTTGTAATCTCATATGTATGTGTTTAGGACTGCCGTCAGCGGTTTCGTGGAGTATTGGTGGAAGCAACAGTGAAGTTGGATGAGCTGGTGAAGAGGATCGGGCGAGCTGTGGATGACTCCAAACCGTACTGGGAAGCCCGCAAAGTGGCAAGACAGGTACATTAATTCATACACACACACACACAGACACTACTACACTTTCACACAGGGGAGCTGGCTTAAGTGACTCTGAGGTTGGCAGACAGAGAGTGTGAGGACAGGTTTACTGAGGATTAGTGATGAGAAGTTTAAGGAGCTCTGCTCATATCTACTTAAAAGGAGCGCAGTCATGTGGTATCTATTTTTAAGCTAATGCCACACACACACATGCCAGCCCGGTGTGGAGAAAAGGAATTGTCTGAGTTGTATTTGAACGGCTACAGTTGTCATGTTTTTTCTAAAATTTCTGATGTATTCATTTCCTTTGCTGTTTCGTCGAGGCTTTTGTGGTTTCATGCATGCTGCTCTGTTGCAGGTAGATCTGTGGAAACTAGGGCAACTTCCACAATGTTGATTGCGCTACACTGTGCTGTCCGCTCTTTCGTGGGACATGTCCTTTAGTGTCTCAGCTACTCTAGCTTGTTGCAGCTCCGATCCAATTGGATAGCACCAGGTATTTAGGGTCCAACACTGCCCTGCCCAAGCCAATGAGGAAGGAGCTTATGAGTCATTCATCAGAAGGCTGGCATTTGTGTGTCAGAGCTGAGCTGTCAAACCAAAATAGATAGCGTATTTGTGTGTATGTTCTTGCAATATGACACACAACTGTACCTGCCGGTGGCGCCTGCTGCTGACAGTAACACGTGAAAGTCGGGGATTATTGGGAGGTTTGGAATTGTGATGGCACCTGCTTCCACGTGAGAGGATCAGAAGTCCTCCTTAGTTGTGTGTGCACGTGTGTGTCTTAGTGTGCGATCAAAGGGTTTAAAACGGAGCAAAGCCGATAAAGGCCTCGGGCTGAACTAGCGTATTGTCTGGTAATGATTTATGGATGACTATTTAATATTTAATACATGACCCATTTTAAGGAAATTCTAATGCATCCCCTAGTTGACCCTTTCCAAGCGCACAAACACAGACACACATCACACATTCACAGTGATACACTTACCCACATCCCCCCATGTTTTCCCCTTTACACCCCAACAGACTGGAGGGGGTGGTGTAAAGGAATTTGTCTGTCCTATCTTTTGTCCTTTTTACCTCTGCCTGTCTGCCTGTCTGTCTGTCCTGTAGCCCCTCACTCCCCCTCCTTGTCTGTTCTGGCAGCCCCTCTCTACCTCCTCACCCTCCATCTCTCACCCACCAAAACTGTAAATGGGGTGAATTTCAAAAGCTATTGGTGTCAGACAGGGTGACAGTGTCTGACAGATGAATTAAAAATGTGTTCACACACACACACACACACACAGAAGCATTAAAAGCTCCCTTTGATAGGATGCATTGAACAGTCGTGGTATGTATGATGAGGTGATAATGAGATTTCAGAGTGAAAGTATGTTATTGTTTGCTTTGGAGACAGTCAGTTAATTTGGTTTCCGTGACATCAAGTTAGTAACCACTAACAAAGCTCGTCATTTTCATGCTGTCACATGCCCAGCAGGCTTCTGTGTCATAAGGAGAATGGCAAAATTGTGGTAAAAAAATTGTGTCAAGATTTGTCATCTCTGCTAATATAAAGAAAGGCAGAGACGTTTAGTCATCTGTGGTGATGACAGCACTCTGGGCTGCTGGTCAGGCTTCTCCAGGACGCACTAACACTTAAAGGAAGAGTGCGTACAGGAAGTCCTGTGAAGAAGGACAAGCACTTGTGTGTGACTTTTTTATCTCCAACTAGACAAAAAAATTTCACAGATGTCATGTTGGGGTCTCTGTTCCTGGCTCTTGGTTTCTCCTCCTCAGATATCCATCATCCTCCGTCTGTTCTCCCTGCTGCCCCCCCATCTCTGAGCCTGGGAAATGGGTCATGACAAGGGACAAAGAGAGGGGGGGCTCATCTTTGCCAGTCTGTCAAACTAAGAGATTGCACGCAAGGACCAGCTGTTATCTTCCTCCTGTCGTCTTCACCTTCCTTAAGGCGCCTTGACAACCTTGGATAACATATCTAATCAGTGCCATGTGCGGATATTAAGCCAACACAGACACAAAAAAATGCCAGTTTTTTGTGTTTACCACCTTTGTGTGAGAAGATGCAGACCTCTGCTTGCTTATGTCACTTTTGGATCCCTTATCATAAACATGGCTGACAGCGGCAGGGGGTCATGTTACAGGGGTTAATGTAACCTTCCCCCTCAGTCAGGGCTGTGAGAAAAATGTGCAGCAGCAGACAAAACCATGCTGACCCTTTTGGAGTTTGCTGTAGTCTCAATGGCAGCTTTCGTTGTGTTTGTAGGTTTGCAGCAGCACAAAGAGCAATCAGATAGGGTTAGGGTTAGCGGGTTAGGGTTAGGGTTATCACTTATATCAAATGAGAAAAGTGGTTTATGCAAATGTTAACGTTGGACTTTTAATGATATATTTTTTGGATGGAGATGACAGAGATGACATATTAGCATATGCTACCACGTGGTATGAGAGTGTTTTGGTGCTAGTCCTCGCTTTGCACAGTAAATATTCAACTTCTTCTACTCTAGTTAGCATGCTAACCAGCCAAGCCCATCTTGACAAGATTCAAAAGCATCTCTACTCTCAAATCTATCCCAAAAAATGCAGCGCTGCTGAGTGACTAACTCATAACAGCTTGTATTATAAAAACAACCATTGCTGAAGTTATTTATTATCAATTTTATCAACTCTTCAGGCAAGAAACAAAGCCAGCAGAGAAAGCTGACAAATAGTCTTTCATTTTCAACTTTTCTACAACAAAAATACCAATGAAATATTTTATGGCTTTGTTCAAGTTGGCAGGAGAGCAGCCATGTCACAATTTTTCATGTGAATGAATGTTAGTTTGTTGGGGGTTTTTTTAATGCGCATGACAGCAAATCTCTTGAAGCCTTGAAATAAAGTAGCTGATCACATTTGTGTACACTGTTTAATTGCAGCTTGGATTTGTAGTTTCTGCTCTTGTCAGCTGGTGATGTTGAATAACATAACAAAACGCACCAAAATTTCCAATTTATATTTAGGTTTAAGTTAGGAATGAGTGTACAATTTAGTTGCAAAATGTTCACAAATAGAAAAACTATGAGCAACCATTATAGCTTTACTATATGCAATGGAAACACTTGGAAAATGCAATTGAAATAGGGTGTGTGGTACTTAGAACAGCTTTTTGAAGAGTGCGTTTTGTTGAACTGTTGCAATGAACAACCAGTACCAACCACAGAACAGGCCAAAAGGAGAAAAGGGTACAGGGTCAGTCCCTTTTCTGAAAATTTTTCTGTCACACAGTACCAGTGTGAGTGTGTAAGACAAATCCCTCCTGTGTTCAGGAAATTTTCACCTTTTAGTCCCCCTACCACGCTAATGCTCACGTTCAAATCTGGGCGATGTCATCAGATCAGTTTTATCTTTTCAAGATAAAGATCTTCCAATAAGATTTACCCAGTGATGGGATTTGCCTGATAATATTTATCTTATGTACAGGATTTTATTAGAGTTACTGGAACTATTTAATCCTGGTGTTTGTCCAATAAAATGACCTTTTAATCATGCCTGCCAGTGAAGCAAGAGTGGGTCCAAATATGTCCAGCATGATAGAAATAATTCTCCCATTGACTGTCACTGTGGGCAGGAAGAGCCTACAGACATTGTCATATTTTCTTAGTAACAAAGCTCGTGTTTGTCGAATGTATCAAAGCACAGTAGATTCTCTCTCTATGTGTGTGTGTCTATGGCTGTCATAAGGGATCGACCTTGGCTCCTCCAGAGAAAATGTAGTTCATCAATTACAAACACACCAGAAGCAGCACAAGGACCACTGCTACACTTTTGAACTTAACAAGCTGTCAGAAATCATGAACATAAAGGACATTTTGACAGGTTTGAAGCCGTCACAGTACCAGGATTTCAGCTTGGCGTCTGCTTTTCAACATTTGTCACACTGACATGACATCCATCATGAAACCATGAACCTCACAGAAGTAATATTAACTGCCTGAAAGCTGGCTTGAATGGTATCTTCGAGTGGGATTTACCTTTAACATTTGCTATGATTGTAATTCCCTCTCTCTCTATGAACTTCAGGCCCAGGTTGAAGCCCAAAAGGCCACTCAGGAGTTCCAGCGGGCAGTGGAAATCCTGCGGGCTGCAAAGGAAACCATCGCCCTCGCAGAGGAGAGGCTGCTTGAGGAGGACAGCCGCCAGTTTGACTCTGCCTGGCAGGAAATGCTCAACCATGCCACACAGCGGGTAAGTGCATGATGCAAGACACACAACAGTCAAAAGTTCCATCCTAGCAACTCATTTTTGAGTACAAGTTTAAACCTCAACCTCAAGGTTGAGGTTATATACTGAGTCAGTATATTGCTGTTGGACTTTCCAGTCCTTTGCATGATTTGTAAAATTAAAACAAGCCATCCTTCTGGACTTTATCAGGTGATGGAGGCTGAGCAAGCGAGAACGCGTAGTGAGGCCGAACACAAGAAAACAGCAGCCAACTACAATTCCTGTATCAGCCACATGAGGCAGTTAGAGAAGAAACTCAAACGATCCATCAACAAATCCAGGTTTGGGGTTTTGTTTCCTTTATGACAGACTTGATAAAAGCCTCCCCTGCTTGGGCCTCTTTGTAAATGAGTGCCTGTAAGAAATAGAGCAAGAGAGAAAGAGGGGCTCAATTTATGTCATCTGATCCAATCCAGATGTTTTGTGTGTTGGTTGTGCAATGTTGGGGTGTGCTCCTTTTGTAAGAGCCATGGAATGTGGCTGCTCACAGAGGAGTGTTATTCTTCCAGCACTTTCTTCCCTCCCTCTTAGTGTTTCTTCTCTTTCTCTCCCACAGACCGTATTTTGAATTAAAAGCCAAATACTACCTACAACTTGAGGTATGTATATCTTTAAAGTTATTACTTCAGCAACGTTTGTGTAACATCCACCATTTGGGAGATACTTGTAGGCCACAGCCATGCTCATTGGCCAAGGAATGACTTTAAATTTTGCCAGTGTGCAAAAATCTGTAATAAGAAAGTGTGTTTGATTGCTCATAGCAACTAAAGCATCACGTGGATGAGCATCAGGCCAAGCTTGTGGTTGCTAAGGCCGATTATCGGGCAGCGCTCCGCAACTTAGAGAGCATTTCTGAGGAGATACATGCCCAGCGACGCTCCCTCGCCATGGGAACCAGGGAACAGGGTGTTGGTGCAGAGGGAGATGGAAGTAACGAGGACATCGCCAACTTCAAGATGGAGTCAGACGGTCTGTCAAGTGAGTGTCAACAAAGCTTGTCATCCATTTCCTCCATCCTCCACAGTATTTTTTATTTTTTTTTTTGTGTGTGTGTTTGGTTTTGTTTTTCTTTTGTTGCCGCGTCCATGTGTTTGCATGCTTGTTTAATGTTCATATCTGTGTGCGGATGTGTGTTTCAGTGGTGTCAGTGTCGATGGATGAAGAGGCCGGTCACAGTAGTGCCTCAGAGGAGGAGTCCGACACTCACTCCAGCTGCTCATCCCGAGCCATCCCCTCCTCGCCATCTTCGACCTCCTCCCATCCTTCCACCTCTGCCTCCACCCCCCTCGCCGTGTCCTGCCCCTACCCCTCCTCCTCTTCTATTTACACCCCTTACTCCTACATTTCCACCTGTCCCCCGTCCTCCATCCTCTCCTCTTCCTGTCTTGGGGGCCTGGACTTAGTGAGCCCCTGCAGCTCTCATGACCCAGAATCAGTGTGCGGTTCTGGGCATGCGTCACCTCTCCTGGGCCCACGCAGCCAGTGCAGTGGAGCTTCCTCTCCAGACTGCGACCAGGAGAGAGGTGTGTGTTCATCTCATCACTGTGTTGCTGTTTGTTGACTTCTGATGAAACAACTAAATATTTTGGGAAATATGCTTTATTTGTTTATTTTCTCAAGAGATGTTTAGCTTGGCTTAGCATCAAAACTGGAAACACTGTGAATAACAGCATTACGTAAAATGTTTAACTATCTGTAAATAATGTCAAGTTCATGTTATGTATTCATATTAATACTATAACATGCCAGTGTTATCCATTGTGTCAATCCTAACTTGATGGCAGTGTTCACATCTATTGAAGCCATTTAAACTTTTACTCCAATCAATTGAGACCCTGGCTGAGAGTAGCAATGTATATGTTGTTTGCAATGTTAAGATCAAACCACTTTCAAAATATTCAGATCTATTAATAATTTCTGCTGTAAATGGCTATTTGAAAACACTGGTATTTCTGCCACACTAAAATTGAAGGGCATTAACTGGGAAAAGTTAATGTCATTTCCTTTGACAAAGTCTCATTTTGACCACCCATTGCACAGTAATTTTGCACATCCCTGGAGTGCAGATTTGTTAACCAGTGGATATTCTTTATGTGCTTGTTTCAGGTGACCGAGCAGAAGGAGCAGAGGCCACACTGGAGGCTGGTCTGAATAAGCTAACCTTGACTGTTACACACAAACAAGGGGACTCTGGTGACAAACAAGACCCCCACTACACTAACCCTGAAACCTCCTCTCCCAGCTCTGCCACAGCCATTCTGGTAGTCAACAGTGTCTAATGCACGTCTCTTGTGGCCATAGCGAAGTCGCAGACCTGACTCAGTGGCATAGGACATGGATCTGAGCTGGACAATCAGTGTGTTATCAATGAGAAAGGAAGCAGAACACTGCCAGCTCCAACCAACATGACATTACATCATGGTATTCATCAGATGGTGTCACATTAAAGGTGCTATATGTAGTACATTTAAACATGAGTATATCATTGCTAAACAATTTGTGAAACCATGTGGACGTGTTGTAAACAAATCTGAGCACACGGGCAGGCTGATTGGTGGTCTCTATTTTAAAATATTTTTAGTGCAGGGCTTGTTCAGCCGATTTGTTTTCCTGGAAACGATCAACCTTCATGTTGCAAATCTGATCCTGTACACTCTAAAGACAATCACTTTCTTTTTGGTGCCATAAAGTATTTTCTTCTCGTGATGTACAGCAATGTGGAAAATCCCCTGTCCATATCTTAGCAGCAGCCAGTCCTCTCATCAGTGGTTTAGCTTTATAGTGACGTGTCAAAGGTAACATTTAATTGATGTTAAAAAAATTAAAAAATTAAAAAAAAATGTTTAACAAAATGTTGCACACAGCACCACTAAGAAACATTATGTATTAATGTGAACAGTAAGCTACTTTTTCAGCTCTGAACCTTCAACCAGACAGAAGCAAGCTGTCTTGTGTTGGATTGTCTTTTTTCTGCCTTGATTTTTGAACTCCCATAATTCTGGTAAAATTTGAAATGAAGGATGTGGAAGCTATTTACAAGGAATAGTTTCAAGGAAGAAACTGGAGTGTAGGGAGTTACTCTGAGCACTAAACGAGAAAGACTTGAGATGGGACACAAACTGTCTTCCTTACTGATATTTGTGAATGGGTGATTAAATGTCTCGAGTGGAAAACGAAAACCCCCCTTCTGAGGTTGTGTGTGTGGATGCGTAAATGATTTTTCTGAATGTGTCTGTTGTATTTTTAAGAAATGGTCCAATACTACCTGTAGTATGGATATTCTATATTTATACTCATGTATTCTTGTGTATGAACAATGTTTTGTGGTTACTATTGTCACAGTTTAACACAAAATAAGCAATAAATATGTGCTTCATGTGAAGTATCATGTCACATCATGTCTCTTTTATTTGTTGGATTTGCTTTCTTCAAGGCGAAGTTAAATGCATCCAGTGGGTAAGATGACCCTCCTGTAGTTGTGCTTGTCTGGGATGTTGGGGAGAACTCTTATGCAATATTTGAAATTAAGGGACCCTGAGTCCTCTGATACACACACAGCTGTCTTGTACTACAGTTATGAGTTGACTACGTTTTACTGTTAAAGGGCTAGGTTCATATATTACATAGTAAAAAGAATATTTGCTGAATCTGATTGAAAGTAGCAGAAAGTGAAAGCTTGAATCTGTGCATCCATAAGTATTTATCGCTGCGCTCAAGAAAGCGTACAGTTTGTATGGCTTCACTGTTTTCATGTTCAGCCGCGCACACTTAACCCACTTTTCATAGTGTGTAATGTTTTACTGACTGTTAAATATATGAACGTCTGTATCCATCAAAGCATGAGCTGGAAAATCCATAACTTCCCTGGTCATAATTTGCTACATTTGTTCCTACAAAGTATCTGTTAAAATTGATTCTAATTCAATCTGTTTACCATCAACATCACTCACCAGAAAAGTAACACAAAGATTCATAAATGACTTTTAGATTTAACTGTGTTTCTCTCCTCTGTCTTTAAACTGCCTTAAGCACTCAACATCCACACCGACCGTTTTTATGTCCTGCTGGCTGCTCAGCAGCTGCATTATAAACTCATGACCTCAGTTAGAGGACGGAGACTTCCACCAGAGTTCACTGCAGCACAGCTCCTCTTTCTCTTTTTTAGTCATTTGGCAGGTTTTTTCTTTCCTCCACATGTTTGCACATGTTCCAATCAGGCTGCCTTTCAATTACCCTGCATCTTGTGATTTCTGTATCGAACAGAAGGGCCCCAGTCTCAAATGTGCAGAGCAGATTGTGACTGTCAAGTCAAATACTGACATCTAGTGCTTGAATTAGATTAAGGTGTGTTGGGAAGGAGAAATAAATTTTCACTGACTGTGTGTCAATTTTATAGTCTTTTTGATTTTGTGTAAACCCGCATGAATGCACTTAAATATTTTATGTGATGATGGACAGAACACGGGTCTGAACAAGTCACTCATCACTCATCACTCCTCAAAGGCTGAATACTCTTACTATTTGTTTAAAAGGACTCTCCACATAGTTTTGGTTATTCACATCTGCTGGACAAAAACAGCAAAAAGAGGTGATCAAGTGTGTATTCAGCGTAGCAACACGCTTGAGGTGCCTGCTCAAGGTTGCAACCTTTGCTCCATAAAAGGTTGGCGTTAAAATCTGATTATCTGGCAAACTTTTAGCACTGAAATGTTTTCACATAATTTCTTTTTTTAAATTTGTACTCAAATGCATTCTCCCATTTGACTTGAGCTATTATGCAAAGTTGAGTTTGCTACAATTCATTACAGGTAATGATGTTTGTATTTTTAATTGCAACATGACTATAAACCTCAAGGCTTTAACAGTTGACAACCATTTTCTAAATAAATGTATAACAACATTTGATTGTATGATAGTTGATTAATATGAAAGCATATTGCCACTATGCATGACCAATAAAAACAAGAACAGATTCCACAAATGGTTTTGTGTCAAGAGATATGTTTACCACACAAACACAATATATTTTGTCGTTACTAAGAAACATACATTTTATTGGCGAAATAAGAACTCTTCTTCTTGTTCTAATTCTAGTAATTTATGTTGTATTCTTCAACGCACTGGCCACTTCGTTTCCTCATTTAAACTAAATTGAAGTGATCGATTTTACAAAATAGTTGTTGTTATTTGCTAGTATTTCGCAATAAGGTTAAAATATCTCAGAAATAAACATTTCACACTAACACGTCATACTAATATATGTTTGTGGTCCGGCAAATGTATGCTTGTATTCTTAGATACATTATAATTACAGGCATTATATTGTCCACAAATTATTAGTGTGGTACGGGCAACTGTTTGGTCATATGATACAAGTCACATGGTAAGGCCCAGGTCTCGTACCTGATTGGCCCGTGCAGCTTCACGCCCTAATATGATTGGCTGAGGGAAGCCGTCAGTAACGTGTGCGGTATTACTTAATGTGTGTTTTGCAGCTTTGAGCATAAAATTCATGTGCTTTTGTTGAGTTAGTTTTTCTGTATCTTCTTTGCCCGGGGGTTGAGATAGACGTGATGCAGTGCTGGTTCACTGCAGCTCTCCTTCTGTGGGCTGCCACCGGTAAGGACGTTTATTTGATTCGTTTATTTGTTTATATTTTTGGTCTTCAGCCGCTCTGCTAGCTACATGCTAACAAAGCTGCTGCGTTATTGTCCGAGTTACTCAATAATACTCTTTAATATAAGCAGGGGGTGAAAGACTTTTGTGGTTTTGTTGAAACACAATTGAGACGTGGCTGTTATTGTCGAAAATGATGCTGAGTGGGCAAAAATCACGCCAA
Source organism: Echeneis naucrates (assembly GCF_900963305.1). Taxonomy (NCBI): domain Eukaryota; kingdom Metazoa; phylum Chordata; class Actinopteri; order Carangiformes; family Echeneidae; genus Echeneis; species Echeneis naucrates. The sequence goes on from NC_042521.1 coordinate 14,204,645, forward strand.
ACTTCCGTTAAACAAATATCACAATGTGTTTAGAACTGAGTTGCTAACGGGGTACAGCCCGCTCCAATAATGGATGATGTTCCCAAAAGAAACCAAAAATCAGTCCTTCGATCGATCAGAAATGAAAGAAACTGTGCTGCACGCAGTTGACCTAAATGTAACCCCAAGAAAGTTATCTAATGGATATCAAAGAAAGGCAACACTGGCTAAATAACAACATGTGCCTTTTCAGTTGATAAAGACAACCACACACTGTTATTCCTGTTAATTCCATAATATGTGAGATACGTTTACGCTTTGTTGGCCTTGCAAACTAAATTGCTGTGCTCAGTAACCCGACACTCAATATTTCCTGTGTGTTTGCAGCTACAGACGGAAAAGCAGTCCCTTCCCCTCCAGAGTTTGGCAACAGCTATCATGTTAAAGGTAGTCAATGTGCTGATTTTTACGGTGCTTTCCATCTCAAGATTTAGCTTAATGGCTTCGCTGTTCCACATTTCTTTTACAGGAGTGATCTCTCTGCCTTATGCTGAGATCAAGGAGCCATTTGAAGCCTGGATAGATGTTCCAGCAAAGTCCAGCAGAATAGACTACTACCATGGTAACAAACCTCTTGACCGCTGTCTGTCTCTCTTAAACCTGACCCTGTAGTTTCCCTGCTTGGTTGGATTAGTGATGTGAAACTGAGCACTTGATGTGTCATACCAAAGTCTCCTGAGTGGAACATAATCACTCAGTTGATAAGCAATGAAGTGAAAAGGAACGAATAAGCACTTTTGTGGAACTTACTCTGTTGACTCCTGTCACATGCTCATGTGACTCTGAACCTTGGATTTACAATATTTTGGATGAGCTCTGATGTAAACTGTTACAACCTTAGTCATAGCAAGCCAATTGTGGATGAGGACTAGATGTATAAAATGCTATAAAAGTGTGATAACCAATCACCAATTTTGCCTGACCCCATTATTTCTTCTGCAGCAGATCTTTCTTGGCATGCAATAGGATAGCAACACTTCTCAACACATCTCCTGTTTTGATCATCACCAGGCCAAGTGTCGACATACCAGCTGGGGGCAAAGCAGCCGTGGGGCGTTGCCTACAAAATCACTCCTGAGACCACAGAGGTCGAGAAGAATGTGATGAAGTGTTTTCAGATCAATGGAACAAAGAATGAAACAGTTACACCGCAGGCCTCACTCCCTGATGTCCAGGGCTTTCTGGTGTGTTGGTTTGAATGTGTATTTAGAAAAAAAAAACAAAAAAAAAACTGCATACTTCCTTTAATTAATTAGGTATTTGGTTAGTTAGTATTATTTTATTTTGAACATCTAAAAAAAACTAGTAAGAGTACATTAATAGACAGACAAAACAAAAAGCAAAAAAAGGAAATGTGAACTTTGAAAAACAATTATTTCACTTAGATATCTGAAAAAGAGTGGGCAGAAGTAAACGCTTGTTTAATCCCACCCTTACAGTTAATTTAGCTCCTGATCAATACATAAAGCAACACAATAAACTAAAATAAAACAACTTTGGTAAGGCCATATGTCTAGGAGAATTTTTTTAACTAAACACTAACACTTTATATGATTTTTAGAATTTTTTTGTCCAAAAATGGTCCTTCAAATAAGCTTCCAGTTTTTTCCTGACTTCACTGAATGGCATGAGGTCACATCCTTTATACTACCTAACCAGACAGACCAGCAACTCGAAGCTCCCTGTAAAGGACACAGTCTGATAAGTGGGATTTAAGGTCTTTGCAGTTTAGAATTTTCTCCACAGTTTGCACAGCTTTGTACTGTTAGAAATAGTGGTGCTGAGAACTGGGGTAAAACAGGGCTACATGACAGCAAAGCAATTAGCATCACTTTTTCATAAAAGGGTAGGATGTATTTACCGACCGCCTCCACCACGGGCTCATGGTCTATGTTCTTACTAATCAAAATGTTGTTTCCCTCCACAGTTCCTGAGGATGGAGTACTATGGAGGTTCCCTGTGTGAAGTTTGGCAGAATGTCACAACTTTGGGTTACAAGAAGAACACATACACACTGTGGGTGACCCATTCAGAGAGCGATGCAGGTGGCAAAGAGCCTGCCATTCCCCTCCACTATGAGATGATGGGATACAACACACTGCTGGGGTCCCACTATGATAAATACTTGGTGGACTACATGGAGTTCAGCACACATGTGGATCCCAAAGTTTTTTCCCTCCCTGATGGTTTGTGGCCGCCCTTTGCAGTTGCAGATTGCATAAAAAGACCTACTGAAATATGACAATTAGTTTTTTCCATCACTGTTTCTTTCCATAGGGATGAGCTGTGGGGGATTTCCAGGTCCAGGAGTGGAGCACCACATGCTGGCCAATCCAATGAAAGAACTCATCCACACCTCAGCTGCAGGCCACTCACAGGGCATGTTCAGTCATTTCAAGGAGAAGTTCCAGCGCCAATACAGCAATGAAAGAGAACACGAGAAGAGGGAGCACGCCTTCATTCATAACCTCCGGTGAGACCGGTGGGGGAAAAAAGCACGACATGAATATAAATAATGTTTTAGTTGAAGACATGACTTTGTTATCGGTGTGCTTATTTGCCACTGTAGGTATGTTCACTCCAAGAACAGAGCGGGGCTGCCGTTCTCTCTGGCCCTGAACTCTCTGTCAGATCGGACAATGTCAGAGCTGGCCACCATGAGGGGAAAGAAAGGTGGAAAGACTCCAAACAGAGGCCTCCCATTTCCCTCCAAGCTTTATGAAGGCGTGAAAGTACCTGAGTCAATTGACTGGAGGCTTTACGGTACACAAACGTGTATATCTGTGATGCACCAAAGATACATCTGTGAGGCAGGAAACACTAATAAGTTTTCATTGGCTCTTACCTTTTTAGGTGCTGTCACACCAGTGAAGGACCAGGCTATATGTGGTTCCTGCTGGAGCTTTGCCACTACTGGAACGATAGAGGGCGCTCTTTTCCTAAAGGTGAATAATAGGAAAACAAACAGCCACACCAGCTAGGCTAGCTTCCCTTTGAAGCCTTAGATGTTCAGCATGGATCTTCTTCTTTTCATTTTGTGGATGATTTGCATAATGGTAGTGACCCTTGTAGGCCACAGGGTGATTTATGCTAAAAACAGCTAAATGAATTACTGGGGAACAAGACATGCCAAATTGTTTTCATTGTGAAATGAGTATAATGTAATTAGTGTGTACTTTGTTACAATGAACTGAAGATTTCCAAGGGGAAAGTATTATTCTGTCTTGCTGAGGTAAATGGTTGTGGCTAAAATCAGTGGTCTATGAGTTTCTTTAAATAATTTCATGCATTTGATTGGTCAACGTATCAGTCATTTGCCTCCATGAAAGTTAAGCTTCAGCGCAGAGGCGGGTCCACAAGATGAGTTGTTGTGCAAATTTCAGTCACGTTGGATAGACTTGACTGTGTGGCTCAAGAAATAATTGAATGTCAGCTTTGGCCTCCCTCTATCCTGTGGAAGGCTTTACTCAAAGACATTCCTTCTTCTCTGTTCCTAAGCAACTCACTTCCAAACATTGGACCAATTTACTATGGGGTTTGATGGCATCTCATTGAAGTGGCCAAATTCTTTGACACGCTCCCTCTCTTTCAACCACGCACATATACACACACATTGAGAGAGAGTGTTTATCTGAAGAGGTTGTTCAGCCAGGAGGTAGGGTATCAGTTAATTATTAATAATTTATTTTTTTAACTTTAGCTTTTCTTAAATTACATTACGTGTCATTTTACGCTTAGAGTTCATAAATAATTTGTCTAAAACTCACATTTAACACATTTTAAACTATAAAATGACAAAACAGACAATATTCCAGTGAAATCTTTTTTTTAAGCGTTTCCTTCTTTTTAAGTCAAACATGAAATGAATTGAATTTGCATGCCTCCATTTCTTTTTCATATATTAAGCAGTTTTACAAAAGTTATTTCACTGGTGAGTACTCTACTAATTGTGACAAGTACAGTTTGATTTGGCTGTGAAAAAGTACCGCTGAGAAATCCCAGCAGTTCATCTTTGTGTCTTTGCCAGCACGCAGCATGGCAGCAGGAAGTGACCTGTGTCCTCGTCCCCATGGGCAGCTTCACAAACAGAGCCACTCCTCAGGGGGCAATTTTTTAATTTACTTCTTGTGATCTCACAGCATCTGTTTAGCAACCTGTAGATAACAGATGGTGTATAGATGTTGGTTACAAAATTCCCTCCTTTCCCATTTTAAGCCATGCCTGCTATTGTCACAAAACATTTTCTGTCTCCTACATCACTGTAGGTCTATCATTTTCCTCCACCAGTGACTTTAGTTGTGTTTCCAAAACCATTTGCAGTTTTATGTTGTGAGAGGCTGGTGTGGAGCAATGAGATTAGAGAATTTGATTTAAATTGGTTCATAATCTGTGAGCAACGTTTCCTCCTGTCTTGCAGACAGGCTTCCTGCAGGTTCTCTCTCAGCAAATGCTTGTGGACTGTTCCTGGGGTTTCGGCAATAACGGCTGTGATGGAGGAGAGGAGTGGAGAGCGTACGAGTGGATCATGAAACATGGAGGCATTGCCACAACTGAAACGTATGGGGCCTATATGGGAATGGTGAGCTCGTTTTAAAGATGTGATTTCTGCAAGTATTGAAACAATATAACAATATGCAGTCCCTTCAAATATGAAAGAAAGCCAGCAACAATTCATTCTTAGCAGATACTAAATCCAGTATTTTTATGAACTGCACGTTGGCAGGGTTCTTCAAACTCTGGGATACCTGCCAAAAACAGAGCAGGCTAGATCCTGTAAAATGTTAGTCCAACTGCCTGCACCTAATTATGTTGGAAAAAGAGTGAAACACCTTGTACCATTTTCTTCCAGTACAATGCGCCTTTGTGTTGATATTTTGTGACCTGCTCTATTCACAGTTATTCTATTATAGAGAAACAAAAAGCTTTCATAAGCTTTAACAAAGTCTGTTTTATAACTTTTATTTAAATAGTTTTAAAGGGAAGTTGTGTGGCACTGTTTTGCTGTTCTGGTGAGTCACCAACACTGTGAGACAGCAGATGCATGTGTGGATGTGGATGTGTCTTAGTTACTGCTTAAGTTCCCCCCACCTTTCTCTCTCACCAGAATGGATTTTGTCATGTGAACTCATCCCAGCTCACCGCACACATCCAGAGCTACACCAATGTCACCACAGGGGACGCAGATGCCCTTAAACTGGCTCTCTATAAAAACGGGCCGGTGGCTGTTAGTATTGACGCATCCCATCGATCCTTTGTTTTCTACAGCCATGGCATCTACTATGAACCTGCCTGTGGTGAGTTCACTGCTGACTGGGGCTCATACTCTTTTATAAGTCGCATTTGTCATCCTCTGGACAACTTGGTACCTTTCTTCTGTTTCTCAGGTAATACCACAGATGATCTGGACCATGCTGTGCTTGCAGTGGGTTATGGGATCCTGAATGGGGAGCCATACTGGTTAATAAAGAACTCATGGTCCACCTACTGGGGCAATGACGGCTACATCCTCATGTCTATGAAAGACAACAACTGTGGCGTCACCACTGACGCTACATATGTAACCCTGGCATAGATGTGCTTGTCCAAACATTAAAGCCAAGTGTGTGAGGATGAATGACACTTAATTTTGTGTTGAGATGTAGTCTCATCTGATTTAGCTACTTGATGATAATGTTGCTGTTGAATAACGTAAACTGAGATACAGGGCAGCTGGGGCCTTTCTGTGTGAATTTTGTATGTTCTCCCTGTGCCTGTGTGGGTTTCCTCCAGGTGTATGTGGTTGTTGGCTTCTGTGTGTCTCTGTGTGTTGGCCCTGTGATAGACTGAAGCCCTGTCCAGACTGTACCTCACCCTCTCCCACTGTGAGCTGGTATTGGCTCCACCATCCCCCGCCCCCCATGCCTGGAAATGGATAAGTGGTTGAAGATGAATGAATGAACTGAGATGCTGCACAACTTACTCACAGTACAGAGCCACTTTTTCAAACATGTTTGGACAAGTTTATTGCTGAGGACACGCAAACACAGTGCCTTTCTCTCAGTTGTACAATGCATATTTTCAAAGCACATTCAAGCATTCACATTTGTTGTCTTGTTTTTTTTTTAAATTCGCTGCATTATTGCAAATGGAATCAATAAACCAAAATGAAAAAATGCCCATTTGCTGAGTGACATCTCCAGGTACTTGAACATACCCACATGTGGGCAGAAATATAGCATGCTTTTTTTTTTTTTTAATGCCTGCAATGGAATAACCCCTTATCCCCCTTTGCCATATTTATTGATGATTTATTAAAATCCCTTTCTCTGAGTAGCATACAATTCCACATGATCTGTGCTTCTGATCCATGCTGTGTATCCTCAGTATTAGCCCTCAAAACTATAAAAAATATTGATATTTTACAAATCCCAAGTTGTCATGACAAATCAAATTGGTGAAAAAAAAAATCATTTTTACACACAAATTCACAAAGTTTTCATCCAAAGCTACAAATGACCTACATTAATCTAAAAAAAGGCTACGAGTTGTTATGAAGGTAACTAATGCATGCAATTGTACTAGTTCTGTTTTCTCTTGGCTTGAAAAAAAAAAAAAGGCAGTTTTCTTGTTCAATACAGCAACCAGATACAACAGAAATATTTCACAAGCAGTCCACAGACAATACAAAAATATGTTTTTAATCAAAGGCAGAAAATCTTCGATATTCAATTTAAAAAATGCAAAGTCCTAAAAATAGCTGTTCAAGAAGACTTCGAGAAGAATCCAGTCTGATTCTTTATCAAGGTCGTGGGTTCAGTTCCTGGTCTGGGGCCTTTCTGTGCAGAGTTTGCATGTTCTCCCCGTGCCTGCATGGGTTTCCTCCCTCCGTCCAAAGACATCATGTTTGGTTAAACTGCTGACTCTAAGCTGTCTGTAGGTCTGAGTGTGCGTGTGACTGGTTGTTGGTCTCTGTCTGTCTCTGTGCGTTGGCTCTGTGAAGGACTGGCGACCTGTCCAGGGTGTAGCCCACCCTCACCCAGAGTGAGCTGGGATTGGCGCCAGCAACCCCCACAACCCGGAAACGGATAAGCGGTAGAAGATGAATGAATGAATGAATGAATGATTTGCCTTGTCAGTTGTGCAAATGAGCACGTGTTAGTTTAGTGAATAAGACTTGCGTGCCTTATTCCATAGAGGATGATTGAAGTACTGCATCTGGGAATAGAGTTGAGGTTGTATAATGTGTGAATACTGTTAGGCCTGGCCTGCTAGACGCTGCAGCTCCTGCTCCCCTGCACTGGTGGCAGATTGGCTAATATCCTCACAAATCTCACGGTTGTCCTTGTTCGGAGGCACCCTGTGAGAGACAAAACACCCAAGTACACACTGAGCTGGTTGCAGAGATTGGGTTTTCTCATGGGAACAGACACGGCAGTGAAATCTTAAAACCTGCTCAGATTCATGGAGGTAACAAATAGCTAACAATAGCTAACAAATGAATATACAGAAACTGTGCTACCTGTACTTGGTTTGCTCACAAGCAAACAGCTATTCATGCCTCTTTTGTGATGGAAAAAAATACAATAAAATTCATTGCAATTAACCACAAATTATTATTATTATTTTTTTTAATCTTCCCTTTTCAAAAAAGTGAATGCGAAGGTCACACTACAGTACCTCATGTCCCAGTTCTCTACGTCATCCACTGTGTCAGGAAGAGGTCTGTCTGCAGTTTCTGGCAGTGCCAAGGCCAGGATTGCACCCAGCAATGGCAAGGTACCAAAGATGACCAGCGGTGTGGTGGGGCTGTGGTTATGGAGCATGTTGATGATTGGTGCTAACACGCCACCCATCCTCGCAAACATACAGGATACGCCGATTCCTGTTTGCCTGTTTGCCACAAGGGGATTCTTTTGTAGGAATTATCCAAAGAGATAAAAATGAAGTACTTTGTGATTGTTTGTGCTTGAAAAATGTAACTGAAATATATAAAAAAAAAAACATGTTACCGTAGCACAGTAGGGAATATCTCAGCAGTGTACACATAAATCACAGCAAAGGAAGCTGTTATACCAAATTTCCCCATCATGGCGAGACCAGTCAGTACATTGGAATTATCTAAAGATGGAAGGAAGGTGAGGATAGAAGGAAAGACAAAAAAGAAGTGAATATTTCTATGGATATTCTGGTGATAAAACTAAGAATTAAAAGACAGTGTCCATCCTACCTGCAGGGACAGTGAGCATCAGCAGACAGGCGAGGCTTCCAACAGCCAGGAAGCCACTTTGGGAGAGTCGGCGGCTGCAGGGCAGAACGAGCAGGACCAGAGAGCGGGCCGGGATCTCGACCAACCCAAACACAAACTGGGTCAGATAGAGGTTTGTCCCTAACCTGGACACACCTAGTGAGAGGCCATAGTACACCAGCACATTCACAAACCTGGGGAAAAAAGAACAAGCACGGATAGTCAGAATATAGATGGAAGAAGGTCAAGACACTGTAAAGCACCTGAGCATGAAAACATACAAACAAGATTTACCAGATGTAGAACAAAATGAGAGCCCTCTTCCTCATCTGAGGTGTTCGAACCAGATCCACTGCCGAGTGGCTTTGTTTCCCCCCACGTAAACTCTCACACTTCTCCACCTTGTATGTACATCAACACACATTACAAACCAAAAATTTGAAAGAATAAGTCTTGTGTTATTCTTTTTCATACCCACTAAATCCCACGAGAGCCCCTAAAACGCACAATGAGGCAATTTTACTACAGTGAGTTATGGACATAGCCTGACATAGTTTTTTACTGAGTCAAGCAATTGTACTGTCATCCAAAACTATTAAAATCACTTTAATACTTTACTTTAATACACTTTAATAAATCCACAGCTCAAAATAGTCTTACGCAAATGTATTATTTGTCATAAATTTTTTTTTAATGCTTTGGACTTTAAGACTTAAATACAGAGGGAAAAACCTGTGCAGTGGGAGGTAAAACTCTGCCGTTAACAAGTGCTGCCTTGCGGAGAAGTGCAATGGCTTCCTCTCTCCTGTCATTTGCCAACAACCACCTGGCAGACTGCGGCACCACCCTAACAAGAGACAAGGAAAGGAGAACAGACAAGAACAGAACTTATAGAAGACACAGCGCCACGAATAAGAGGAACTAACAAACAACAAAGAGAGAATTCATGTTCAAAAAATGTATGACTTTGTTCAGACGTGCATTGACTCTCCCACCATATGTAGAAGATGAGGAGGAAGCCTGGGGCCGATATAGCCAGTTGCAGCTTTCTCCAGTCTCGTATCAGATATGCTACACCTGCTAGCAGCATGTAGCCAAGGCCAAACGCATAGTCTGTGATGATCCCAGCCAGCATGCGCCTCTTGGTGCATGTCCACTCAGTCCCTTTGGAGGTAAGAAAGGATATGTTGGGAGAGGAGAGGTGAGGAGAGAGGGGGAGTTGGAGGGTTGGTATCGGTGGTTTGAGGCTTGAAGGCGGAGGAAAGAATGCAAAGGTATGTGCTCGGGCAGGATATAGCACAAAAGAGCATTATACAAGGCCTATTGCTTTCCCTGAATGATACTCAACAGTTTCTCAGTAGCCAGTTCCCAAAATTCATATTCAAGGAATCAGACCTCCAGTGTATATTTTTGTTGTCCTAGACAACTATTGTGTTAGTGGCCCCTTGACTTCTGTATATCTGAACACAGCAAGATTGATGTTAATGTCTAATAGCTGAAATTACATCCTAGTTTTGCACTAATTTGATCATAAATTACTGTATAAACTACTGATCTGATGAAGGTGATATAACAAAAGCTGTAAGATTTGTCCTGAGGGGAACATGCATGATTGTCCTGATCTCCATGCCAACCCTGCAAATGCTTTTGGTACATTTCTCTCAAATACATGAAGATGAACATCATGAGGGAACTAAAGAAAAAGTCAGGGAATAATTCAAGTTTTGTTCTTTTTCAGGATTCATTGTTTCATTCCAAGTCTTGCCACCCAGTAGTTGTTACTGAGATATGTCAGTCTGAATCAGAATAGGGGTCTGAAATTTTTTATTCCTAGAATCACCCCAGAAGCATGCACTAAAATGTAAACTTTCTAAATGAGGTGCATTGTCAAGCTCGGTGACATGCAGTGGGTTCACAGTTCAGACCAAATAACTGCATTATCAAATAAACAACCAAGACACCCTCATTGACTGTCATTTTGAAAATTCAAGTCTGGTACAAAATCGGTAAAAAAAAAAAAAACAAAAAAACACCTCTTCATATCTACCTCCTCACAAGTACATCCCAATTCATAATCAGTGTGTATTTACAATCTCTACAAATACCAAAGTGTGTGGGGGGGTATTTGGCTAGTACCTAGGACAAAAGCATTAATGATGACTCCAGATATTGTGCAGCCAACCACAAAGCGGAGAATCACATACACAGGGAAGTTTGGGGCAAAAGCCACGGCGACTCCAAACACAGTCTGCAGAGCAATAGACAGCAGCAGGACGAAGCGCCGCCCGTACCTTTCAGAGCAAAAAGAGGAAGTGGACATGACAGTTCTCTCTAAGCACGTGCATCTGTTTCGGTATGACACCAATAAACCAATAGTCAGCATGAAATATAAATGTGTGAAAACATTTAAGCGATATGCTTTTGTGATTTCTGAATAATATAGAATGACATAAATCGCAATGCACGTCTAAGATGTTTAAGGCACAAACCACAAATCGGTGCAAATTAGGAACTAAAAGCAGCAGTGAAACCCCAAAATGAAATTCTAGCCCTCCAGCTCAGTCATGTGATGTGTCCACAGCCCTACACATGGAGTTCAGCTGTGTCTGCGGCTGCAGCCATGCTTTGGTGCTGGAGATGTGAGAGGAGCGGGGGAAAGCAGCAAAGCCTACCTGTCTGCCATGGCTCCACACACCACAGACCCCACCAACAGGCCAAACATGTAGACAGAGGAGCCAAGGCTGTTCAGCCCAGCTTTGTGGCACACCAGGTCCCACTAGTAGATGGTTGGAGGGGGGGGGGGGGGGGGGTTAGGCTTCTGTATTTTTATGTAATGTATCTTCCATCACATCAAACATCACAAAGACGCTTTATAGTCCTTATCATCAATGCACTAATCGTTCTGCATTGATTTTAATGCAACAAAGGCTCCGCTTTATGAAACATATAATCCATCCAGCATGTGAAGTTATTTGGTATGGCAGTAATCATAGCGCGATAACTGTGGTTAAAGCCCTGACTGAACAAAGTAACCTGCAGATCATCCGGCTGTACCTCGGTGACCGTGGTGCTTTGGAAAGTCTCCTGGCTGTACACCCATCCGTGGCCACACGGGACGCGCTCAGTCCGGTTGCCCTGCTGCAGGACATCCGCGGAGAAGCAGAAGGAGTCCGGCAGGCTCAAGTTCAGGCTGTGCGCTCCGGGGTAAAAGGATCGATTCCCGGCTGAGGAGCTGGAGTTGCCTCGGCAGTGATGCGGCGGCGTGGCTCCGGTAAAGATGCTCACCATCATGTGGAAGGCGAGGAGGATCTGGGGTAAACATATCCACACGTACAAAATCTTCTGAAATCTACCGAAGCCTCCGATGGCAGAGAGGATCTGGTCGAAATTCATTTTTTTTTTAAATTATTATTCTAAAAATATATTTTTCTAGATTTTAATTTTTTTGAGTGAAGGGGGTCCAGATCAGTGCGGAGGGGGAGAGAGAGAGGGGTCTCTCTGTGGATCCAGCGAGGAGGCGGAAGCCTGGCAATAAGGAGCTTCAGGAAGTAAACACGCCAAATCAATTCCAGTTGCAGTCTGTCAACAGGGCTCAACTTCAACACCCTCAACACCCAAGGTCCTGAAATGAGCCGAAGAAAACATCCGTCTGATCTGAACATATTCACCAGTTCACCTACCAAGGCAGACTCCCTGCAGAAGATGAACTAGAAAAGTAAAACTACATGCAACATTGGCTTGGTTGACTCCATCCTTCAAAGTTTTTTTTTTGTTTTTTTTTTTAAAGAAAAGTAGACAGACAAAAGAAAAAAAGTAATGCAATCAACAAATACGCAGCCAAAAAACAATTGCGTTGATGTTTCCACACACACACACCCGGAGCAATCTGCAGGCCCCGACTACCCTGCGTGGTGTTCTGGTGCAGAGAGACACTGGACACGGGAGATGCTGCCCAACTGGAATTTTTATTCCTGTAATGTGTGATGACACAAAATTCAAAAGAGGGTGTGACTGCTCATGCTCTCCACACTGGGCAGTCTCTGGCAGTCGGGATCAACTCAGACTGACTGACAGTATTTTTAAATTAAATTTGAAATTTAAAATAAAATTAAATAACTTATTGAATAAACAAAGTATAAATAAATAAATAAAAAAATTCCAACTGTACTCATACACAATGCAAAAATCATATAATCAAATTTCGCAAAAAAAAAAAAAAGAAAACAAATTACATATACATATATATATATATATTCATTTCTCATCACATTTCTCACACACATTGTTGGCAGTAAACTGTCAATCAAGATTTTAACTAAATAATCTCTGAAAATGAACAGCTACACCCATACCTGTAATGTGTGATGACACACAATTCAAAAGAGGGTGTGACTTCTCGTGCTCTCCACTGTCCAACTAAACACAAAAAATCAGGAGATGAATTAACACATGCGCCTGAATGCACCCCTCCACATACACACACATACAGGGAGAGCTCCCAGTAAGCTAGCTGCTCTCTCCGCCTCATAAGCAGCTAACCGATAGCTACGTGACTTAATACATTTAAAAACATGTCATCATTTTTAGTTTCATTAAATTATAATTCAAACTTAAAAACTAACTGTCTGTTACAGCGGTTTCAATCACCTACCTCTCGCAGTCAGGTCCAACTCAGACTGGCGGGAGACGGACCCGGCGTCACAAACTACGCCTCCATGGAATTTCAAAATAAAAGCGCTGACCATGAAAATAAAATTAACACAAAATGTCAAAAGAAATAAATAAGGTTACATCCTGCTAACAATCTTAAATAATATGAGAAAACATAATAATGATAATAAAAGTAAACCAAAAGACATAATGGGAGGGAATTTGGTGAAATTAATAAAACAAAAAAAAGGATAAAAGGACAAAAAAAGGAGTCAGATGCCTGAAAGCATTGAACCCTGCATCGGAAAACATCTTGCGCTCCTTCCTCCTTTGTAGCCATTGCCTCTGCCAAAAGATCCTCATATAACGCACTGATCAGCCTTTGGCTCACTGGCCTGGAGAAGGGGTCTCTCAAGGCGTCCGCCACAACGTTCTTTGTTCTGTGGATATGTTTGATGATGAATGTGTATGGGGACAGTTTGGCCACCCACCGCTGTTCACATGCGTCAAGTTTTGGTTTTGTCAATAAGTAAGTTAATGGATTATTATTGGTCCACACTGTAAAAGAGTGTCCCTTCAACCAAAGACCAAATTTCTCGCAAATACTCCACTTGGGCGCTAAAAATTCCAAGCGATGGGAAGGATACCTTTTTTGTGAGCCAGTCAGAGTCTTGCTTGCAAAGGCAACTGGACAGACCTCTGTCTCACCTTCTGGTATCTCGGACAAAACTGCCCAGAGACCATCAAGAGAGGCATCGATGGACAGGATCAGTGGTTCGGAGAAGTCTGGGTGTGCGTGGACAACACAGTTCAGAAGCTTGTCTTTGAGGCTGAGGAAGGCAGAGTCACAATCATCAGTCCAATCTGCAGGTTTTAGCTTTCTGAAGACCTCTGGCCTCTAGTTTGATTTACCAATCTTCCCTCTCCGCCAGGTCATCACGATAGCACAGCAGGGTGCTAAAATTGAGATTACCAAAAATGCTCAGCATCATTCTCATAAAGGATGCAGGGCTATTACAGAGGCCTTGGGGCATTCTGTTATACTCATCCAAGCCCAGTGGTACTGTGAAGGCGATATATTTCTTGTCTTCTTCATGCATGGGCAGTTTTTTAAAAACCTGATGTTAAATCAATGGAATGATTCCTTGCTCTTCCATCTCAGTCAGGACTTGGCACAGCCTTTGGTAATGAGCTGGGGGCACGCTGCGATATGGGAGGTGGAAAGGAACGGTCGTCTGTGAGCCAGATTCTGTGCACAAAGCCCTTGGCTTCCCCACAATCTAGATGATGCTTTGAGAACACATCTTGATATTGTTCAAGCATTTCCACCAGCTTATTCTTGATAGAGGAGCTCAACTGGCAACCGTCAATATCAACATCTCCCAGTCCAAGGTCCTTCGGTTTCTGTTTCAGGTCAGTATTATCAACAGTCTTATGTCGGTCATGTGTTGTTTTATCTATGTCATTCTTTCTGACAGAAGCCTTGAAGCAATGCAAAGTCTTCAGCTGCCACGCAAAGAGAGACATCTACTAGTTTGCTGTTTCTTTTTAGGGTGAGGGGCTTTCCAGTGATATTGGTCACTCTCATAGTAAATGTGTGACCATTCTGCCAAACATTATGTCTCGGGGGGGACACTTTGATGAGGTGGGCTCCACCATCACTGTACTTCCAGGTGACATAGGGACATTAATTGGTAACCTTTCCCAAAACAAGTACTCCTGTTGGGGTTGTAATGTCACTGCCTGAGTCAGCTTGACTGTTCCCACCTTGTCTGGTACATCCTCCCCTCTCCACCTTGTGAGGCCAGCCATCATCTCCAAGAACTGTTCACACTCTGCAGACTCCTGTCCATTACATGAGATAAGTTTCCAGTAAGTATCGTCCTTCTTCATCTGACTACATACTTCAACAGGTTGGTGCCCACAATGATTTCATCATTCTGATCATCAACCACCAGGACCGGTACCAAGCACTTGATCCCATACAATGTCAATTCCATGTCATACATGCACTTAGGGCTCACCTGAACTCCTCCACAGCTGACAATGCGCTGCGTCATTTCTTGCTGTTGAGTCAAAATATTTTCAGATAAGAGTCTCTGTTCTGCAACCTCACTGATTGTGAAAGCCATCGATCCAGAGTCAAGCAGTCCTTGCAGCTGAACAGAACCATTTATGGTTACTGGAGTGTGAAATAGTTCACCAAATGCTTCAACTCTGTGGATGTTTTGAACAATTACTGTACTGTCAGGCATTGCTTTGCATACATTTGAATACACCTCTTTTAAATCTGCATGACATTCGAGGGTTGTCTCTTTAATGCCCACATGCCCCCTCTCCGGGTGTGAGCCATTTAGTTTAAAGGTGCTGTACCTTGCCCTTCTGTGAGCTGAGACTGGCTGAGGTGGGGTGTAGCATTGTGTCCTGACCTGTGTAGTCAACATTCTGTCTTCCAGTGACCTGGTCTGAATCAGCTCATGCACAAGTTCTCCTGTTTTCAGTGCATTGTGGTGGAGTGATCAGTTGCCTGACAGAATTTACATTTCCTTTGGGGAGGATTTACTTTTTCTCAGTTTGGTCCTGTATTTACTACTGACTGGGCTTTGTGCTCCAAAACATGATCTAGCAGAGCAATGAGTGACTGAATGCAAGTACCCTCAACAGGAGAAGTGGATGATGGCCCTGTCATCTTTTGCTCACAGGTGCACTTCCTCATGTAGTTCCATCTTCCAGAGATGAAGCCTGAATGTGTGCACTAACCTGCCTCTGCTGTGGTGGAAGGTATGTTTTACCTTGATTTCTTGTCTTGGCCTCTCTCTAATGTTTAATGAGTTGCTCTTGTATTTCGTGTGATGTCCATTTCTCTGCTGTTTTGCACTTCAGGACACTGATGAGTGCAGGGTCAGGGCAATGCTTTACAAACATCATAGTGACTTCATGAGCGGGATCCTCAATATTCCTTCCCTGCCTCCTCAGGCACTCATCAGCTACATCCACTGCTTTGTTCAGGTGGATCCAATAGTCCATCGATCTTTCTCCAGTCAGAGGTAAAATGCTGTAGAAGTCTTCTAGGCGCATTGAGGAATATGTTACTTCACTGAAATGCTGTTTGAGAATATCAAAAACAAGCTTGGGGTCTTCAGCAGGCTTTAAAGAAGGGATGCTGCGCAGTCAACCTTACAACGTCCCTAGCCTTTCCCACCAGTTTTGATATTATCTCTTGGGAGTATTCACAGGGTGGAATACCACTTTTCTTCAGATAGACATCCATGATTTCCTCCCATTCATGTACTGTGTGTTTGTCTATCCCATTGCCCCTGAAGTGTGGCGGCTCTTTGACATCTGCCTGCATTAGAAGATTCACCCCTGTCAGATTTAACTCAGGATGACTCTCCCCCCTGTTTATGCTAGGTGTGGGGGCACTTGTGTCATTCGGTTGACCTGCAGTCTTCTGTATCTGATTTGCAATGCTCTCGCCAATTTGATGTGCAAATTGAGTTATGAGGTCCCCTATGTCAGGAGAGCTGATGTCTTCATTAGACTTGTGGTGCATGGGAGAAAATGCATGAGTTTGCATGTGAGAGGAAAATGATATGCGGGGACGTACTGCGCGCACACCTCTCCCTATGCCTGTAAAGCTGACTGTATTAGGCATTTGCTGTTGTGGGCTAGTGATGTCATGGTGCATACAAATGGAAGATAAAACTGGGTGACCTACTGTACTGATACCTTTAACTGCAGTGGAATCACCCAAAAGCCTGCCTCGCCCAAGAGTCATTACCGCTGCACCCTCATCATAACTAAGCAGCCTGTTTACATCCTCATCATCAAAAGGTTGACATTCTATAAGAATAATGAAGGAAGGTAAGTAAAACTTAGCATACACACAATCAAAGAAAAACGTAATAAAATCAAGTTATAAAGATAAGAGCACCAGTAGCATTCAATGGGACCAAGTTGTAACATGTGCATGTAATTTTTTCTTTCTTTCTTTTTTTTTATTTTTTTTTTCAAACGTCACAGAAATGTTCCTACTAATTCCAACAACCACCGGTGATCCCTCTGGCTATGATCTGCCGGGAAGATATCCGCTGCAAGAATGAAGCCGGAGCAATCAGCAGGCCCTGACACCAAATTTCAAAAGAGGGTGTGACTTCTCGTGCTCTCCATTGTTCAACTAAACACAAAAAATCAGGAGATGAATTAAAAAAAATCGTGCGCCTGAACGCACCCCTCCACATACACACACATACAGGGAGAGCTCCCAGTAAGCTAGCTGCTCTCTCCGCCTCATAAGCAGCTAACCGATAGCTACGTGACTTAATACATTTAAAAACATGTCATCATTTTTAGTTTCATTAAATTATAATTAAAACTTAAAAACGAACTGTCTGTTACAGCGGTTTCAATCACCTACCTCTCGCAGTCAGGTCCAACTCAGACTGGCGGGAGACGGACCCGGCGTCACAAACTACGCCTCCATGGAATTTCAAAATAAAAGCGCTGATCATGAAAATAAAATTAACACAAAATATGAAGCCTAAATAAATAAGGTTACATCATACTAACGACAATCTTAAATAATATTGAGAAAACATAATAATGATGATAAAAGTAAACCAAAAGACATAATGGGAGAGATTTTGGTGAAATTAATAAAACAAAACAAAAAAGTATAATAAACTCTCCTTTCTCCTGTCTGTCACACACACACACACACACACACACACACACACACACACACAGACAATGGTGGCAGCTGGGAGCGCTTATGGTGTGATGTGTCCATGACTTTCAGGGCAGGGCCCAGCATCAGCGCTAACGCCCTATGAAAGGCTCTCCAATGCAGGAATCCCACCAGGAATCCTGTGATTCCATCCACGGCTGGATTTCTACTATGGCTTTTCGAGGAAGCGATTTCAGCTTCACATGCTGAGCTCCGTGTTTTGTTTTGTTTTTCAGGGGGGGGTTGCAGGAGGCTCCATGCAACATAAACAACTATACATTTGCGACAGTACCCGTCTCTGTTGTCCTACGCCCTGTGCTGCCCTCTGCTGTTGGAACAGCGAATTACAGCGATGCTAATAGCCTCTGACCGTGCTGTCAGCGTGTGTAGGGGGGAAAACTCAGTCATGTGTAGACCCGATGCTCAGTCTGCTCAGTCCAGCTGGTCAAGAGGGAACAACGTCATGAGACTATCAGTCCTGTATGGTCACAAGTCAATCAGAATGAAATTTCACACAATATTATCGTTGTGTTATAATGCACCTTTACTGATCTAACGCAAATTCTCTCTGTGCTGAAAATCAATCAAATGTGCCTCATATATTATTCTTTTGTGTCCTATGTTTTTCATGCAGTCAAAAAAAAAAAAAAAAACAACAAAAAAAAAAACAAACCATAATTTACATTTGTCCAAAAATGTGACCTAAAGGTTCAGTAAACTGGGACGACTTGGAATCGAGTTCTCTTTTTAATGAAAGTGGATGTTTTTAACAGGAATATAGCCTTCCTATTACCCCCCTTCCTGTTGTGGGTGCTCGTGACGTCAGTGATGCTTGTTCCAGTACGGGTGAGTCTGGGTGTTTGGACGGGAGCAAAGAGAAAAACTGTCAAGTCAGCTGTTTTTATCCAGGATGCAACGAGAAGCAAAGCGATGCCTTCAAATTAAATGTATTATCTCGTAGGTTGCGCCTTAATTTAACTTTATAGCTGTTCGACAACAACCTCCCAAACACAGGCCCAATTTTAACAGCCATAGTTCAGGAATGCGCACAAAAATAAGTGAGTAGAAAATAGAATACATTTTAATGTAATTTAGACTTTCTTCAAACGGCATCACCACTTCTATCTCGAAGTACTGGGGAAGATGGATTTTATTTTGAAGGCAGTAGCTGGAAGTCCTGTTATCGTCCCGTTACGTGGCTTGGCAGCGCTGAGGGCGGCTCCGGGGAGAGTGAGGGACAGACAGAGAGACAGGGGGAGATGGCTGAAGGGAAGGGGGAGTGGACCGGGTCAGGAGCAGCTTTGGAGACCACACTCAGGTGACCTTGATCTTCCGGTGCCGTGATCGCTGTGAGGAGAAACCAGGAGGCAGAAATCTCCCGGCCTGCACCCGCACTGACCGACCGCCCTGCCGGTTTAGGGGACATCCAGCCACGTCCGCCTAACCCCCCGGACCCCTCCTCAAACCCGGGTCCCGGTCGGATTTTTAGATTTTTGACTCAGTTTGGACCAGAAGCGTCTGTGGGTGAGTAAGGGCTCTGCACAGTGCCTGCTTTCTGCGCACACACGGACACAGTATGGCGATGTCATGCATCAGGAGGTCAGCTGATCGTGTTTCTGCAGATCATCTTGAGGACACGATTTATGAGAAAAAACATACACACACACACACACACACACACAAACAAAAACATCCGTGACGCGCTCCCTGATGTCGATGAAGCTGAGTGAGGACTCGGATGACATTGTTTGTGCCGCATGCATGAATGGACCGTGGCCTAGTTAGTGGGGACACAGCCAGCAACAGCAGCAGGACAGCAGCAGTATCTCTGCTGACATTTACCTTTACTGTTGCTGCTTTGCTTTTAGTTCAGTTGTAGCTCTGATTTTAGTTTCCAGATATAGTGAGGAGACAAAACCTAAGATAAATGGGCTTTCTAGGAACTCTTGGAGTCTGATCTAGCATAGATTAAAAAAAAAATAATAATCACATTTGAAATATTAATAAGCTTTTACTCACCAAGAGCGAGTCATTTAGGACCTGTTGGTTTTTTGCAGGCCTGAGGAGGACAAATTTTATTTTATTATTTTATTATTTCATTATCTTATTTGACACATATGTTTGAGGTGATGCACTGTTGTGTTGTTTGTTTGTGTTAAGATGCATGACTTTTAATGACTCTTTTTGTCTGAATCACTTTTCATCCATCATCCACAGATTATATATTTCTTGAAATGACCAATGAAAGGGCACCTTTTTTTAAAGGCCAGATTTATTTCATACTAGACACTCGCCCAACAGAGTCTTTGTACAGCCGTAAGTGTGCCGCAATGAGAAAGACATCCCAAGGTTGTAGTGCTGCTATACGGAGACCACCTTTATCTGTTGGTGATATCATGCGTGTGCTTGTCAGTTGTAGAGAAAAATCTGTCAGACGGACACAACCATTGCCAGAGGTTTATCTGTTGTCTCATATAAATTCAGCAAGGCGACCACCTATCCCTGCAACTGGCCACAAATGACACACAAAGACTCATGCAAATGCATCCACACTTCTTTTTGCTGCCATGATTAATATTCTGTTGCTTGTCGCTAGCTGTTTGATGTGATAAACAGGTGAATTTCCTGATCCACATCTGTGGTTTGTTTGTCTCACTGCACCTTGTTGTCTATCTGCCATGAGGCTCAGTTCTTCAAGGATTAAAGACAGTGCACTGCAAGCTCACTATAAAGACCCAGGATCAAACTTCCCTTTTACAGTAGTAGTCTGGGACTGTAAGGAGGGTCCTCTCCACTAACTAGGAGCTTCAGGGGATGTGGGCCACTTGGTTGGCTGGTGGTTATAAAGTTTGGCTTACATCCTAATTTTCCTTAAAATCTCATGTGAGGACAGAAAGAAAACAAAAAAATCCTGTACTTGGATCCATCCAAGTTACAAATCAAAAAATCTAATCTGATTTATTTATATAACGCCAAATCATAACAAGGTTACATCAAGCACTTTACATATAGAGCAGGTCGAGACAAAACTCTTTATAAAATGATTTAAAGAGACCCAACAGATCCCCTCATGAGCAAGCACTTGGCGACAGTGGCAGGGAAAAACTTCCTTTAGAGGCAGAAACCTCAGACAGAACCAGGCTCCACACAGTTTAGTAATAACATGTTATTATCAGAACAAGAAGAAGAATCTTTTGTTGTCACTGTTCACACACTGAAATCAATGTACACACAACGAAGTTACATTTTCACATACACATATACATACAGGCCCCCAAACAACCACACACACGTACACGTGGAGAAGTTCCAGAGTGAAGGCACCGCCATTGCTTGGCACACCTGGAGCGGTCTTTCAGGGGACGGTGCCTTGCTCAAGGGCACTTTGGCAGTGACCTGTAGGTGAACATGGAGGTGGACATCCACCAGTCCACACTCTGCATTTCGTTGTCTGGGCTGTGACATGAACCGGTGACCTTCCAGTTCCCAAGCCAAGTCCCAACCCACTGATGAGCCACTGCCGCTCAACAACTGCCAACCCCCACCCGCCTTCATTTCGTGACGAATGAAAAGTGCAGTGGACAGGCTGTGATTTATGCAGCTTGTTGGCAGGCAGTAAACTG
The DNA here is from genome assembly GCF_900963305.1 of Echeneis naucrates. Classification (NCBI taxonomy): domain Eukaryota; kingdom Metazoa; phylum Chordata; class Actinopteri; order Carangiformes; family Echeneidae; genus Echeneis; species Echeneis naucrates. Next base: position 14,225,907 of record NC_042521.1, read on the forward strand.
CAGAGTCAGCGGCGGAACTTGACATCGAAGACTCAGGAGGAAAAACAAGAGGTGCATTGATTAGGACTTAAGGTTACAGCAGTACAAGAGTAGGTAATTCTGCAAAGGTCCCTGCTTGTCGCCTTAAGTCCATCTGTGCTTACCTCACTCCTCTCTCCTCTCCAGGCATCGGGATCGGCTCTCTGCTGTCTGTTATTTCAACCTGCTAACCCAGTGGAGCTCCAGCTCCAGAGGCCCATGGCCCCGGTTTCTCTCTATCAGTGAGAGGTGAGCCAAACTGGCCTCCCCGGCCCCCTCCCTGCCCCCGGCCCCAGACCTGGACCCTGACCCGGACCCAGATCCCGAGCAGCGGCACACCCACGAGGAGCAGTATGTGAGCGAGGGAGAGTCCAGCCAACTTGACACAAACCCAGCGCCGCCTGACTGCAGGGACGCTGAGACCATCACAGGTTTGTGTGTGTCATTTTAGGAATAACTATACGAAAAACACAACCTTGATTTGTGTGTGTCATAGAGCATCCAGGTGTCTTTAAAATGGTTTTATGAACTGACAACCAGTAAAAGTATTAAAGGTCACATTGTTGGAGTAGATATTCTTTTTTATTTGTAGTACTTCAATCTCCTGTAAATGGTAAAGAACTTATGCTGCAAAGATGGTATATTTTATAGAGAAGAGCTTATTATATTCAGGTTCAGGGGTTACTAATTAAGCAAACAAACTTTTCAGAGATAGTCAGAAAGGGCTGCTGCATTTACATCCTTTATTTAGTCAAAAATGCAAGTTTATAAACACTCAAATAAAAAAAGTATAAAGAATAGCAAAAATAGTGAGCCAGTATTGGTATCCATGTTTCTCCAAAGCACTCACCTCCACACAGATCACCTGCAGTTCCCTATCAGGCGGCCATGCATTCACTGCCCTCCCTGCCTCCCTGTCATGTTCAGATGTGTGCAACAGCACTGATTTACCAGAATTCGAGATCATCAGTCTTCTGGAGGAGCAGCTGCCAGTGTACCGCTTGCGGGCTGACACTGTCTACGGCTACGACCACGATGACTGGCTGCACACTCCCCTCGTGGCACCAGATACCACTCTCGACCTGACCACCGAGCAGATCGAAGAGACACTCAAATACTTCTGTAAGTTGATCACATACATGATGACGCACAGTGTATATCTGTCTGCAGTGCTGCTGAGGCTGTGTGTGATTTCACTTTCACAGGAAATGCAGTGAAAAAAAAAAATATTAGTATTAAATCCCTCAACTTTATCTCTGCAACTGCTGTGAGAACGCATGCCAGTTTCTTTTCAAAACTGTGAGTTGAGAGATTATCAGTACTTTTTACTCTACTGATGATCACTTCTGTATTCGTCTACCAAGTAAGTTAGAGCACACTTGGGAAAAGTGGGTTTGATTTTACAAAAATTTAATTATTTATTAGTATGTATTAATATTAAACATGTTTACCATCAGAGGTTGATTGAGGAAAGAAACATTTCCCAGGAACTCCAATATGAACTGTTAGGTTTGTTAATACCAGACCTCTATTTATTAAATACATAATTCTTGAATTTTATGTCATATACAGCTGTGCATATAGGAAAAATTGACAGTTTTTAACTTAATGGACTTTTAGTGTTTCTATGGGGAGAGCTTAAAAGACAATAAAAATATGCTGAGTGTAGAGATGTATGGCCTTTAAATATAAAGGTGTTGATTTCTGGGTTCTGGGTGAGGTTGCCAGTGTCCAAATTTAGGGTACAAAACACAGGAATTTGTGTGCCTTTTTTCTGTAAGTGACACTATATTTATCTTTAAAGGCCCCAGGCGGCTCATACAAAAACAGCTTACCTCTGTGGAATATTTCATTTGTAACTTGAGAATTAACTTTCGTGTTATTTCTCCTCAGTCGCCATTAAAACAGGGCTGGAAAATCACCACACTCTGTCTGATGTACTGGCTCAAAGCCACTGTTGGCAGAGGTTTTCTTCTTAAAACAGTTATGACTGCAATTAGTATTGATTCTTGCTGTTGATATATTAAAAAGCGCTTGTTGTGCATAGATGGAAGTCACTTTGAAAACATAAAAACCATTAGCTCATTAACACAGCTGGTGTTTTAAGCTACTCTGTGTGCTACTTAGATAAAATGTGAGATCTCCCCAGTCCAGATAAATCCTTCCTGGTACTACTGAATATGCTTCAATAAAACCTTTCTCTCATGTATCCGTGAGTCTAATGACTTCTTACTCTCATCATCTACTGTCTAGTCCATCCATTCCTTGATTTGAAAGCTCAGAGAGAATGAGCCTCCTTCCACCAGGTGGTGCTTAGCATTAACCTGCTGTTCACTGTATGCTTTGGATCATTCTGATGTAAAGACTAAACATTTATTGGTTTCACTCGACTTTTTCTTTGTTTGTATTGATTTCCTAATATATGCCTTGCTCTTAAACTTTGCGTGGTAAAACAGTAGATAGATCAAAATGTCCCACCATGTGCTGCTAATACTCATTCTATAACAAGTACTTTCATTTACTGTAAAGTGATACTTTAAATTAAAACTTTAAATTAATCTCTAATGTAAATGTTGGTGGTGAGTGAAGAGACCTGCCATTTCATCACTTATTAGAGCTCTGTGCTAAATTGTAAGGAAGCTATTGTGGAAAGAGATGTATGAGGAAGTTAGGTCACTGGCTTCCAGGCTACCTGCTTCTGTTTACTGAGACAAAAAAAGTCAGAAAGAGGAAGTACATCCTTTTGTGTGTGTCTGTCTGCGTGTGTGAGAATGCCTCCGAGAATGCCTCCGTTTGCAGCATCGTCAATGGTTAAGTCTGAGTGTGTGTGTGTGTGTGCATGTGTCATAGGTCTGTTGTGGATGACAGTCACCATGGTAACGGCTGAGAAGGCAGATCCACATTGAGCAGCCTTGTGCACACCAAAAGGAAAGTGAAATCTTGGAGTTTCTGTCAGCGCTAAACTGAAAGAGGACTACATGATGTGATCCCACCTTCCCTTATTGGCCCCTTCTGTCATTTTTTAACCCACGTTATCCAATCACAAAACAACTTCTACTTCTGTTGGAGCGCAGCAATTGCAATTGTTTCAAAAACAGACGTGCACTCTCTCATCTCTCTCCACCTCCCTCTCGTTAGCTCACAGGGATTGTCATGTGGGCGGAGGGTAATTCGGGCTCCGGGCTCCTGTTGTGCTGTGCAGTGGTTGAGCATGAGGACTGAGAAAGAGAGAAGTTGAATGGATCAGTATTTAGCTCGGATGTCATGTCTGCTTGTTGGTTATCGTGAAGCCAAGGGGAAAATATGAACAGCAAGAGCAGCATGGAGAAATTAGCGAGTGATGAATGTGAGCTGGATGACTTGTACTATGAGGAGGACAAGAAAGGTAACATGCATGTCTATGAATTTTGAAAGCAGTTTGATCATGCCGTACTGTCCACACAGTAAATCATCGATCAGGCTGCCGTCTGTAGAGTAAGATCATGCTTGTACAGTTTTGATCTTCAGATGCACAGAAACAGCATTTATTGAACCAGCGTTGGCTGTTTCCTTGTAGGTGGCCTTACTGTGGAGCTTGTCTGTGGGTATGCTCTCATCATTAGGAAGTATTTCCTAAATATTCTTGACCTTGAATGTGGTCTATTTTGGCACACCAGCCTTCAAGCTGAAACACAAACACAGGGGCGTATGCACAGCTACACAGCCATTCCCATTGTTCATCCTTGTGCAAAAATATTGGGGACAGGGGGATTTGAAAGGCACTTAAATGAAGCAACAATGAAATGATCCTGCGCTTAACACAGCACATTATTGACTGGAACTCCAAATCAATAGCAGCTACCCCCCGGGGAGGAGAACAGCAAAATAGTGTGCGCCATGGAAAACAAGCCCTTTTAAGTCAGTGGTGGTGGAGGGGCCATGTTTAGCATGTCACGCATCCACCAGATGATAGAGAGGATGACTTTTTAAACTCTGTGTTACATCATGTACCTGTGTGTGTGTGTGTGTGCTGCTGTACATGTATCACACCGGACGTGATGAGGAGAGGGGCCGTTTGCACCGGAAACTGTGCATTATCTGCTTCCGTCCCCTCATTCTGTTTGTGTGTTTTTGTTTTATATTTCCACAGTGCTATGTGCAGACAGAGTGGGCCAGATGACGAAGACCTACAATGACATTGATGCTGTCACACGTCTGTTGGAGGAGGTGAGATACGCTATTTTTGTCTGGAACTCAAAGCCGCAAGCATGACAAATCTAACTCACAAAAGTGAGGCTGCAGCAGAGCGGATCATGAAAACTGTGGATTTGTCCAAATAAAAAGCGCCTGTAGTATGGAGAGTTGTGAAAAGTTTATCTGAAAGGTATCAGAATTTTTGGTGAGAGAATTCTACCTCAAATTTTTCCAGTATTGGTTGAACCTCCAGCCCCTTAAGGACACCAGCAAGGACAAATGTGCTTTCTCAATGTTCATAATGGAGATTGCCGCTTTATCAATGTGTGGGATAGCTGGGTTTTGCAGCTATAAATGTGCTTTATATCTTGTCTTCTTTGACTGAAACCAATAGAAAGAGAGAGATTTGGAGTTGGCTGCAAGGATCGGCCAGTCGCTTCTTAAGAAGAACCGAACTCTGACAGAGCAGAACGACTATCTGGAGATACAAGTGGGACAAATCGCAGAGGAGGTCTGTGCACACACACAATCACACTCAAACATCACATTTACACACATGAACAAATTGTAACTCATGAACTTTTTGAAAAGAAACCACCTCTACTCAAATTCAACCTTCACTCTAGTGCAACATGGAGTAATAATCTGACCTCTTCCAGGTGGCTCAGCTGCATCATGAGCTGAATCTGAAGGACGAGCTGCTGCAGTTTTACACCAATGCAGCTGAGGACAGCGAGGATGAGACCAACATCTCCCCAATGTTAGAATCCTTTTATTTCCCAATTCATTATTCTCTTTTTATCTATAAATAATGGATTCAATAATTTTGAATAGATTGTCAAATGCAAAACAAGCGTGAGCTTGGCGATTCTCTGTGTTGATCTCACTAAAGGGGTAAGAAAAGTAAAGTGGAAATGGCTTCAGGAGGCTTTGTGAGTGACACACTTCAGAGGAAACTCAAAGAGTTGGAAGAGGAGAACCTGTCGCTCCGTTCAGAGGTATTTTAACACACAAATAATTGCAATGCATGTGTGCACTGTTGAGAGTATATAGTTTAATCATAGCTGTCCACATGTAGGCAAACCATCTAAAGTCAGAGACTGAAACCTATGAAGAAAAGGAGCAGCAGCTGGTCAATGACTGTGTGAAAGAGCTCAGTAAGTTTGAGTATATACTTATACTGCTAATTTGTCCTTGCATGTATGTTAATTCCACCCTGGCCTTTGTCCCGTCAGGGTTGTCCAGTCTCCAGATCTCTGCCATCGCAGAGGAACTGGCTCGTAAGACCGAGGACGCCTCCCGACAACAGGAAGAGATCACTCACCTCCTCTCCCAGATAGTGGATCTGCAGAAGAAAGCCAAGTCTGTGAGTACAGACCCATGAAGCAATTTTAACTCCAATGTGACTACCGTTGTGACCTCTAAATATGTGCATATGTGTGTCTAGTATGCAGTCGAGAATGAGGAACTCTCTCAACACTTGTTGGCAGCTAAAGACGCTCAAAGGCAGCTCACAGCAGAGGTAACTTTCTAAGTTAAATTCAGCAGCTCAACAAATAGCTGTTTTATCGATAATAAATCCTTATATATCCCCTGTAAACACTTTGTTTTTTTCAGCATCATGTCTGAAAATTAAGTTGAATATTTTTAATGTGACAGCTCCAGGAGTTGGAGGAGAAATACTCAGAGTGTATCGAGATGTTGCATGAAGCTCAAGAGGAGCTGAAGAACTTGAGGAACAGAAACTACAGTGCAGCAACTCCTCGACGCTTCAACCCCATGGGGCTGTACCCGATGGTGAGGCCGTGTGTGTGTTTGTATGTTTCTGCGTGATTGTCCTCTGTTCCTTAATGATTTCTTTGTGTTTCAGGATTCTTTGGCAGCTGAGATTGAGGGAACGATGAGGAAGGAGTTGAGTCTAGATGACCCTGAGTGTGAAGAGCAGAAGTATGGATTAAATGCTTTGTTTTACAAAAAAACATCTGTACCAACATAATTTACACTTGGCCTGAATGCCAAAAAAATTTCTTGCAGACGCTGATTATGAGTAACAATATCCATTATGAAGGCCATTTTTATAAAATTTTGAATGAATGGCCATTTTCTCCACCGATTATTGTTAGAGAAACGTTTTCATTTATGAGCAAAACATCACAGCTCAGTTAACAGGTAACTTCACAAATATTTATTACATTGTCTTGACAGCAATAGAGTAGTTTGATGGCTACAGGAAGCCATATTGTTTGAGGTTCTTTAGCTCTCTGTCTGAAAGAAATAATTTAAAAGGAAGATGTTTTTAATTTGCTAATGCACAAATTGTCCAGGCTAATACTCTTATGTCTGATTGGTTGCAGAAACCATCGTAAGCGTGTTTTTGAGACGGTCAAGAACGTCAACCAGACGGTCCGTCAGCGTTCACTGACTCCAACCAGCGCCAACATCCCAGGCTCCAACCAGTCTCTGTCAGCCCGCACGTCACCTCAGTCTAGTGGCCTCTCCACACCCCACTCCAGTGTGTTTGGAGGCGACATCAGCGGAGAAAGCGTTTCCCTTGACAACCGTACCCAGAGCATCCTGATGGAGACGGCATCTACTCAGGATAGGTGAGAAAGAGATTTGATTAACAAAAAAAAAAAAAAAAATGAGGAGTTTGAGGACAGATTTACATGTCTGCACAAGATTCATTAATTGCATAATGCCATTTTCTTACCCCTTGCTTTCTGTCACCGGCTCTGACAGCAGCACAGAGGGCCAAGAGAAGAAGGCAAGCGGTGCTGAGGACCTGAGGCTGGCTCTGCGCCGCCTGTCTCTGCGTCGTCAAAACAACCTGAGTGAGAGGCGTTTCTTTGAGGAGGAGAGGGAGCGAAGGCGGGGAGGACATGGAGGGCTGCAGGATGGCCTGGGACACGAGAGTGTGATGACCCCCTCAGAGAGCATCATGTCTCTTGGGAACCTCCACCTGTGGGCCACACGAGGGCCTTACCTCCCTGACAAACTCCAAATCGTCAAACCACTTGAAGGTGAGGGGGAAAGGGAGCGTGGCATGAGCTTCAAAGCAGGAAGGAAGTGGGAAGGCCACAGAGGAGTTGGGACAAAGAAAGGGAGCAAGCGAAGCTGGGGCTCGGAGAGGGACAGCTGGCATGGGCGAAGGCCGGAGGGGGAAGGAGAAGAAAAAGGATGGGACCGGGGGAGGAGGACTGGAGCTGGGATAGAGAGGGAGAGAGGAAGGAGGTGGGCTAGAGACCGGGCCGGGACCAAGAGTCTGAGGGGAGCAAGAGAGAAGAAAGAAAGGCCTCTGTCACTCATGCTGTTCAACTCTTTTTGGTCTCTGATGCATCATCACAAGTCAGGCAGCTTTGCATCCACACACAGCTTTTACAGAGACACGCAGCCCAGAGGGTGGTTGTAGATACACGTGATGCGACGCAGGAGCAAAGATTGGAACTCTGTTTATGTCCTGAATCCAGATTATTAAAAACAGACCTAAAACCCCAATATCAGATGATCTCAACATAAAAATAGAATAGTTTAATGTGTACTTGCTGACAAACAAACAAACCAGCTGTTCTCGGGGCGAAAAGCTTCCTGTCTGTATAGTTGCTGTCCAGTGAGTGTAAATATGTGTAACCTTGATGATGGACAGCATCAGACGTGACATCAATGACCTGGGAGTGGCCAGGTGTTGAACCCAGACATCAGTGTTTTATGAGCCAGTCTTGTTGACCTGTGCTGCCCTCTGCTGGGGCCTGTTACGCTGCCTATCAAACATCATCACGTCTTCATACCACTGTCATTGTTTACATACATTTGCATTTGCACTTTCTCTATTCTTGTGTACGTGTTATTCTTTCTTTATTATTTATTTATTCCTCAGATTTTTTTTTTGTTTTCTCTCTTCATTCTGTCATGATTCTGTCTCTGTTTAAAATTTCGACTAATAAAAACCTTTATTCACTCTCACTGCTCGTCCATTTCATTTTATTATCATCATATCTCTCCTCTTCATCATTCTTCAGTGTCTCTGTTGTCTTTCTCACCATCTTTTTTGTCATGCTAATCACTGCTGAGGCCTCTGGAATATGGATATTTCTATTAGACATTAACTAGTGGTAGGCATACTTTAGCTTTAAACTGTCACATAATCTGCAGTTTTTTTATTGTGTCTGATTTATGTACAGTTTTTATCACAGATAAATAACATGTTTCCTTACAGATAAAAGCAGTTAGGCCTTTATGACACCACCATTTACTTATGCAGGAATACAAATTCATCATTCATTCAGTGTTTGCTTGAAGGTATTAAACTCAAAATATTTAGCAGATTCATTTTATCTCTGTCCTCCAGGCTCTGCCACCCTGCATCAGTGGCAGCAGTTAGCCCAGCCTCACCTTGGCGTGATTTTGGACGCCAGGCCAGGAGTCGTGTCAAAGGGTTACAGACCCCTTGAACTAGAACTGGAGCAGGTGTGTGCGTGTGTGTGTGAATGTGTGCCTATGAGCTATGATACACATAGAGAGAAATATGAAAACAGAAATTTGCTGGGTTTATTATACAACTGATTCTTCAAAAAAAAATTTTTTTCAGGAGTGACATACAGAATGCTTCCTCTCTTCAACATTAAAAAATTTGCCAAATTACTATTTCCTTTAAACATCTTACAATTTTTCATCCAAGTTTGTTCAATGAGAATTTACTAATAAGAAATCAGAATAAAATGCAAATCAAACAAAGAACATTAGGAAATTTACTTTTGGAATAATTTGATGAAATGTTCAGAGGAATGTGATAGATAACAAATACCTCTGTATTTATTTTATGTAGCATGACTGGACTAACCAGATGCTTAGAAGCTTAAGCTCATCTTAATCACTGCTAATATTACTACTTGTTTACTTGTTACTCTGTTTGCAGGTATATCCGTGGGGTAGCTTTGAAGAGGATGAACCAGGTGAGCAATACTTCCAGAACCTGCCCACATCCTCAGCCTCCGTCTCTCCAGCCGTGCCCTCCACCTCAGCCACGAGTGACGCCAGCCAGCCGCCGTCCAGCCTCGCTCCGCTGTCACCACCTTCTCCATCTCCATCACCACATCTCAGTAACACAGATGCCCTTGGTGAGAACATTTAGACGATGTAAAATCGTTCACATAGTTGCAGTGTATTATGGTGCTCGAAGATGACTAACTGTCTCTTTGCTGCACTAACCCTTGCAGCAGCATATTACCCAGGTAAATGCATGGCCCACACTAGCTCCACCTACACCTTTACAACCTGTCGGATCCTTCACCCAACTGACGAGCAGACAAGGGTCACACCAAGGTGAGTGGGGGGAAAAAAAAAAAAAAACACTGATCAAAGTTTGTTGTAAGTAAATTTTTTGTGGCCAGTTCTCTTTGGATTCTCAAAGTTTCTGGCCAGAATTGGCTTTTCATCAGCTACTTTTATGTCTTTGCTAAAAGCAAACACAGAGAGGTCCTAATGAAATAATATTTTGTTATAAGAACAATTCCCTGTCCACTTCACCTCTCGTTGAAAACAAAAAAAGGAAATTAAGATAACAGTTTTATTACATACATTGTAATAACACTAAACATTAATACAAGCACAATCTAATTTAGAGGTATAGACGTATAAATAAAGCTTAACATACTGTAATAATGTTGTTTGGATATGGTTGCGCTCAGAATATCCTAAATGTCCACTCAGTCTGAATTCAACCCAATTCTCACAGGACAGATAAAGTCCAAGCAACAGCTGTTGAGCTGGGATCTTGTCCAACAACAACATTTATTCAGTTGTCTCCTAGACAGTAGAAAAGTGCTAAATAATACATGCAGGTACTTTTATGGCTTAAAAGAACAATATCCCCTGTTGTGCTATTATAACAATAAGGTGTTGCTGAAATGCAATATAAGGTGTGGAAAGTGGTTAAGAAGTATGTTTCTAATTATCATTGGTCCTTCGCTTTTGCTTTTTCTCCAGCCTAAACCCAGTCCCAGCGTCAGCCTCCTGTGTGATGACCAGCACTCTGTTGGGTACGCCTGCAGCAACACCCTGCACACCTCGGAGACTCAGTCTCAGGCCCTCTGAATCCTCAACTAACCTCAGGCAAGGTTACATATCTACAAAGAAATTATGCATTTTGAGCTAGTAAACAGAACACAATTTTGTTGTTTTTGTTAGTGAATTGATTTAAAGGCTTAGTAACTCTTTAAATCAATTCACTAACAAAAACAACAAAATTGTGTTCTGTTTACTAGCTCAAAATGCATAATTTCTTTGTTGATCACTCTGAGTTACTTTCCTATTTTTTGGGAAAGGTAATTCAAAGGTTAATCTGTTTGGGTGGTTGGAAACAAAAGGAAGCCAGTGCACAGGAGAATTAACCTTTAGGTTTAATTGCTTTATTCCCATAAACTATGTCTTTCAGAATTAGCAGTCAGCTTGACGCATACTTTAATTTCTCATGTTCTACAGAGATGCAACACGTACCACCAGCACCTCCCTGGGGTTAGTGCGCCTTCTCCAGGAGAGAGGGATCTCAGCAGCGATGTATCACCAGAGTCAGGGCCTGGAGCATGGCCCGGGCAGTGGAGGAGTCTTATTCAGCACTTCCATTGCCCCTAACCGAGTGGCCAACCCTGACCCTCTGCGCCCCTCTACCCCTCCCAACTCACCCACGGGACCGGGCACTTCGGCTGTGCTGACCTCTGCAGGTTTTGACTTCAAAAGTCCTTCTTACGACAACTTCCTGGCATCTAAACCGGCCCGCTCTATTTTAAAGGAGGTGACCAGGGGCACGAGGGGTAGACAGCGAGCGAGAGACTGTGAAAGCCAAACGGACGTCAGTGTGACTGTCCACAACCTCAACCTGCTGGACAAGGTGAAGCGGCTGGGTGTGGCTGGAGCTCCAGGAGGCAGAGCGATGAGTCCCGGCTCCATGCTGGGTCCTCTAGGTGGCCTTCGCAGATCTGGCTCCCCTTTTGGGCCCGATGGAATAAGGAGGAACCGGAGTTACCCTGCTATGGTTGGCGCGAGCATGGCGATGAAAGCCCCAGGGCCCCAGGAGTAGCCTGGACTGCTGCTGGCCATCCGGGTCAGTGTAGCTGGAGCCAGGCAGGGTTAAGGACTGACTGTTGAACGGTCACCTTGAGCCCAAACACTAACTGACACTGTTACGTACTGTACAACAATCACATGACACTGCTGACCAGTTTCTAATCACTACTATGGATTCACAGTGACGTCATCAACTTTATAGTGCTTTAGGCTGCGACTCATGCTTGAATCAAATGCAAAGTAAAGGGTTGGTTCACCCAAGATGCAAAATATATATTTTTTTTTTTACCTCTACTGTATCAACAATTTTATGTGCTCAGATTAATCCAATCTCAAATACAAAGAGGGGGGAAAAGGAAATTTTTTCCACTGTTTAATGTTACCTGACTAAATACCAAGACATGAGAGGGGTGCCAATGGTCTCAGGCAAGTCTTTCGACAGTATATCTTTAAAGAAATGGTCCAAACTGACATTTCTCAACATCTACCGCACTTGTCTACATGATGAATACTAATAGTTGTGGTGAATGGTGACTTTTCCTTGAGTGTCATCACGAGGTTGACATTTGCAGTTGTTAGTAACACTTGGCTATGTTGCCATCAAATTTGACCTTTTCAGGTCAGAAATTCAGGCTACCTTTCCCCCCAAATGCCTGCAAAACTGAAATGATCCCCAGCAGCCTCAGCTGTGCTTTAGTTTTAGTGTTATCTTACTGTAAGAAATAAATTGAACAAATTGTAGCATGCAGAACAATCAGCATATTCATTTTGAGTATGGTGGACAGTATCATTTAGCTACAAGCACTTTGCTGCTTTTCTCAGTTTTAAAAGAGATGTCTGTAAATCTGGGCACATAAAATCCATTTAATGAAATGTAATTTTATGTAAATGGGTGGACTAAAAAAAAAAAAAAAAAAAAAGAATACCTGAACAGAAATAAATCCAAAAACTACTGCTACCCCCTGCTTCGGAGACTGACTCTGCTGGCTGGATGTAGTACTCCCACTCCCACTCATGTCACCCTTTATCTGAACCACAGCCACAAAATCCCACACACGTCCAGACATCCACAGGTTCACTCTATTAAATTTGCCATCGCTCTAGTTGGCTGTCTGGAGTTACTGTAGCACTAAAACAGGCAGCTCTTCCTCAATATTACTGGATGAAAATCAGCATTTTATTTAAAAATTACACCAAACCCACAACAATTTGCTGCTTATCTCAAATCTCTCCCCTCTTACCCCTTCATAGATCTCTCTTGAAGTGATTAAGTGTGAACATAAGTCACTTCGAACAAATCACTGAAAAGATTTTCTGTCATGATTAAAGATACCTCTATTTATTTTCCTAATTGGCCGTTAGACAGGAAAGCTCACGCTGCTTGCCTTGAACTGGACAGATCAATACGCTGAAGCTGAGGGAGAAAGAGGAAGTGATTGTGGCTGTGGTTGGAAGCTTTCAGATATTTTCCTTGAAGATTCCTCAGTAAAATTAAGCAATATAGTGCCTGGACCATCTGTTTTTATTGCTTTTTATTCTTCATGTGATGGACTTAGGGTGTGAAGTAGCTGTCACAACCACTCTTGCACTTGTGTTTATTTATTTTGAAAACCTTTACCTTAATTTTAAATTATTTTCATAAAAATGTCTCACACTGTATTTACTGTTCATCGTCAGTGAAATGTCACTAATGACAGACTTACACAGGAGCTGTTATGTGTCGTGCATAACCAAGAACCATACATCACTGTAAGGACTGGGGCGAGCATGTAATCAGGGGGTTTTACAAGTAATAAACAACACATTTAATCTTGTGAGGTTTTTCTGTGTGTGCGCGTCTGCGTGTCTGCTGATGACACTGTGACTCGTTCAGACATCGGGCGATAGTGAAAAGGAGTCCCAGACCGAAAATCAATATTTACCCTCCTCCAGCAGATGGAGCTCAGAATCAACTCAACATGGCAAGTACTCAATATGTGAAGTGAATTGCCCTTGTAAGGCTGTCCACATTGACGCATTCGAAATCCATTAACCACCATCTGTAGCTCTTGTATTATGAGATATGATGAGGGCGACCTATTAGACCTCTATTAGCCGCAGGATGAATGAGAGATGAGTAATAACCCCGCAAAACGCCACTCTAGCAGCTGGGAAGTCTAATAAGAAGAAATTAAACTAATGTCACTGATCCCCTCCATGTTGCACATTTGTCCCCTTGGAATAACATTTTGATAATCATATTAGTTAATACGTCAATACATTAGTTCCTGTACCTGCCACACCACAAGTGTATTCATTCAAGTTAAAGTGGATGTTTTATTAAGTTAAAGTGTCATTCAGCATTAACACCACATGTTTTATAGCACATCAAACTGGACTCAATTGGACATCTGCCACAAAATCTTATTCCCAGGTGATGAAACCTGGAGTCTTTGGTGTATACATCAACCCTGGGAGGTCAGCATTTTAGGAAATTCAAGCTAGCCTTCAGTTAAATCTTTTGGTTTATGACTTTAATCGGAAATTCCCACCATAATCAGCTGTGACTGGTGCCAATAAGCAAACGATGAGCTGAGATAGTAAATATGGTTAACATTATCAACATACCGCAGCAGTGCAGCGTATCCTCCATCTGTTACGTTGACTGATGCATTTCAACTGAGTTCAAATATTATGCTTGTAGGGAGGTGCATAGTTACTTAGATACTTTAACCAAAAAGTAGTCCAATGTAAGCTTCACATTCATTTTTAATTCCTTTTGTGTGCTTATATTCTTCATGTGCCCGGACGTCCTCTCATCGCACTGCTAGTTAGACGAGATAAAGCTAACTCTCTGTCGGTGGGAGCTTCATATTCATCCACTTCGTACAAGTATGAACGTGCTGTCAATATTCTCATGGGAATATCATCAAGGAAACAAATAGGTGTGTTTCTTGACACTGTTTTAAAATGTTTAATGTTTCCTATTTGGCTGATTGAATGTTAACTGTAGCATTAGTGTAAGCATCATGGCTGTTGATATAAATTTGGATAATGTGGGTTTGGACTTGATGGAGTCATCTTCTTCTTCCCTGCTTTAACCAGACGTTCTTGTGTTTTAGATGTCAGTAAAATACCTTTGAATTGACGATCACTGATGTACAGTTAAAGAAAGGGAAAGTGGGAAACAGATTGGCCAGAGAATGAAAGACATTATGTTCAGCCAGTTTCAGGAGGAGCTTGGACCATCTGCTCCTCACCGAAACTGGATCTTCATGACAGCCACGCTCTTGGAGCTCATGTTGCTTTCATAAGTGTGGCTTCACCCATTAGGATACAGAAGCACAGCACTAATGCACGTATGAATTAGACCATACAAGATGGTGCAGACTATGTGTTTAGGTTTTGCCCTTTTTTGTGCTATTGCCACTCACAGCACGTCTACACCAGCCCATCAAACTCTTATCTGCTGATACATACACACACACACACACACACACACACACTTGAAAACATTTACTTTCAAACTTTTCCAATGCCGATAACTCTGTAGACTTTAAGCATGAGCTCTTTATACAGAAAGTTTGAATTGATTCCCATCTATCAGAATTACAATCCTTTGTAGATTTATAATACAAGTGTGACCTCCGTCCCAATGGCAATGCCCAGAACATACACACACAAACGCACAGCAAACCCGTCCTTTCCCCTCAGGCATCCCAAGCCACTTCTCTGAATAATTCACAGAGCCTGCTTTGCTCATTGATTCCGCTCTCCACCTCTCAGTCACACAGACATATCTCTCACTAAAGACAAAGGTCCAGGAGCAGCATAATAGGCAGCTTCATCACAATTCACCACCTCCCAGGATCCCACCTCCATCCATCACTGATACCTTCTGCAGGTTCATCTTAGCAGCCTTTTTTAACTGCTGGCTTTGATCGACGCTGCTACTTTTCCAGACGGTCTCAAAAATAAAACGCCAAGCGAACTCCAGCAGTACCATTATGAGCATATCATCGGAACTCTTCTTCTCTCTTTGCCCAAAGGAGTTTAATTACAAATTTTCTACATAACACACATTTCTTCATTACACCAACATTTACTGGGCTTTCTGAAAACTGTTACTGTCACTGTCACGGAGCCAAAAGCAATTATTAGGATTCATTTAGAGCCTTGTTTAATAATTCAGGCCATATCATCTTATCCAAACGCTTTAAACCACTTCAGTATTTTGCACTAACTTCAGAGCTCATAATTATCCTGCTGTGGAGACGAGAAGACACTGCCCTGTCCCCACTCCCTGAATGATGCATTCACTGTCTTACATCTCCTCGGTGCAGCTGCACAATGGCTATTTCCCCCCTTACATTAATCATACTCAAAAACAAGCTTAATTATTCAAAATTCTCCATGGTCCAAGAAGGGTTTCTCATGGGAATCTTTGTTTTGCATCAGGCAAAGACCTTTGACACTGGAAAATCACTGGTCTGACACTGATCTTTGTAATATCAGTGTGAAATCAGTGTACTGGATTATAGTATATAGTATATAGTATTATAGTATATAGTAGAACACACACATCTGCATTTATAGCAGCAATTTTTATTTCAATGCATTTAATCATTTATGTTTTGCATTGAATATCAAAGAAATCAACCTGGCAGGGGACAGTAGTGAGACAGTAAGGAAGAGGTCCCATGGGAGACTTTGTCATTGCAAAATATAATCAGTTTGCTTGTTGAAACAAAGCTTCAACAGAATGACACCAACACAGAGTCTTTGTGTTTGTCTATGTTTAGCCTTTCTTTGACTTTTAAATCATATCCATATCTCATCTCACTGGAGACAGAAAGACAGAAATATTTTGAAAAAAAAAAAACAAAACAAAAACGCTACCTTGTACGTTTGATAACACATTAAGGATTTCTTTGTTCCACTAGGTGACAGTGGCAGCAGCATCCTTCCTTTAAAATCAGGCATTGTCGAATCTACAGCACGAAATTATCAAGCAATTAAAAATGAGGTGCTGTTGTTGGCATGGCCAATCTTTTATTACTTTTATAGCTGTTTTACTGCACAATGCAACTATGCCCCTTAAATCTTCAAATAGTTGTACATGCCACTGCTGTCAGAGAAGATGAGGATAAATCTCTTGTTCTTTGAGACAGTTTAGATAAAAAAAATAAAATAAAGGAAGTTAAATGGAGCCTTCACTTCCTTTAGTGTGTTATTTGTTGGGACACAGTCAACAGTTTCTTGCGCATCAGGAATGGAATGAGAAAGTTTTTTTTTTTACCAATTCAACAGAAACATGTAAGAGTGTTTTCAGAACCAGATTGAATACAATCAATTATGGAAGTTAAGTGCTTCTGAATAATTTTAGATATTTTTTTTTTTATTTGGGTGTCCTGATTTGTTAAATCACCATGATACTTAGCAACTGCATGTGCTTTTTCAGGAGTTATGAGAATCGGTTCCCTCTCTATTTTGTTTTGTGTTACATAATGGTCTATATAATACTACTAATACTAGTACTGATAATAATAATAATTAATGTTTGCAGTAGAGATGAGTCATCTCTAATCATCTGCACTTTGCCAAATGAATGCAACTAATGAATGTTAATGAATCTAGTTTAAGCTGTGTGCATTACAGTTCATCAATTCATATGCAGAGAATGAGATTTTCAGTCTTTATTCAGTCCAGTTATTCAGACCCTGACACCATCCCAGTCCTTTCCACCCAAATAACGAAAATCTGACAAAACCAGAAACAAACTGAGGACAGTGAGAGCTTTTCTGCAAAATTTGGCATATGTATATTGCATTATTACAGTTTTAGAAACAAATGTACAACAAATACATCATTAATAGACTCTTAGTGTGAGACAGTGAGGAGCCAGCTTGCATGTTTTTTTTTTTTTTTTCTTATTTTTCTCGTGTGCCTGTACGAAGGGAGGTACGAGCCAGACGTCCCCTTTTTATGAGGAGTACTCGTATTCCTCTGCGCTGCGGCGTCCAAAATCCATCCAGCCCAAGTAGTCCCTGTCTGCTATCCGGTGGTTGGCACTCAGTCCGCTGGCTCTGCTGTTTGCTGTGGAGTTTCTGCGCACAGAAGCTGGGGAGGATGGGGAGGGAGGATGAGGAGGGACGCAGGTATAAAGAAAAGTGGGTGGAGGAGGAGCAGAGCAGAGAAGGAGAGCATCAGAAACACTTCCCTGGACAGTGGCACCAGTTGTTTCTGCACAGAGCCAGGAGGAAGAAAAGAGTTTGTGTGACGCTGACAGAGCTGATTGGATATATTCACAGTTGTTAGTGACTAAATCGTGATTGCTCAATTGGCGTTTTGGGGTGAGATTGAACACAAACTCAGCAGCTGATCAAATGTAGTTTCACTGCTTTCACTATGTAAAATTTCATCATTTTCCCCAGCTGAACACATCTGAACACATGATGCCTTCCAGAGGAAGAAACGCTCTCTGTGTTAGAAACAGCTGACAACTGGTGATGTTTAGCTGTTGCGATGACTCTCACTTTTTCTGTCGTTCCCATGAATGTGGGATTTTTCTTCTGCTGTGAAGCTGGGTTACATTGTGGCCATTAATGGATCTGTCCTCCTTCTCTCACTCAGTGAAACACACGCCATACAAAGAGGATGGTCCAACAGCTGGACTTCAGGCTGGCAACATACAATTACCCTCCCTTCCTTCATGTGTGTTTCCATGGCTGTTAAATGTGCGTGTTTATTCTCCTGAGATGATGAGTGCATTCTGATTTACCCCCCACTGACCTCCGATTGTGTAAAACATTTCCAACTTTGATTTATTTTAATTTATTTTTCAGAAGGGATGAGAAGCAGGAGTCTTGTTGCTTTCTGTTTGGGAATCAATTGAACGCTCACAGAGATGCTGTTTTCACTCCACCCACAACCTCCTACACACCACACACCCACATGCGCAAGCACACACATACAAACACACACACACACACACACACACACATACATATGAATGCTTCAGTTCCCTGGTGTTCTGAGAAGACTGGCTGCAGAAGGCTCGACAATGACACCTCCTACACTGAAACCTGCAAGTGAACAGCGAGCACACGCACACCTAAAATGCCTATACACACACATCTTCCTTAAAGCATTATACACACTTTACAGTTTCAATACCAGTTTCAATATGCTGATATGTAGAATTTAAGTGGATATCGGGGGATGGATGTGTCAGTCTGTGTTTAGTGAATGAATCCTGAAAATAACTCTCTCGATTTGTAAATCGCTCACTATGGACAATGAAAATGTTTCTGTCTCTGTGAAAATTTGCATAATGTTTTAATCTGTGAGAATCTTCCTTCCCACAGACATGGATGTACAAGGACTCACTTTCAGTGAGCCAAGCAGAAACAACAGATCCTGACAGATTGTACTGTGAAGGCCCAGAAATTGTCTTCGTCCTGTCGCAAAACCACTGAGATCAGAGCCCTGAACATGAGGCGCCATGACTTGAGGTTTTGTTTTTTCTTTTTCGAAAGAAAAAAAAAAAAAAAAGCAACTCAGAGAATCAGACAGGGAGAAGAAAAAATAAAATAAGATGGCACAAGGAGGATGGCCGGAAGGCTGTGAACACTAATATACGCTCTTTCAAACCACAAAAGCTTTTCACAGCCACTAATTCATTTTACAAAGCAGCAAGGGCACAAATTCCAGTCATTAGCTGGACTTGGGGGGGTGGGGGGGGGTGATAGAGGGGGAGAGCGACACAGAGAAGTACTTGTCTCTGAAAATGAATCTTTGCTGTAAATATTGTTTTCTTTATACACACACACACACTCAGTTAACAGGCATAACTTGGATGACCCCCAGCTACAGACACCTTCAAAGTGATCCACAGAAACACCAGCCCACACACACCTTTCCTGAAGGAGATGAGTCTTGCCAGCAGCTCACTGAGGTTGGCCCGAGAGTCTCCATCATCCTCAGCCAATGGAATAGCTTTCAGCTTGGGGGCAGAGCGCCTGTGTCTGGGCAGGAGCTCTCCCAAGGAATAGGTGTCAGCGTCAAGAAGAGCTACACAGTCACACACATGAGACAAAGTGTCAGATATGAAAGCTCACTGTGACATTAATTCACATTTTTGCCGCAGGCTTTGCCTCTGGTCGCACCTTCAGTCGGAGTGGAGATGGAGCGATGGCCCTCGTCTACGGGCTTAGAGAGGAGGGGAAGACCTGAACAGCTCATATACAGGACTGCCAGCACGACACACACACACAGCCCTGCAGTCATCTGAAAACACACACAGCCAGAAATGATGGAGAAACAAAGAGGGAAAGTTTAAAAAGGAGGAACTGCTGGAATTGCGTTGTTAACGTAGGCATTCTTGTCTCATCCACTGCACTGAGAAACTACAACTTAGAGCACCTGCCATCTGCGGGACACTGCTTCTTCACAGTTAATAATCACTGACTGCACTGAAAAGACTTGTGAATGGGCACAGTGTGTTCACACAATCATCCAGTGGCAGAGCAGTTAAACACAACTGTGTCACTGTAGGCAGCTGGATCTTCACATCCTAAGTGCAATTTACAGCAGGTCAGTTTGACTTCATTGTCAGTGCAGAAAGAATTTCTCATTTCCTTTTTGGCTCTCAGGACTCATGGCTGGAAATAAATTCTTGAAATAGATGGAAAGAAGGTAAAGCAAGTCAAATATTTTCAAACCGACACTTCTAATTTACCAATAAACAACTCAAATGTGATGCATTTATATAGCCCTTGATTTTAAATGCTTAAAATTATTATGTAAAAAAAAACAAACAAACAAACCATTTTTTTCTCTTTGCATCAGTAGGTTTTTTTCATCATTGTTTTAAAGCCACAAAGAAGAAGAAGAAGAAGAAAAAAAAAATCAGACTTCCAATATCATCTCACAAAAATTCAAAAATCTCAGATGAAATAATTAGAAGGTAAAAGTCGGAGTCTTACCTTGAGAAAAGCGGCTCAGCGTGTGAGAGGCGTGTGCGAGAGTGAGGAGAGAGCACTTCTGTGCTCAGTGGGAAGGATGTCTCTTTTATACTCCCTGCGCTGTGTGTGTGTGCGTGTGTGTGTCCGTGTGTGAGCGAGAGACAAATAGTGTGTGCGTTATCTCATTGTACATCCTGTGTATTCCTTAGTGTGTTTGTTAGGCTAATGTGAGTGTATTAGTTACAACCTCAACAACTTGACAGTGTGCTTCAGTTTCACTGTTTGCTCAACACCAGGGACTGCCTGCTTGGCATGTTGTGTGTATATCAGAACATCAAAGAAAGATGACTTGCTTAATTTAAAAAAAAATTTGCTCGACCTCTCTGACATGTTACTTTTATTCCCAGTCACGTAATTGACATGTTAACAGTTAACCTAATTATTTTTCAAATGCCCCTGCAGGTTTTTCTTTTTTTTTTTTTTTTATTGTGCCAGTTTACTTTTCCACTCTTTTGTTGCCTCTGTTCCAACATTTGGGAGATGTGTTGCTGCCATCAAATTCAAAATGAGCTAATATTTCCTATGAAATGGTAAAATGTCTCAGCTTCAGCATCTGATACGTTCTATCGGGAATAAAATCAGCTTTTCTGAGATCTGCAAATCTTTGCATTCTGTTTTTCACACAGCGTCCCAACTTTTTTGGAATTGGGGTTGTAGACTGTAATCCACACTTCAGCTGATGCCATGAGGAGGATTCACGTGTGTGTGTGTGTGTGTGTGTCAGTGATGGAGAGGGTGGCTGGGCGGTTAGGCATGAGTGGGTTTGAGTACCCACACATGTATCAGATGTCAGCAGATGTTCACACTTAAAAAAGTGAGACATCTCCTCCAAACCCCACCACTACAACACCGTCAGCATCCCCACCTCTCTCCCACCCTCCTCCTTTTCTAACCGCTAAGGATGCACCAAGCTCATCGATCACACAGGTGTAGCAAATCCATCAGCCTGGGCCAGAAGACATTGATAAGCTTTTGTGAGCTTATGGTTTTTATTCATGAGGCCGGCAGCTGTTTGTTGCAGGGCAGGATCAGCAGCTGTACTGCAGCCGTTTTTACCGTCTGATTTTGTGGACTTGTGTAGCTGAGGCTGTTAAACAAAGTTAATATCCACAGGGGAGTCACACAGGAGGTACAAAGACATGCTTTTACTGCTGTTGTCTCACCAGGAGAGATGAATGACACCTCTGAACTGTGAAGCTGCTCTTGTGGGCCAGTCATTACAAATTCATTCTGTGGAGCCTGAACAGGCTCACCAAACTATACTTTTAATTCCAGTGGAGATACCAACTCTTCCAGACTGTGTTAGTGTGCAAAACAGAACATTTCCTTTGGACGGGCTGAGAAAATATGTCCTTATATCAAGATTGAGGTTGTCACATATTTTCAGGATGATATACCAAGTTGTGAGCATGTTTGTTACCATATAGAATATGTATTTGATCATACTGGCAACATGTAAATATACTGTTTTCTCCACTGTAAATAATATCAATATGGTTTGTCTGGATTTGGGATGGATACATTGAATAACATGTCTCTGTAATTTATGCATAGTAACATATAGATTTGTAGGGAGTGGAAAAACTTTGTTTAGGTTTCATTGAAATTTCCTGGAAAATTCATACATATATATATATGTATATATATATACATATATATATATATATTATGTAAGACACAAGTTAACAGATGTTTATTCTCTGAGGACTTGAATGAAGTTTCAACTCAGTCCTAACCCTAAAACTAACTTCCATCAAGTAAAGAGCTCTGAAGTTTAATGGTCACTATGCAGTAAGTGCAATGTCTACCAGTAGCTCCTATGACTCAGATTTTTAACAGAAAGTTAAAACATTTTCAGAATGGACATATTGATACAAACAGCGTTGTTGCTTCATCTTCACGGTGAGGGAGCTGCATGCTGTTAGCCTCCAATTCAATCCCCACACCTACTTTCCTTTTTGCCGCACTCTCAGAGCATCATACTGCTCTTTGCTTTGGCATTAAAACCTTCCGCTCGTTGGAAGTCCTACAGAAGCACAGCAACATAAATTGTGTTCGGCAACTGTTGCCCTGATTCCCCTTATAATAGCACCAACTCCTCTCTGGTATAAGGAAGTGGGATAAACCATTTTTCCGAAACACCTGAGAGGTTGCTCAGACCTGGCTGGAGCCTTTGTACACATCTCTTGTAATGGCATCAAAAGTCATAAGATTGTCACATTGTGTGGCTGTTTTATGTACTACTAGATTTACACAATGTCCTGATACAAAAACATCTCTAAAACTGTATTACACCACTTATGGCTGCCAGTTGTTTGGGCAACAGGTCCTGAAGCTGTCCTTTAGTGTGACTGTGTCCGTCGCATTCCCTCAGTGGACATTTCTTTCTCTCGCATTCAGTCAGTCTGTCGTGCTTAGTGAAGATGCTGTAACCTCTTCTCCAGGCGCCATCAGAAGGCATGAGTGTAGGAGGTGAGGCTGAGTTTCAAATTGGAATTAATTAACCATGTAATGTGGACGCTGTGCGTGTGTGTTTCTACACATGATGTATACTTCCACTGAGACAGGTGGTTTCTTCTTTGCGTGCGTTTAACCACATAGATTCAGTGCCGCCTGGAGGCAGCGTGTTATACACGATTACTTTCTCACCTTCCAGCGTAGGCAAGCAAGATGTCGTCCGTCGTGAGCGTCTATCTAATAGCAGCTAAAACACAGCTGGAAAACAGCTTGAGTTCAACTACTGGTTAAAGAATGGACTTGGCATCAGTAGAGGCAGCTTTGTAAAGACAAACAACAGTGAGGGGCCACTAGCTGAGGTGAATTGCTACAGCTTTGGAATACAGATAGTAAACATGCTAAATAATGCATAGAGCTATTAATGCACCTGTCTCAGTGGCATACACTTGGACCAAGCTCTGAGGACCTTTTGCTTGTGAGCCAGATCCTGGCGTGCACATCTTAGGTACCTGATGGTTTTACTTGTTACATCTGTTGAACTCAGTCCAACTTAACACAACTTTATTCAGTGTCATGGGTGTAACAGCAAGATAGAAACAAACAAATACAGTGTCAAAACTCTATAAAGAGTTGTAATCCAAAAATCCTTTAAAAGAGGTGTTTCATTGATAGTGTCTGTACTGTAACCAACGGCCAAAGGAAGCCCTCGTTTCAGATTTGTTTACTCGCTGTTGTGGCACGAAATAAACAAATGAAACCGACTTGATTCGCGAGTTAGAATATGATCAGATGGGAAACTGAAGGGATCAAAATAGGTTTATGGCATGGTTATGGTGAAATAAACCCGAGAGACCGGCGATAAAAGCAAAGCAAACAAAGCAAAGTTGGCAGACTCTGGAAATGTGAGGTTACTCTCACTATCTTTAGAATAGATGATGATTCATGATTTGAGCATTGCACATATTTTTGCAGTGGTGAGTCGGTTTATGGTAAGCCAGGCCATAATAGTGCCTCCACTCTTCAGTCTGTGCAAATTCATGTTCATGTTCTCACTCGTGGCTAATTGGACTTCCTCCCTTCTGCATTGAGTTTGAAATGTTGGATCTCTTTTAATCATAAAGTCATGTCTGGTTTATTGCTCATAGAAAATGGCACATCTCCACATCAGCTGTTTGAAAAATATCTTGATATTTTTTCATTCAGCCTAAACTTCAATCAGTCAACGTTATTTGCAGTAAAATGAACAAAAAAAAAAAAGCACCTATAAACAGTCAAAAAGATAAGCAGCACCTTCAAAGCCACGATTCAACACTCTGGGAGATGCATTTGCTCTCTTTATGGAAGGCAGATGGATAGATTGATAGTTACTCTGTGTCCCGATTCAAGGACCACATTCTTCAGGAGACACAGTCTACACAGGTGCTGCCCTTTGTTATAAAATATTTATGTTTAAAAAGTGGAAGTCTCTAGCAGGTATTCTTTTACCTTCAGCACAAAATTAATCTTGGATAGGCCACGAAGCATCCGCCCGCTTGGAGGCATGCCCCAGAAAAGGAGGCCACTGTGATGTAATCGCTCTTCAAAGACAACCTCTGACTGATCTGAGCGCCTACTGTGAGTCCCGTGGGTGCGGTATTCTTGTGTGTGAGTGCGTGGTGATGGGATGGTGGCGAAGGTGTGCCTGTTTGTGACCACTTAAGCAGCCACACACACACCAAAGTCAGTCACCTGCATGCATACATTTTACTGTTTGAACTTTCTGATAATCTGATAACATTTTGTAAAAAATCAATTTACTGAGCTGAGGCCGAGCTCACAATCAGACATTTATTTATTTTTTTTTTTCATTAGATGCAAAGCTTTGCCTTGCAGCCAGTTAGCGCAGCATATGACTTGGATATCAACGAATCACAAAAAAATAACTTGAAGCTTGATGATTTTAATTAGATCGTATTTGATTAGAATTAAATGGAAATTCATTTGCAAGCTTTAGACACACTTGGTTTTGGTGTTGAGACAGAACCAGGTAGCAGGGTAGACTCTGTGCTAAGCTAAACTAAGCTAACTATCCGCTGGATGAAACTTGTCTTATCTTGCATCTAACTGCAGTACAGTACAGTTACTGTTACAGTCACTACAGTACAGCAGTAACAAGAGTGTTATTTATATTCTCATCTAACACGAGTAGACAATTTTTTAAATGCCAAGCTTTTAAATTTAAGTGAATTTAATATGAAAATAATAAATGAAAAGAGCATCACTGCCCAACACTGCATGCACAGATGAATTCTGTATTAAGGGCAGCTGCTGCACTTGACATGCACACATAGTTGTTCCTATCAGGGCCAGCCGCTGATTGTAATCCTCTCCAAATGAAGCATTTAAGCTGCCTCCTCATCTCAAGTGCTAAACTGATTCAACACAGCAACACCACAGCAATCCCACACTCCTGTCTGCATGTGCTCACTCTTACACTGGCTGTTGATGAGTACCGGTATGTGGATGGAGCTGGTGCTGTGTTAAGGTGGTGCAACAGCAACACTTGAGTCCCAACGAATTCAGTTTGAAGTGTGATGAGGAAAAGACAGCTGGATCCTGAGATGCATTCGGAGGGGGAAGGAGCGCCCGGTCATATTTACATACACACACACAAGCCAGGTAAGAATAATGCATCAAGAAATATCCCTTACTTGTGTGATGCGTGGCTCAGAATAACACAAACTGATTATTTATTTTGTTTATGCAGATTTTTCTTCTTCTTTTGTTGCTGTTGTCACGATTCCCCTCATTCTTGAATTGCCAGGCTTGTAAACAAGTCTGCTTTTCATTTCCACATATCAAAATCAATTTTAAAATGCAAAAATGTCTTTCGAAACTTTGAATGGCATAAATGTTATTCAAATATGCATTTATTCCGCCTCTCAACTGGATATGCAGGATTTATTTCCACTCATGAAACGTTTCCATTTTCGTTTCTGGACTTCAGGCGATTTCTCCACATTGTGTGAATGAATCTCTCAGGGGATCAAGCACCAGTGTGGACAGGACAGATAGACCTATCACACCTTGTGCCTCTCATCTGAGGCGCAGGGTGATGAGACCAAACTCGCCTTCTCGCAGCAATGGGCCCCATTATGATGGAGCCAGTAACACGTATTATCTTGTGCAAATTGCTCAAATCTTCTTGTTCTCTGGGTTTTTGCTGTGCTACTACTCCCAATCTCTTGTGGCAGACAGGCAAAGTGGAGGTTTTAAATGCTGTAATGTAGCAGCTATTTCATTTACATTTCATTCCTGTCTCAATCAAGCATGGATTTGCTGAAAGAAATTAAATTGACCCCTGAAACAACACAAAGGTCCTTTATAATGTTCTCTGAGGACGAAGGATGTGATGCACAAGATGGAGGAGAAGACAGAGAGAAATGAGACTTGAGTGGTGTGAATGAAGGAAATGAGGAGATAATGAGGGCACGCTGAGATAAGAGAGAAGAGGATGACGGAGGGTGGGGGGGTGAGGTTGACTGTGCAGTCGCTCCTTGTTATCGCCTGGTAATTAAACAGCAAGTCAGAAACTTAAGCTCTGCTGGCTGCCTGCATGATCAATAGTATTGAATCTCATTAATGAAAACATTGTTTCACCTGCTTTTGGATGTTCACACTACAGCTTGAGCTCCAGAGTTTTCTTGCTCTCCAAATAAACACATAGTTTAATCTTTTCACATTTTCACACGTCGATTATTTTAGCTCGGAAAAGTGGCCTTCCACATTTTGCTCAAACAGCAGCACTAACACTAACGGTGTAATTTGACTTCAAGTTGTCTAATAACTAAATGTTCCTTGAAATGTTAGTACCTTTTTTTGATCCAATTTACAACATGTTGTATAAATGCACATTTTTTTTCCCAAAATCAAAGTAAAATAAAAAAAATGTGCAACCTCTGACTGGACAATGTTTTATCCTTTTACATATTACGTTAACGTGGGATATGGTTTTAATCGTGGCGTTTTTACCTTCGGTCTTTTGTCAGTTTAAGCATGTAGAGGTTATCCTCCTTCTTGAACCTTAGAGATGAGCTCATTGACTGCCTCTGCCCCAATATGATAACACTTTAAAGTCAATTTCATTTATCTTTGCTTCATTCTGGCAAATCAGTATGAGAAAGAACAGCTTTTAAATGGGAATATTCCAAAAGCCAACTAACCCTAGGTGGAGTGTTTCTAAAAAATAAACACTTGGCTGGGAGCATCCTTGGAGGTGGGAATAGGAAGAGCTAAAGAGATCAAACACCGGCCTAGATTAGACAGAAGACATGTTCCAATGTGGGCTTCCCATTAAGTGTTCTGCCACAGGGGTGGATAAGGCTGGACCCCCTCATCACGCCTAATTATATGATTAGACATATTAAACTTCATATTTTAGTCAATATCATCTCAGTTTAGCTAAATTTGACATCTTAGCTAGTTTATGTACATATATATATATCCCTGCAGTCTCTCGTCCTGCCCTCCCTCTACCACCACCCATCAACACCCAGCTCCCAACCACAGCACCCACCTCACCAACCCCCCCCCCCCCCCCCCCCCCCCCCCCCCCCGGCTCACAGAGATTTCGAATCAGCGAGGGAGAAGTGAACGGGCAGACAGAAGACCAGGAAAGCTCCAGGCCCAGATGGAGTGTCTCCCTCCTGCCTGCTTCACTGAACTTAAACAGATCTGAGCTCAGTGAGGTGCCGTCCCGTTTCAAATTCTCCAACATCATCCCGTTCCCCAAAAACCCCACCATCACTGGTGCAGTCAGAACAACCTGGAGCTAATGTAATGTAATTCCTGCGACTCTTGAGGAAACACAGACTGCCCCATGAGCTGCCACCAGACTGCAGCGCACTGTGAGGACTGCCCTGCCCTCTCTCCCCTCTCACTCCATAAACTCCACTGCACCCATCTGGTGGGCGCCTCAGCGCCCTTTAGAACAGGATTAATGGGCACTGGAGCAGCTTCTTCCCCTACAGCAGCCACCTACAAGTCACACATGTCCCTGGGAGCGGCGCTACAATTGCCTTCCTTGTAGGGTGACAAGGGGGAAAGCATGGCTGACAGTCTTTGTGACTAAAGCTGCAATCATCATTATTCCTGATGTCTATTTCAATGCTGTTTACATCTTTTTCTCCAGCTAACTCGATCAAAACAATTTTACGCATCTAGTTGTTGTAATTTTTTTGCTCTGCTTCTCCATTTGTGTCACTTGTTTGAATGTCAAAACAAATCAGCTCCTTGAATCTATTCACTCAGCTCTTAAGCAGAGCTTAAGCAGCAACAAAACAATTTTTATTTTGTATAACTTATAAGAGATGGTCGTGACCTTTTAAGAGGTGGGTCAACGTTTATTAGCCTTTTCAGTATCTTGATCATATTCCTATAATGTGACAGGAAGGATTTTATGGTCTCGTGGTGGTCAACATACTCACAGAGGACAGGACCAACTTAGACAGAGTTGTTCAAGCTACGATAAAACGGCACCACATTCTGTGTCTACAGTCCGTTAGATGTATATTTCAAGCAAAACTCGCCCTGCCGATAAGATGAAGGAGGAGAGCCGCGAGTCAGAGAGGTAAGTATGTATCATATGTTGTAATGTGCAACGTGTTTGTATCGATTTGCATTCACATCTCCACCTCAACACATTAGGATGTTTCTATCGCGGGAGCACAGGCACAGTGACGTGCTCTCTCAGATCTTGGCATGCATTAACAATATTAGCAACAAGCTAGAGCCAAGAGATAGTAAAAGACATTTCTGATGAGAGTTCAAGATGTTTTTTGTTTGTTCGTGTTATTATTAGGTGTGTGCTTGAGACAACATTCAGTTCACATACTGTCAAACAAGGATAAATAGAATCATCATTATTAATAGAAACATAACAAAACTTTACTCTGTTCTCTCACTCGCTGCGACTTTGACACTAACATGTTTCGTAACTCTCATGACTTTTTTCATAACAATTGGCGGAAGGCTTTATTTTTCTTCAGTGTAATTTTGTTCATGACAGAGGTGAGGGGCAGCAGGACAGATTTTATATTTATTTCTGCAGCGAGCAGCGAGGTTTTTGCCCCCAGCTACGTTCTTGCAAACTGCTCCTGCGTTTCGTGGTTTCGTGAACCATATTCTCTTCATGACTTGTTGTGTAACAGCAGAACTTTCTTGTCTGGGAACACAGCTCTGATGAAGGCAGTGTTGTCTTCTGCTGCCTACTAAACAAATCTCAGCAGTATAATGTTTGTCTTACTTTTTAATAAAAATGTATCGACTGTAGCCCTTTTGGTCCATAATTTATCATTACGTATACGTTCCCTTTGCACTCCATTTTCAGTAATCATCTTTTTCGTTGAAAAACAGTTCTCAGCGAAAGCAGCTGATCAATACCTTTTTGACAAGCTACCCAGCCATGGAGAGCTGGACTTATGGTTGCTGTTTCAAATGTATCCATGTCTCAACTATGATATCAGAGAGAGGAGAAGAGGCTATTCCCATAATGTCACCACAAGAAATTATCTAGATGTCCTAGTAAAGCCTGATCCGGCGTGCGAGTGTCTTATGTTGCGATTTTGCTTTTGCCCGTTATATACATTTCTGTGTGTTTCTGCGTGTGTAGATATGTGTGCAGAGTGTGAATATTTCCCCACCAATTAGGTTGATGAGGGTTCATTGAATCATGGCACATTTCTAAACACGGAGCAATTAAAAAGCTCTTGGTGATGAGAGGCGAAATGTGGGAATAAGACAACAGGGAGAAAAACTTACTTACAACTAGTTGACGATGTAAGGTGAGGCCTCATTCTGTGATAGATTCACGGAATGAGGGCAAAATATGAACAATGAAGTTCATGTGTGCTTCTGCGATCCGCAAGTCACAGCTTTGAGAGCAGCAATCAGCAAGACAGGGAGGCCTAATGGTGTAAACTGTCCCTCCTTTCTGCACAAACTCACAAAGGATCATTCAAAGAATGAAAGGCTGGTAATTGTTGCTCCGTGACAATGCTGTCTGCAGGAAAACCATTTATGTACCTCCTCTGGCTCTGCCTGGTCTCCATGCTGAATTATAAATGACCCTGTGGTGTGTCACTCCTGACAGAGCGAGTGGATATAGGTTACTCCCACTGAGCAAACACAGTCATCACACTGGGAAGAGATCTAGCATCTCCAGCGTTTAGAAACCTGCTCTACTGCCATAGCTGTGGAAGAGAATCTGTTTTTTATGTAATATTGGAATCTAATGGAAACACTTTCACCTGGCTCACCTTTGCTGTGTCAGAGCATCACAACTTGATGACTAAAATTTAAAAAAGACACGCTCTGACCCTAAATTAGAGGTGTGAAGCACAGGAACAGAAGGAATTAAGTAACGGTCAAAGGCTAGTCATTTTCAAACTGTCCTTGTCTTGTGGCTGGTGACTGTTGATTTTCTTGCAGAAACAAAAACACTACAGTTCATATGTTGTTCATTTTGCATTATCAAGCTCAAAAAACGTTGTGAAACTCGCAGCTGATGTTTGCTGAAGGCAAATGGGGGCAGGGGCTGCGTGCTGAGGGTTTTAGCTTCTTGTCAAAATGAATAAAGCGCTGATTTCAACATTCACACCAATGAAAAGTCGTTGCTCTCCTTCCTTGCAGGGAACATGTTCTTTTCATGTGTGTAAATCGTTTCTTAGCGTGCACAGCTAATTAATTAAATGACGAAAGGGCAACATTTGATTCATCTGTTATTCAGAGTGAAATGTTGGGTCATGGAGGACACTGTTGACGGGAAGGGAAAAGAAATGTAATAAATGAAACAGCAAAAAAATAAATCATAAGCTTGGCATTATGGGAGCATTTTCATGTCTTTTCATCAGAATAATCCACGTCATGGTGGTTAGTTACACGTCCATTAGACAAAACAAACCATGGAATGGATGCTTAGGAGGTCATGAGCGGTATGTATCTGTGATTCAGGAAGGAACTGGCCAATAAAAGATTAACAACAATCATTATCTTTCATCAACAATTATCCAGATATAGAACTACCTCTCAGAATCTCTATTGATCTCTGCAGCTGTAAATATCGAACTCAATCTTAACATAGCGACCAAATATTGATCGCTGTGAAATTATCTTCTCATTTATTGAAGGAAATGGCGAGTAATAAGTAGTCAATTGTGATGCTACTTTTTGCTTATGTAACAAGTTACAGAAAGAACCTCTATGATTTTGTGTGCAGGAATACCAGCGGGAGTGTTTCCGCCAGTAACACTCTCTAATACAAGGCAAAGACTGCAGCTTTTTTTTTTTTTTTTTTTTTTTTTTTTTTTAGAGAGCTGAAAGTGAAGAGACAGATGGAACAAAAGGAAGAAAAACAATGATTTTGGATTAATCAACTAGAATCTGTGGCTATTATTCTTATAACTATGAACAAGGCAACAGTATGTACTGCGAGCACTCTGGGTGAGTTCAGTCAGGAAGTTAGTTGTGTCTCCAGAAAGTGTGGGTGATAATTTTGTTTTTTGTCGTCCAAATACTGCATGTTTGGCCAGCCTGGAGGTGTGTTTGAAACCTTTGTGACTCCTCCACACTCAATTAAAGCTGTTTGTCTTGAACCTCACTGCCAAAGCAATAGGTCTGACCCGGCAGAAAGCTTCCTGGTCCATTTCACTGTTGTCCTAAAAAAAATGTCTTTTTGTAACTGAGCAGTGAGGACGATAAAGGGAGCAGAAGAAAGCGTCTAAATCATCTCCGGTTTGGACCAAAGAAAACCAGCCGTAGGTGTGACCACAGCAGATCTCAGCCTGTGTCTGCTCTGTTGGTCTGTATCACAGTGTGTGTCTGCCAGCTCTGCTCAATTTGTCTGAGCAACAGATAGTCAATGTGTAAAAGATTGTGTGTGTCACACACATTAAAGGGAGAAATCAGTGTCATATAAACCCCTCGTACGCTAATACTTTTCTCTCCGCTCTTACTCCCTTGGCTTGTCATCCAGTTCTAAACACTTGTTGAATGCAGAAGACAGCGGGGGACTTAATGATTTTCAAAGACACACACACAAGATGCATAATTCATTAGGCGTCAGTGGGGTTTGGCAGCCATCGGCTCTATGAGGGTTCCGAGCTGTAATTGCAAATTTGGCAATTGCCAGAGGAAGGGAGTCCAAGCAGACTGCACAGGAAGACATGCACTGTCCACAGAGAGTAGGACAGAGTGTGTGTGTGTCCGTGGAACAGATCACAGGTGTCAGCAGTACCCTTCACGGCTGCTGAAGAAGTCAACATGATTGGAAATTATCCAGAGTATCTATAACACCAATTTGGTCTTCAAATCTAAAAGTTTTGCTGGGTTAGGGTTAGAAAGAAAACAGTTTTTTTGGACCCAGATGATACTCAGGGCTTCTGTCTGAGGTCTTTCTGGCTCAATTTCAGGCTTGGAAAAAAGAAAAAAAGTGTTTGCTTCTGATAATCTGATACTTTTTGACTCTTACTGGTGAGAGACTCTTTTTGGCCCGAGGGCCAGTTTCACAGCAAGACACCTTGTTGGCGGTTAGTTGGCCCTGAGATCAGATACGACGGCAGGTCTGGCTGAGACAGAATGACTCAAGCTACGTCCACACTAAGTGTCACTTTTAAAACAAAAACCATCTCTGTCAAAATAGGAATTTTAGCTCTTGATCAGAAATAATCTCCATTCACATTAACAAATACAAAACATGAGCTTTGCAGGTCTGGTTAGCATGCTAACTTCAACAGAAGAACGTGTGAGAGAGACTAGAATTAGAATAGTTCTCGTAGTCAAGTAATGACGTTTGATACTTTTAATGATAATACTTTGTAGCAAAGGCAGAACTCACATTTAAACATCTGTTATCTGACAGGACTTCTCAGGAAAAATGAGAAAACATTTTATTACCTCAACAGAAGACCTCACTGTTACTTTGTTTGCTTGTCTGCAGAAAAAAAGACAAAAAAAAAAAAAAAACAGAATAAAAATACCGAAAAAATAAACTTAAAATTTTTGGGATGGATGAATCGTGGGCGAGGGAGAAATTCATGACATTTGAACATGGATCTGGATAAAGGGGCAGATCAGGGTAAGACCTTTTGTTAATGTTAAAAAATAATCCATTCTAGCTGAGTCCATTTTAGTTTCTGCTTCTGAGGGTATAAATAGAAGAAGTGGGTGGTAAGTGTGAGTTCTGATATCCGTTTTGGCTGAACAGGGCGCCAACTCCAGAATCAGCATTGACAAGAAATCTAGTGAAACACTACTGCAAAGAGATACTAGTGAAAAAAAAAAAGGATCCCGTAAGCGTTCAAATTCTCTTCTTTCTGCTTTTTCAGATTCAGTGATGAGCCACACAGAGCAGATGGGCCCGTCTGGCTCAGCGACCGGACTGTGGTCCTCTATTGTGCTTCTGTTGCTGCTTTCAAGACTTACATAGCTGAGAGAAAATGAAAGAAGCTTTTCTCCAAAACGAACATTGCTACACTTTTGCCGCCTTGTTGTGACGAGCTTACCGTTGGACACGATTCTCCCCCAGTGTCACTCAGCAAGAGCATCAGGAGTTCAGCGCAGTCCGTGGAAAAACTTTATACTCCAATAAATGTCCTGTGAAATTTCCTGTAATAATGTGATTTGGTAGTTATTATATGAAATGGCTTCACTTTAGCAAAGAGAGGCAGTGGGAGCGTTCAGTCCTCCAGCAAACTAAAAAAGAAATGATCATTTCAATAAAAAGTGTTGTGAGAACTCGTTACATAGCAGGTCACAAATCACACACATGTAAAAACCGATTGACTGCACAGACTCTTAATCTTTTTCTTTTTTTTCGGTCATGACAGAATAAGTGCAACGTTTCAATCACACAGCTCAGATAGCGTAGGTCTGACAACGAGACACTAAACGACGATAATCAGAGCCGACATGCAGGAATTAGTCGCAGCCACGCTGAAGTCCAGACAGTCATTTTTGTGGGCACACATGCAGCCTGTCTCTCGCACACGGATACACGTTGCTGACAGGTGCAGACAGCTCTCAGCTTATTGTGCGCAGCCTCAGGTCCTGCTCAAATGCAGCATGCATGGTATGCTTGCTTGTGTTGCGGCAGAAAGTGGGGAATCAAAGGAGATCAAATGTCGAGACAGACGGCGAGACACTGGAGTCTAATGGGGGGTCTCCTTTATTCACAGCACACATATCTCAAAATATTACAGAGCTTGGAGGTGTCTTTTATACATCCCGTTCATCCTGTTTGCCAGATTCTCCAGCTATCTGGATTCCCAAGGGGATGTCATTTCTTAATATGATTGGGGCAGATCAGCGGCGTAGAGGGTAGCACTGCTGCCCCACAATGAGAAGGTTCGATTCCCGGCCTGGGGCCTTTCTGTGCTGAGTTCACATGTTCTCCCTGTGCCTGTGTGGGTTTCCTCCCACCGAGTGTGAGTGTGAGTGGTTGTTGGTCTCTGTCTGCCTCTGTGTGTTGGCCCTGTCCAGGATGCACCCGGCCCTCACCCAGAGTGAGCTGGGATTGGCTCCAGCACCCCCCCACGACTTGGAGGGTGCTATTGGCAAGATTCCCAAATGTGTCTCGGAATCTCACTGGCCAAACTAATGCCTTATCATATTAATGTCTTCCTGTTGTTCAGTATTCTGATATTTTTAGTCTTCCACATGTGCTTCTGCAAATCCTGATGAATATTTCATATTTGGCATGCCTTGTCTGGAGAGGCAGATGGTAACTCTTCTGCCTGTCTCCTGTGCACCTGGACCCCATTCACATTTTAGCATTTAGGAATGTCTAGTAACTCGCTCCTTCTTTTCTTTCTTCATGTCCATCTCTTTCTCTGTCTCCCAAACCCTGGCATGGACTCACTTTCCAGTAAATGTCTGATTAGTTTGGTTCCACAAAGTAAGATCAGCTGCTCAACTGCTGACCTGCATATTAAGTTTATTGTCAATCTCAAATAGCATCTGTACCAAATATATGTATGGGGCCAAATATAACTTAATGTGGTGCTTTGTTTGTGTCTTGAAAGAGAAATTGAAGTCATTGTGATACTCAGTCAGCAATAAATGATAATAATTGGAACTTGGATTAGTCTTTTTGGACCACCAGCCTGCAAAGCATTTGAAAAATTAGGTCAGGGAACAGTTCCATTATTCACCTCATGTACATTTTATCCTATACCAAAGTTCAAAATCACTCATGCACAGCAGTGACTGCTAATGGAGGTTTATGCTCATGCAGTGTCACCATCATCCATTCCACAGGCGTCCCATTAGTCAGCCATGTGGTCCACAAGTGAAAAAAAGAACCCGAAGAAGAATCAAACCTGAATCTGCTAAGAATTTCACACAGATGAAGCCAAATGAGAGAAGCTGCGCGAAAGTCTGACAGACGATCCTGGAGGAGCCAAGCCGCCCATCTCCCAGATGGCTCCACACACAAGCAGTTGGAGGGGTGTACGCTTCAAAAATTCCTTGAGGAAAAAAAAGCTTCTGTCACTGTCAGACCTTGAATTAATGTGTAGGTCTGTGGGAAAATGCAACTAAATGAATGCTGTTCAATTCCCAACTATCGAACCAAAATAACGGACAAACTTGATCTCGTTCCAGCTTCCAAGCATTGGATGCTTCTCTGTGTTTCATATCAGTGTAAGTTAAATATCTGTAGTTTTTGGATTGCTGTTCGGAAGAAACAAGCTAAAAATCTTTCCTTTAAAGGGAAGTGTGATATCTTTTTGTGTGCATTTCGTTGAAAAGATGTAGTATTCAAATAAATATTATAGAACAGTCGAATAACAGCTCTGCGTAGTTGTATCATCCGATTTGATTTTTTTAAATTATTATTATTACATTATATTCTTAGTTCAGGACTTTACTAAATCTCAGAGCAGCAGAATCTACAAAAACAACAGGTGCCGCAACATGCTCTTTACTTTGACCCGTGGACTTGACTCACATTACAATAATGGACCAGGAATAGCATGGGTGAAATGGCTCAGTGAGTTGTGGCACACAGTCAACATTGTGGTTATTAGATATAATTTTGTCCTCAATAATTTATAAATTCATTTTCTACACATTGTAATGGTTTCAGCTGGAAGTTTCTGATATTGGTTATTTCAGTGTAAATTGGATCATTCATTTTTGTGGGGAGGGGGGATAAAAACCTGTGATTTGGCCCCAGATGTGTTGTAGTAGTTCAGGAGTAGTATATCTGACTGCAGGGTGATTATCCTTATCCTTCATCCTTTATCACTGTAATAATTCTGTGGGTTAGTGCTGCTTGTCATTTGAATGTTCAACAGTGCTGATTATCAGCCCATGTGGGCCATGGAGGTGGAAACTGACACTGGAGCAGTAGAGACCAAGCTCAGTCTGTCCGTGTGGCTGTGAATTCCAAAATGCAGAAGATATCATCTGTTTGGCACCGAGTTCATCTCTAAATCAAACCCAGGCGTTTCACCCTTTTTATCTTCTCCCCGACTGTTTGGCAGATAGAAAAGCTAATAAAACTTAAAAACGAAGAAACAAAGAAATGATTTTTGTCTCTATCACTACTCCCCTCTTTCATGACAGCAGTATTGGGGGTGAATGTTTTTAGAGCTCACTTGTCGTCTATTTAAACAGGTGAGTTATTCTGACCATTTAGAATCGCAGACAAACAGAGCTATTGACGCTTTGGGTAGCATAAAATGCATATTTTGCATCGCTGAGATATTTACCTTGAATTTTAAGGGAAATCTGGATGTCCTGACATTTGCAAACTCTACAGTATGCCACAGAAACTCCCAAATGTTGATCCAGTATGAGTCAGAGGGATTTCACTGAATAACAAGAAGCTGTTTCCCAATGGGAGGAGTGCCAACGTTTTAAAGTTCAAACTTTTGCCCTGTCATTGTGCCACTGATCATTAGTATTTTGACTGCTGCACGCAGCGCCACAGAAGGATTGAAAACACACTGTGTGTTTGTGTACAAATGGGTAAATAACAACATCCACCTGTGGCTTGTCCTCGTCGGGACAGCGAGGACAGCACTAAAGCTTCTGATCTCGCATTCTCAGTCCTGCTCAACTTGATGGATGCATACAGCATCGCCACCTGCCACAATACAGCAGACTCGAGACAAATCACAACAGCATATGGTGTTTGTGCTGACACGAGGGGCTCCATATGACAGACGTGTCCGTGGATAGTGGATGGTTATCGCTCAGTTGCATTGTGAGATCTACAGTTAACCCTTTCATGCATGAATTATGACAACCTCAGTCAGGATCAGTCAGAAAAAGCAAGATTTGAACTTGATTTATTTTTTTTTATCCAGACTTTTCAAAGAGATTTTCACATGTCCACTTGAGTGGCAATGAATACAATATTGTAAAATGATCTGATAACTATAAAATACTTACAAATAATAATACAGCTTCAATTATTGCAACCGCAATTGAGAAATACAGTTTTATTCTTGCTCTAAATACTAAATACTGCTATAAATTTGTCAATGCCAGATATTCTTTTGCTTTTTGGATTGCATGCATGTCTGTGTTCTGCACAGTGTCATCTATCAGATCAAACAGGTGCACAAACAAAATCTATTCTCTCCCTCAAAGAGGTTGTCTTTGATTTTCCAGGTCTGTCTGCTTTGGTCTTCTGCCTTTTTCCCTCGACTTCTGTTTATTGGCACATCCTCCGCATCCTTGGCTCCCTCATCATCCTCAGCTCCACTGCCACTACTGCTAGCATTAGCTATTCCGTCTTTTTTCTGACAGCCATTCATCATCACTGCCACCAGCTTCATCCTCACTTGACTCAGATGGTATTTGCTCCAGTATCCTGTGGGCCTTCCTGTCCTGCTCTGCTCTTGACCACTACAAAATATGAAGGTATACAAAAACAGCTAATTACATTTTAATAACCTAAATACATTTATTTACACCCAAAAAAGTTCCCGCAGAAAAAATGTTTTCAAAAACAACAGTCACAGTCATAGTATGAATTGTAGTTGGCACATAGCCAGTGATGCATGACATCCAATTTAGTGGACAGATGATTAATTGGAATTCTCTCGCAATCTAAAATCAATACTTGGAAAATTCAACAATGACATGACTCTGTAGATTTTACTTGATGTTACAACATTTTATTTTTTTTTTTACCTGCAAGATTCTCCTAGAACAGAACGATTGGAGCGATATTCCAGAGGAACTTGGCATCTCTGCCTGACCGTCAGCCATATTGTTTTGGAAATAACATATACAATGGCTTTCCACAAAGTGCCCACTGTAGTGGCCAATGTCCATCTATGCCACCAAAACCCACGCATACGCAAGAAAATGGTTTTTGAATAGCTGTGCAAAGTAGTGACCTCTTTGCATGAAAGGGTTCAAATATGGATCCTTCTTCTTTTCCCACATTCAAAGTATTTCTCTCTTTTTAAACCAAATAACCATCATAATCATCATAATGCCATCCCTTATTAGCTGAAAGTCTTTCACCATCACTCCAGCGTTATGCAAAGACCTTTATGTTGACGTATGATTATGAAGTCTCACCGGTCTTCATTAGAGTTTTTATACTCACATTCTGTTAGTAAGAAAGAGTGAGAACAAGGAAAAGCAAACGCACTCAGGAAAGGATAACAGGAAGGTGGGAAGATGGTTGAGCTGTGAGAGGAATTAGAGATGGGAGCATATTTGCACTTCAAATGTGCTTCTGATATTCTCCTGAACTAAAGGTAGTAAAGGTGGAGCTGATGGTGTTTGACTGTATTATACTTCGGGCACACTGGATTCAGAAAAAAAAAAAATGGAGCTCTGTGTGGGCGCATCTAATGAAGTGTAATGTTTAAATATGCATAAAATCAGCGGCGTCTAATTGTAGCCGCAGCTCAGATGGATCATCACAGAGAATTGGTCCCAGTGTCAGTGTGTAAAGGAGAGCAGGAAGTTTCAAACGGATAAGGAGCAGTCAGCTTCATCATAATAAAAATACAACATATAAGCTACAAGCCCTCTTGTGTTCTATTTACCTCTGTAAGACAGAATTTTTCTGAACACATAAAATTTGATTGAGCGTAAAACTGTTTGGATGTCGACGGATGTGTGTCTGTGAAATGGCTCCGTCTGGGAACGGTCTTTTCTGGGCCTTTTAAAGATGATCAATAGGCGAAGGATCAGAGAAACAACACAGAATTGTTAACCTCGTGCATCTTTAATGCACATTGCTTCAATATTTGATGGTGTCATCTGACAGATGTTGGTTTTACAAGTCTGCGGAAAATCTCAGAGATTAAAAGCTTCAGTCTCCATTTTAGGAAAGTGTCTCTGCTTTCATTGCTTCATGCTCAAATTTCTTTTCCTTTGCAAGAGGAAGGAACAGAGACCGGCAAAAAATTCTAAAAAAAAAAAAGGACAGAGCTCAGGGTTGTTTTTATTTTTTTTTAGTAAATACCATTTCATTCATTTTCATTGGGGTCTTCAAAACCATTAGAGGGCAGTTTTCTTCAAGCTAAATTGGAGAAGAGTAGGCAAAGTGAAGCTAAAAGTTACAAGCTATGAGAGCAAAACAAAACAAACAAAAAAAAGTCAAAATAGGGATGAGGGGACTTTCCTGTTACACATCCATCATTAACATGAAGCTTTACAGACAGCAGCTTTAAATATCAGCATGAATAGATTATTTGCCCTCTAAAATTACAAAAGAAATGCTTTAATTCAGATTGATCCCATGGACTACACCAAATAAATGCACCAATAAAACATACACAACAGTTAATAGATAATAATCACACAGCCATTTGATTTCAGTGGCTGGGGGACAGTTAATCAATCAGTGGTATGTTTTGCCAACAACCTCGTGTTTGCTGTGCTCGGTTGATATTGACTGAATCGTTACTGCAACAGAGGGAGCCATTCCCCAGCTTTATTGCACCATCAGATGACTTTTAGATGTTGTGCACACATCATTCAGCACAGTCCCCTTTGTAGATCATTAACTCTACCGCGCCGTGCCAACAACGCAGAACATACAGGCACTTCGATTTTATTCAAAATTTGTTTTCATGAGCGATGGAAAAATTGACAGTTTCATCTTCAAACTTGTGGAAATCCAGAATCTGTCCATTACAAACTTTGGAACATTTATAACTTCTGATAGTTGTGTGTGTGTGTGTGTGTGTCTATGGTTATAAATGTTTTATTGCCCATTTGTGAATTATTACAGCAAGTCATACAAAAGCCTGTTAATAAAAAAGTCATTGAATGTTTATCCTGATGAACTAAAACAACAAAGAAGATTAGATATAAATCTGAACCTTTATAACAAAGTTAATTACAAATAAAGCATTGCAAAATTATTGATTTCTCACTATAAAGCAAAAACAATTATAAAGCAACATTTGGAAAATGAAAATCTTTTTTTATATCTTGTCATTCCTCCAAAAAAAGAAATAGGACTAAGTGGAGGAGAGAAATGCAGAAAAACACTGGTGTTAGATCCCAGCTCACGCACCTGTGTGTGTGTGTGTGTGTGTGTGTGCGTTTGCTGCCCTTTTCATTTCATGTCTACATGGGAAATCCATTTTTGATGCGATAAAAGAATTTCAGCTCCCGCTGGCTGTTTTTTTTTTCTGTGAAAAAAGACGAAGTGACACAAACAGACACGGGGAATGAATAAATAACAACATGATTGTATTGGCAGCAACACCTGTTTATGCTCGACTGACTTGTCAAATTAATGCAACTGGTTGATGTAACAAACAAGAGGAGTTAGGGAATGACAAATTGGCTGGTTAAATTCCAAAAACAAACAAATTAAACCATTCTCTGGAGACTGAGCTTTTCTTGAAGGAAGCCAAATACCCCCCCCAAAAAAAAACAACATAAGCAATCAATACATGAATATTAATGCTCAAAAAAAAAAAAAAAAAAAAAAAAAAAAGCCACCGCAAGCTGTTGGAATAATTTAACAACATGGTGCCACTTCAAAAGTGTGGAGAACCAAAACTAACAAAATGTAGCAGAAATGTAGTGACCAGGAGTGACCATTCACACACTGCTCTGCAAAGTGTTTTAGCATCAGTATGAAGCCACCTTTGACGGATTACACCACTGGGTCTCCTGACGGCGTCAGAGCAGAAGAAATCCTTTTGTTCAAACAGAAAACGCTTTGAAAGAGTGGGAGATGAAGAGGAAAGAATGAGCGGAGCGCAGAGAAGCAGAAAAGGAGGAAGAGATGGTGGCTGGTGTGAAGTGGATTGCAGATGTTTGATCCCCGTTCATATGTGTGTGCATTTGCTGACCTTTTCGTAGCACGTGTACCTGGGAATTCTGATTTTGGTATGTTAGAAGAGGCTCAGCTCCCTCTGGCTGTTTACTTTTATAGGAAACAGGAGTAGGTATTGTCTGTCAATCACACAGTAGCCACGCCCTCATGCATACCCTGCTTAAACATCTATCTTCTCTCATTTCTTATTGCCCTTTTTATTTAAGAAATGAGCATCATGTTGCATTAGGAATTGAAAGGAGTGACCATAAATGATGAAAATGTTTCCTGAGCTCATATTTTCATTAAGAAGTAGAGCAATTTTCAAATAGACTCCAATACAATCTGAAATCTTTATTCAACCAAGTTGCCACCCGATTGGCATGAGATAGATAGTTACAAACGCTTCAGGACTGGCTGGCCCATTTAGACCGTATGATAAAATTCATTCATTCATCTTTACTGCTTATCTGTTTCCGGGTGGTGGGGGTGCTGGAGCCAATCCCAGCTCACTCTGGGTGAGGGCGGAGTCACCTTGGACAGGTCACCAGTCCATCACAGGGCCAACACACAGAGACAGACAGAGACCAACAACCACTCACACTCAGACCTACAGACACTTTAGAGTCACTAGTTAACCCAAACATGATGTCTTTGGATGGAGGGAGGAAACCCACGCAAGCACAGGGGGCACACAGAAGGGGAATTGAACCCAGTACCATCTTAAACATGTTTCCAATCAGCTTTGGTTTCTATCATTTCCCCCTTTACATTGTGAATATGTAACTCACTGGACTCAATTTTATGAAGACTTAAACTTCTGCAGGATTGAGGGCATGTCTGCTTTGAGAGAGCTTTTGAGAGACCAACATACGCTCATCTCGACACACTCACCACCTCTTTGCCTATCTTTAGTTCACGCAGGAGTTGGTTGGCTGTTGACTCTGAGAGCCAAAAGCATTCTTCAGGGAACTGCAAGTTTAGAAACAGGCTGTGGTCTATACATCAGTCCTGGATGAACCATCACAGCCGCAACTAGCCACATCCAGCTAAAAGGGTAATCAGTATTTCCAGTGAATGACCATGACTCACATCACTACTTTTACTGGTTACTGGGCATTTTTGATTTTAATTTGACAGAGGCCGCAAGAGGAAGAGGGGCTGGGACGCAGTCTGAGTATTTGTGAGTCATGCTCCACTGGCCAGGTGTTGCCACAAGCCAGTCCTGGTTCATGTAATTTCTAAACCATTCTCTTGCTCCTCATGCTCCGTGGATGGAGGTATAAAGGTCTTATAATTACACCAAACAGTGCTGGTATCCTTTTTCTGCACTCAGGATTCTGAAGTATGTTTAAATACTTTTTATCTTTAGTTGTCTTGCGTGATTCAGACATAAAACGGCAGAAACTCCAAACGCACGTGTCCTCGCTTTGCTTTTATTAGAATTCACCATTGAACTATCTCTTTTGCGCCCTTTATGGTTATTTCTCTTCAAGGCACGCATGAAAGAATTCAAATGTCTAACGAGGAGCAGACTATTTCTGTGCAGGAGATGCAGTGATCCACAGTCGTCCTCAATTTGCTGGGAAGATGGGTGGACAGGTAATTTGTGCTAGTGAGCACCGTGCCCAGAACAGAACAGAGGTCAATGAGTTCTCACATGGCTCCATCTTGCATCTGTCGCTTTGTATGTTATCAGGCCACTGCCTGATATAATGGCTTTGGTGAGTGTGTGTGTGTGTGTGCGTCTAATAAACTTCTGTGATGCATGATGACCAGGGAGAACGGATTTCAGCCAAGATAAATTTAAGGTTACAAGGCCGCAGCTCGTCTGTAATCCCATCATTGCCTTGTGTTCCCCCCATGTTATTCACATTGAATCACATGCTGTCTCAAGATGCTGGCATACTGGGGTTGCCATGACTCCCTGACAGGAAGGTAGAAAAATAAAGATGTCATGTCAAGTTTATCTGTGGTAGAAGGATATTAGGTAATGCAAAGACTAAAAGTAACCAATCCAGCCTTGTATTACCGAGAAAAAAAAAAAGAAAAAGAAAAAGCAACTATCACACAGAGCTATGGCACTTGGGAGAAAATGAGACAAAGTATGACTCAGCATGTCATTTTGATCCATCTCAGCAGAAAAGTGGGTATCGTACTTTGAGTGGAGTCAGTGTCTTTTTGTGAGGGTTGTAAAAGGCTGCGTATGCAAAGGTCCAAGCTGAATATTTGATGAAGAGTGCAATTAAACCTGAAAAATGAACTACACAGCAGGGTACAGTTGGAAAACGTGAAGCGGAGTGAGGGAGGCACATGCCATTTCTTAGAGAATAAATAACAGTCACTGCAAGACATAAGGAGCTGAAAGTGTCTGTGCGCGTCTGTCCACAGCTCTGTTAGTGGGACAGCAGGCATGAACAGAGAAACTGCCACAGCATGCTTTCAAGCATGAAAGGGAATTTAACAGCTTATCAGTGAAATGACAAAAATACTGTGTTTCTCAACATCCAGTGGCAAAATGTAGTTCTTTGTGTTGTGCTTTCGGAGGGGGAAGCTTAATTATCAGGTTGTTTTCTGGTTGTTTCCGCGAGGAAACAGAGTAAAATCCTCCTGGCTGTGTTAGAGTCAATGTGATTGAAAAGTCCTTGAAGAGATACACAAGAAAAAATCCATCAAAGTCTATTTCCAAGTGTGTTTCCCTTCCCTCTGCTGCTGCAGCTGCCACACATCTGCCCCCTCTTCAACTCTGAGGAATAACTCTACTCGGGGCCGGGGCAAAAATACTTGAGGCACTGCAAGGAGCTGGTGTTGGAGATGTGATTGCGTCAGGCCTTTCGTCACTTCGACGTCAAGACTACGTCAGCGGTCCAGTCTGCTGTGCGTGAGAGGGGTCTGTCAAATCTCCCTGGGTTCATGTTCAGACAGAAAGAGAGGCCCTGTGTTTATTACGACATCTTAAAAGGAAATATCAGTTTCAAGAAAAGAAATGCAGTCAGCTTTGTCGCACAGAGAACAAATGAAAACTGACCCTGACAAATGATGATGGCTCGACTCAAACCTCTACATATGTCATCATCTCTTCATTTTTGTTTATATTTATTGATCATAGATTTAAATCTGTTTTTATCTGATAAAAAAACGTTGGTTTCACGTCACATTTACTTTATAATTTCATATTTTGGGACCACGGTGTTTCTTATGCCAAACCAGTTACGAGACTTCACTTGGTTAGCTTTAGTTAGCC
This sequence comes from Echeneis naucrates, assembly GCF_900963305.1. Lineage (NCBI taxonomy): Eukaryota > Metazoa > Chordata > Actinopteri > Carangiformes > Echeneidae > Echeneis > Echeneis naucrates. The sequence goes on from NC_042521.1 coordinate 14,270,149, forward strand.
AGCTCAACAACAAAGGAAAAATTATTTTGAATTATTTCCCAAGAAACAAATGCGGCTTCACCAAACTCATCAACTCTCATTAATATTTTTTCAGATGACAGATAAAGACTGTAGAATCGACGAGGGTAAAAAAGTTCTCACAGTTCACAGTTTAACTCTCATGTTGTGTTCTTGTCACGTTAATAATTTTTGTCTTTTGGCAAACAAGACTCATCATAAAAACTGTAATAATACATATCTTCACCACCTGTTGTGTTAGTTTTTTTGATAAACTTCTTGTGAACATTACAATTTTGAACTTCTACTTGTTATTTATGGCCTCTATGCCTCACTGATCTGAGCTTATACATCTTGAATTTGAGTTCAAATTTTGACAATTTGGATTATTTTGACCATTTGAAATAGTCATAATATACTGTTTATCACATACTGCTTTAGGTCAAAGTTACCAAAGACATTTGTTTTGAAACCATTTCAGATTTTTATGCAATCACATAACACAATACCTGTTGTGTTCCCGGTCAAAAGTGAAAATTGTATTGTGCACTTTGGGGTCCATGATTTTTTTAGTGGGAGGCTCTTGACCGTAGGTGACTACAGTTCTGCGGTCCCCACCAAAGTGAAACAAAGCAGCTCTGTGCTCCTGAGCCTTCTCAGTCTGCTTCAGCTAATTGGCTCCTCTGAGAGCCGTGAACCCATCCGCACACACCGAGGCAGCCATCCACACAAACAGGCACCAGCCCAGCCATCTGTTGGGGCCGCACACATACAGGTGCTCCTGCTCTCCTCCACTCAGTCCTCTGGAGATGTTTGAGGCCCCCCCCAGCCTGCTGTTGTGTTTGATCAGGGCCACTGAGTCGTGTCTTGTGATTGTAATTTTGCGACGGCGCACCTCATGACTCATCTCTGTCCAGGCAGCCACTTTTCTGCCACCTTCCCCCTCACCACTGCCTGCTAAGACACTCTGCACAACTCGAGATCTCAATCAGGCAGATGCCTCATGGCATATTTCACACATTCTTGTCCAGTCCACAAATCGGGTTTAACATTGTGTTTCTCTCGGGCCAAATGTGGCGTGCAGCACTGCTGACATCAAGTTGTGGAGGCAGGGAACTACATGCAAGTCAGACATTGGACTGCCCATAAAGCTGAGAGGATTCAGGCTGCATCCTAATAGTCCAACTCCATCTCACCTCAGCTGAAACCTTCTGAGCAACGTGGGAATGGACCAGGTCTAATGAAAGCTGTTGATTAATGACGGCTGCGCTCTGTGTAGCTGTAACACCTGATATGATAACACCCTCAGCAAGCCATCAGAGCTGAGACTTTTATGAGGAGCATTGCTCTTTTTCTTTTTACTGTCATTTGGCTTTTTGTAGTCCATTCTTTTTTCTTTTTCTTGAGCTACTTCACTGAACTGCTATGTTCGGTTACTGTGGTATCAATTTATATTTTATTGTTAAATGATGAGTCCTCATTTTGTGTAAACAGATTGATATCTGCTGCAACATACTGACAAATTATACCTGTAAAGTAAATGTGAATTCATATTTTTTAAATTGTAATATTAAATGTAATTTTATGTACAAATTATTATGTTTTGTAGAGCTTTAAAAATTAAATGAAACATTGTGACTGTTTTTAATATGCATCTACACTTCATGGTGAAACAGACTTATTTATGAACTGAAGAATAAACTAAAAATAATGCCCTTCTGTGTTTTCAATGGCAGATATTATACAGGGTGTGAGCCAGCTAAGACAATAGAGGTTAAAGGTTTGTTCTTGGTGTGGAGATCATCCTGAAATACAAATTAAACCAAACTGTGATTCACTGAGCAGCTGGTGGAGCAGGATGTGCAGCAGCTAGAATTTCATATATGTGTGCCTTGTCCATCTTTAAAGTTTACCAGAAAGGCTCCAGTCTCCAATTATTATTTCATTGGCTAAAACATCTGTTCTGTCAGGACCAATATTTCTACCATTGTCCACACAACATGTTAAATCTGAGGTGAAGTAGCGGGTCCAAGTGGCGATATTAGCATAATCTCTCACTCATCCTAACCTGGAGCACATTTTTGTATACACCCAACTGACATCAAGTTGCGCAAGCAAAACACCCTCCAGCTCCTAGCTGACCTCTGACCTCTCTTGTGGCAGCAAAGTGAAATCATATTTTTTTTCTCTCTTCCTGTCATCTCCACTAGAGGGGGGTAACAACCCATGATGCAGGTATGTGTGTACATATTTACAAAACCATTTTCTAGTTTTGCAAAGTGCTGGAAAAGTCCTCTAACATTTATAAAAGGATTGAACTGAAGCCATCTGATGTTTGAGGCCCCCTGAATGCAAATAAAGTTCAACTCAAGGCCAGCTTCGGCTGAGAAATTCATCTTCACACATTAAAAAAAAAATGGTCTTCGAGCCAACCTTTTTTTTTCCCCCCACTGGATCCTTCTATCATTCATTGAATAGATGAGTTGCTTTAGTAGCGACATTAAGGCCCCAAACAAAGTCTCTTGGAGAAAAGTGTGTGCAAAAGTTAAAATAAATATGCTTTCTCTTGTAAATTATCACCTCCAGAAAAGCAAAACCAGGAAATAGTCTCCTCAGAGAAAATGTTTTCACCTTGCAGCAGTTTTTTCTGTGTAGCTGCATGAGCTTCTCCCTATCTGCTATCTCCCTCGAATTTCAAAGCACAAAGGTTAGGTGGCATTACTTCACAGAGTGCTCACCTCCTTCTCCCAGTCGCTGCCCAAACTAGTTTCAGACTCATTATGAAGTAACTCAGTGTTTGTTTTTGTCTTTAGTGGGTTTACCTCTTTACTGTGTCAATTAGTTAGACTGACATCTGTCAACAGAAAGAGAAAATGTGATGCAATGATTATCTTCTGTTCTCTCTACGCTGAGAAACAATTAACCTGTCAGAGAGCGATCAGTTGTGAACTGCGAAGATGTATTTGACTAAACACAGATATACGCAGTCATTCAGCTTCAAAGAGTGCGCTTTTATAGCCGCAATATATTACTTCTACTACCCAAACCCTCCACAAGTGAGGACAGCACTAAACATACTTGAATAAATGAATTTTATTTCACATTTGTGCAGTTTAAAAGCTATGGAAGAGACACTAAATTTGAGTCAAAGAAATACAACTTTATTTAAGTGTAAACAAAAACAAAAATCAAACAACTGCATAGGAAATGTTTAAAGTCCACAGAGTACAGAGAGAGCAGCAGGTGCCAAATATATTATAGTCTCCTCTGCCTTATTTAGACTGAAGACCTGACATATGCACTTCCACTCAGCAAAGTGCGTGAATGTGTGTTAAGAGGGTAGGAAGGGTTTTCAATGATAGACACACATTTATACACACACAGCAGCATTGATGAGGAAGTGCCAGCAGCACCCATCTAAACTCAGCTGGCCCCGCTGGCCCACCCTGCCTCCTGGACTGCAAGGAGGATACATTCAGTGGATTTCTGCTCAGACAGCACAGATGCAGCGCACAAACACAACGCCCACTTGACTCACACATCCTGTTGCTGGGAGAACAGGACACAGCAGACCCAAATATGTGGACTAGCTGGGCTGGCTAAACAGCTTGCACATGCCAAACATTTCCCATCTTGGCTGATGTTCCACTATAACCACACGGTGCCACCTTAAACTCATAATATTGCTGGTGTGGAACATTTAGCCAGGAATCTTAGAGCTTTAACTTTCTCTGTGGTCTCTGTTGTGTCTTGCAAAACTTCCAGCAGCTAGTTGTGGCAAGTGAGCATCAACAAGACCCCATTTAACCCTTTTCTTTTCAAAATACATTCTAAAAGGGCCAATGAGCATCATGTGGTGTGATGTATTTGTACTCATTTGTAAAAAGAGAGAAAAAAAAAATTGGCCCACAAAACAAAAGGAAAAAAACAAAAACAAAAGGAAAATCAGGGGAAACTAATTAGAAGATCTGTTCAGATTGAGATTTTTTTTCCTAATATGTAAATTGACACAAAAGAATGAGACTACTACTGAGAGGGCATAACAAGGGGAAAAAAAAACATCATTACATCATCACTACGGGACATGTTTCAATTAGACACCTGCAGGGCAGGGCTGCTGAGAACTACCTGAGTTTTATTTTTTCCTTTCTAAATTTTCAAACCATTTTTTCTTCCTTTATTTTCTTTCTTTTTCTTTTTTTTTTTTTTTTTTTAAGTTTACAATCATTAAAAGGAGGTCTATGACCTTGCACATATTACCTGGTGCAGCTTTGCTTTTTCTCTGTCTTCAAGCCATGAGAGGCCAGAAATAAAACGGTGGACAGAAACCATAGGGGCCCAACACACACACATACACAAAAAAAAAAAAAAAAAAAAAAAAAAAACAACCCCAAAACAAAACAGGAGTCCGGTCGAACGATTACATGTTCGGAAACCATTGCCACTCTTCTTGGATTTTTATAATGACAAGGAGGGGAAGCCATTGCTTGTTGGTGCTGGAGGAATCTAGCTACTTCCTCATGACAGTGAGTTCCCATTACAAGGTCGAAACACAAAATGGCCACCTCATGGATTCATCATTGGAAAGCTACCATTTACACTCAGCAGGAAGCTTTTATGGCCTCCACAAGTTTCAGGGCTTGAGTGTAAAAGGACAGCATGTTAATATAACTATCCATGTTAAGCAAATAAGAGGGAGTTAAAGAAAATTAAGCACTAATGGTCGTGGGGCATACCAGCCTTCTGCATTGATCTGAAAACTCTGCCTCTGCTGTTTGTCAGGAATGGAGGCATGGCTGGCTGAACAGGTTGTGCTCTGCAAAGCCTCTATAGAACAGGAAATACAATCGGCAAGGTCAAATGTTAATTCCATCCTACTCATTAATAACACACACACATACACATCTTTGGGTAAATATTTTGGTAAAATCATTCCAATAGTCAGCTACCCACCCCATCTGAGTTTTTCAACAGCTATCTGAGAAATGTCAGTATAATACAGGGACTTTTTAAAGCATGCAACAAAATCAAAAACAAAATAAAGGTTAAAAATACATTTTTCCTCTTTAAGAGTGAAGACCTAAGGATCTTAAAGATAGAATTCTGCAATCTTAATTAAAAAAACTGATGCAACATGAATGAACATTTCACTGAGTAATACTGAAAATCAAAAAAAGAAACAAAACTATCTTATTGGAGAAACCAGGTGTTGGGTTCAAAGCAGCAAGGTCTGTGGACTGAAACTTGCACACCATCAGTGTGCTAATAGATTCATTTAAAAAAATAAACTGTTAAAGTGTAATCTTCTTATGAGTCTGTTGAGTCACAATGGTTGAGTTTAGAACCTTATCCAGATCCAAGCAAGCAACATCCAGTTTCCTAAAATCCATACTGAAATATTGATAAATTGTGCTGAAGTAAGACGTCGCACTTTTACATAGTTTTTAACTCTTTAAAAGAGGCAATTTCCTCTTTCCCTCACTGCCTGCGCACAGTAACAAAGTACAAATGGAATCATGAGGTCAGGATAAATGGGGCACAGCCCTCTTCAGCGCATTCAGTCAGAGAGCAAGGATTTATCCTCAGTTGCTCTGGTTCAACATTTGTATTTATGATTTAATGGTCCAGTGACATTTATCGTCTACTACAGTGTCGTCCAAATGCCAACCCTGTTTGGCACAGAACTCTCAGATCGTTTTGGCACAATTCTGTCATCGAAAATATTTGGTTTCTTGTTAATAGAAGGCATAGTTCACCAGGCAATTTACAGTAGATTCAACAAATCAAAAAGCTGTTCAATGCTTCATAATTGAGCGATGACCCTAACACAAATTTTAATTCAACTCAAAACAGTACCTTGGTCTTTGGTCCTTGAGCTATGAGACGTATACTGCACTGTAACACACGAAGATTCAAAGAATGAGGTATATTTATAATGCATAAATATCTGACAAGGTATGCTTAAATAAAAGTAAAAATGAGGTATTCAGAATGAGAGCAACAAGTTGAGGTATTTGAATGTTTCAATGCACAGTAGCTTTGAGTGACATACTTGAGGTATTCAGGAGTTGAGGTATACGAGAAGGGAGGTAAAATGAAGGTTGAGGTGCAGGATATCTGAGATATGAGGATGCAAATCCTGATCATGTGCAAACAGACCCTCTCCTCAGAGGTGAGAGCCAGTTGTCGACTCTTTTCGTGGGCCCCAAAATTCTTTGCTAGGCTAAGGAAGTGGCTTACAGATCCTTAACCTTCTTAGTGCTTCCACTGGGACACAGATTGAACAAAGAGCAAGGGGATTCAAAACCCCGCAATGCTTTCACCACAAAGAGTAAATAAGTATCTATTAGTTAGATTAGAATGGGATACAAAGGCTAATCTGAGATGCTACTTGGAGTTTACTATTGATATAACAGGGGTATTACTTGATAAGCTGATGTGATAAGACGCAATGGGGAGAAAAGGGTTCTCTTTGGTGTGGGTATTCTCTGTTATTTTCTTAAAATAGTTATACAAACGGACAGACGGGTCTTCTTTCATAACTTGCCTTACACATTAAACCATGACCATGTTAAGCCTAATATGGACAGTGCTATGAACTCAACTCTGCGAGTTATGTGAACTTTAGACTTCCCTGCAACAATGATTATTTAAGAAAATGTTTTTAAAGGGAGGGGGCTAGTTTTTTTTTTTTTGTTTTTTTTTAATTGCCAAATCTACAATTGGCCATTGTGCAGAAATTCTAACTTTGGCTGACTCCAGCAGGTGTTCTATAGACCTCAGTCTTTAGAGGAATCGGTATACCAAAGGCTCAATCTGGAGATGTCACCACAGCTTCAAATGTCAATAAATAGGGCAGGGCACGGATGCCCACACATTGGACTGAACTACAGGTTCCAGGAGCCAAGGGGGTATGGCTTTCAACCACAATCTAAAAATCCAGAGGATTGTAAAGTTATAAAGGTCTGTATTTGATGTCATTAATGTCCTCTGGACGGTCAATTTAGGTGTCTACATCTGAGGCTTTTGTCACACAGCATGCCTCATCATAAAGGTGTCATTCAATTATATCATTATATCTCTACTTTAAATCCACTAATAGATCCAGATCTTGCAAGGTTTTCTCCAAAATCCTTTGGTGGGTCCTCCCTTTTGGAGGTTACGTTGTTCTTACATACAAACATCTTTGCATCTTGGTCATTTAAGCAAATGACTGGGCAGGAACAAGACAGGCTTCCTTACTTTATCATAAATGCTAGTTCATCCAGTCTTATGAGATACAGTTGGAGTAGAGGTGTATCTATGATAAAAGACTTTTTGGTAATCTTATTACAGGGCTCATTTTGGGGGTCATTTCGGGGATCATTTTTAATTGAGTCCCCAAACTTTTGCCTATCAATAAATTCATCAAATTAGCATTTAGCCAGTAAAGCTAAATGCACTGATCATTTTAATCAGTCCAACAATGACCTGAGCTAATTTTGATTCTCTAACATTTGGCATCACTTCGCATACTCTTCTTAGGCTTTCATGACACTACAAACTCCTCAGAGCCACAAAGAGACAAGAACCAATGCACAAGCCAAAAACTAACTAGCCTAAAACATCTCTCCTGATGAAGTTTTCTAATTAGAAAAAAATAATAATAAAAAAAAAAAATAAAAATAAAAAAATCATGCAGCCTCTACAGTGGTCTGAGTATTGTCTCAGCAACAACATTCAGGAGGTTCACTTTAACTCATATTTCAAAATGCACAGCAACAATTCCATTAATCCTGTGCAAATATGAACTGAAGAGTCTATTCTTTTTCGTCTCTCTTAAATAACAAACTATAGAGTTAGACTTTCTTCTTTGTAAAACTTCACGGACTAAAACCTCTGCTCAGTAACTATGAGTACATTCATAAAGAGCTAAATGAGGTAGGTGTGGAGCAGAGGGTATAAGATTTCAAGAAAAGTGAGAAATTCCCTGAGATGGATATTCGAGGAGAGCACACAGAGAATTCAGAGCAGCTGAGACAGAGGAAGGGAAATATGGCTCTTTTTCTACTGATTATCAATTTGTAGAGGTCCCCTTTGTCATACATACCACAGATATCTGATTTGGAGAATATCAATGTAAACTAAAAAATAATAATGATTTATAGTTTTAATTTCTCTTCATTTCGCAATACTCTCAATTCTCTCTGAGCTCTCCTCCTGTTGTGTCGGTTGATTCATTCTCTCTCCTCCATTTTCTTCATCAAAAAAACTGCAAAGAGGACAAATGGAGGGAGAGAATGCAAAAAATAAATCTTTTTTTAGAATTTGAGAATGCGATTATTTCCAAAGTCAACGACTACAATGACTCCATCAGGCGTCACAGCCACACCGGAGGGGCGATCCATCTGTCCAAAGCCACTCCCCTGTGTGCCAAATTTGCATAAGAAGTTTCCATTGGGCTCGAACACTTGGACTCTGTGGTTGCGGGAGTCAGCCACGATGATACGGTTCTCCTGGTCCACAGCAACGCCTTGGGGCCGCAAAAACTGTCCGTTGCCAGTGCCCTCGGAGCCGAGGAAGCGGGCTGACTGGCAGTCTGGTCGGATGACCAGAAGCCGGTGGTTGTTGAAATCGGTCACCACAAGATGGTCTTCATGGTTAAAGGCCACTCCTCTGGGGGAGTCAAAGTGTTTCCACAGGGCCCCTTCAAATCCATACTTGTTGAGAAAGGAGCCATCAGGGGCAAACAGTTGCACGCGATGGTTCCTTGTGTCTGAGACAAGGATCTTACCCTCAGAGTTAACAGCTACATCCCAGGGATAGTTGAACTGCCCATTCTTGGTGCCCTTTTCCCCAAACTTCAGCAGGAACTGGCCCTCAAAAGTAAACACCTGTCAGACAAAACAAATGTCTTTAAGTCCAATGTGTTTACATGTAGAGCAGCAGAAGGGTAAGCATGAGGAGCTACGTTTATGTATGTATATATGGGTTTATGCGCTTTCAAAAGCCAGCATGTTTTTCCAACTTACACGATTGAACATTATTTCTATGTATTGTTTTAATGAGCATATGCATATGAATATAATTCAATTCAAACTGTTATTTAGAAAACAGGAAATTGTTGATTGCATTCAGATGGGATTTTATACCTGCACACGGTGATTGTCCTTATCAGCCACAATGATTCGTCTCTGACTGTCACATGCAACCCCAGCTGGACGATCAAACTGGCCAGGCCGAGAACCCAGAGAGCCAAACTTATGGTGGAAGGCACCACAAGGCTTGAATATCTGGAGAAGGTGGAAAAAAATTCATTCCATTCATTCATGTTGCTTCAATGTTAAATTGGAACCATCATTATGTACCAGTTCTAATACAAAGCTCACTGTCAAAAAACGCAAGAGTCAAAACAGGTTGAACTTTTTGCAAGCACTATAATGGCCATAAAGCTAAGTTTTTCATCAAACAAAGTATTTCAGGCATGAATACTTCTCAAGCTGTGTACAGTAAGTTGCCCAGACTGTTCCCTGTCTACGGCTGTAACGTGTCAATTTGTTTTTTTTTTGTTATTTTTTTACTATATTCATCATTTCAGTAACTATGGTGCATAGAAGTTTGTGCATGTGTGTGAGTGTATGTGTGTGGTCATGTGAAGGGAAGAAAGTAAGAGCAAATTAGATAGCATCGCAAAGTTGGCTGAGCAGACTCTCTGCTACATAAACACTTCAGCAGAAAAATCCACAGTGTGAAGCAAGCATTGACTAATGATGTATGAGTGAATTATAAACTTCACAGAACCACTCTAATTAAAGTTTAACTCCAAATCTCTGTGGTATTTATGCATCAGGCTGAGTAAAGACAGAGACACGGGTTGCTTTCGGAACTGCTGAAAATAAAATATCTTTTCTTCCCTAGTTCCCTAGCCCAATTGATTGGTTTGATTTAAGGATTTCCTTAAGTTTGAAAGGGACTAATTCACTCTACATACTTGATTATTGGATTAGTTTTATTAATCGCACATGGGGAAGCTAATTGCTATCAGAATATTTCACAAGACAACAAAAAACAGAAAGAAAAGATCCACCTGTACCTGTATGCGGTTGTTGCTGCGATCAGCCACCACAACATATCCCTCTTTGTCCACACTGATGCCCCAGGGACGACAGAGCTGGCCATCTCCTTCCCCCTCACACCCAAAGGATGACACCTGGGAGCCCAAAGAAACATAGCTGCGGCCCGACTTCACAATCACCTTGAAGGGGCTGCCCTGGATGTGCTGGTTACACACCAGTACGGACACAAGGTGCTCCCCCTCACACTTGGGAACATAGCTGACAGCGTATGAGCCATTCTGGTGGTCTGCTACATCTGCTGCAGACAGGTTACCATCGCTGACTGACATGACGATTGCAGAAACTGCATCCCCGCCAGAAAGGCGTGGTTCTCCATCGTGGTCATATCCAATCACAGTGAAGGAAGCAGGCTTACCACGAAGCGCACTTTTTAGACCTTCGCCATGGGCCTTGGTGACCGGGGCAAATGCTCCACTACTGATCAGGCCCATGGACTGGATGGCTATGTACAGAGCCTGTGGGAACCATGATGGAATAATATTAATCACTGCTTTCTCTTTCCTAAAACTCAGGATAAATCTAAACAATTGCTTATTAGAACCATACACCAGGATAATTTCACATAATGAAAAACCATCTGAACACTAGGCTAAAATATTGTGATTATTAAGTCATGATTTTCACTTTACCTGGTCTGGAGGAGTAAACATGAAGCGGTCATCCTCTTGGGGCTGAAGCAGGCCCCTGAGGGCCTTGAGTTCATGGATCTGGGTGAACATTCGCTCCCTGGCAAGCAGCACATCAAGGTGGCGGCCTTCATCCAGCACTTGGCTGACAGCAGCAATGGTGCTGTCCAGTTTGGTCAGGCTCTGGTGGAGCTTCTCCACTTGCAGGTACAAAGACTTGGCCTTAACCTGACGGATCTTCTCCACCTGAGACAGAGAATATTATAATTCAAATAAGAGAACAAACATCTTATTTACTTTGACCAAAGGGGAAAAATCATACTGGGGTTGAACTATTATGCAATTCACTGATTTGAAAACACCGCTGCCACTTCATTAACTTTATTTAGTTAGAAGTGAAAATGCAATCTTCTTGAACTTCAGTCTGGTAACAGTCTGTCCACTGGATGGCAGCAGTGTGCCCACCATTCCTTGTCAACCTGCTAATCATGAAGGAGAAGAAAAAGAATACTCGCTATGCAACTAGTTTGCAGCTTATCCCTGTTGACTGAGTGATAGCTGCCATCAATTTGTGCGGGATGTTGGAGGACATCCTATCTGACATTAGGTGAAGGCGCGTTACAGCCTGGACAGGTCAGGAATGTGGCCGTGGGTAATTAAGGTCACTGATTAAACACATCTTTAAGACGCTAGAAGGTAGCCATGCAGGCACAGAGAGAAGATGCAACCACCACACAAAAAGGCCACACACATACGCAAAACAAGTATCAGCATGGCTATGGCTTTTCTTTCAGCATAACCCACTGCGGTGAACAGAGGTTAGGTGAAGAGAACTGAGACTGAAGAGGTAATGGTAATTATGTGGAAGGGGACTTGTTGGAGTGTGTACGGGAACAGATGGGGGGAAAAAAGCATGCTATCAAGTTATATGGTAAAATTTATTTCAGTTGTAGGCTTTTGACAAATCATATTTATTCAGCCATTAATTCCATGTCCAGCATTAAAAATGCTCTGTAACTTCAAATCTATTTTTCTGACTTCCTTTGTGCAGAAACTCAAAACAACCCAAATTACCAGTTCAGATAAGGACATGCTACATTCTTATTTGGCTTCAACAATGATACAATGTTTCTTAAAATGAGGGGACAACATTTATGTATATTTTTTCATGTCTACAAGGAAAACATTGCAACAACAGATAAGGAAACAATGTGTAACATTATATGCAGAGTACAATATTCAAAAGGTGGGGAAAACAGCAGCAACCACAAAAAAGGCCAACCAACACTTAGCCATGGCACATTTCTGTTATCATGAGAAGGTGGATAAAGTTACAGAAGAGTCAGTGAGAATAGAGCATTAAAGAGGGTAGAGGGTGGCAGAACCTGAGATGTAAGGATTGGGGTTTTACTTAATGTCGCCTAACAATAAGAGTATAACACAATAACCTGACAGCCTCAATGGTTAAAGGGACTTTTTGACAGTGGGGAGAGACTCAAAAAAAAAACCCAACAACAACAAAGAGTCCTAGAGAGTAGGGTCTTTTGTTAGTGCTTGACAGAGGTGGAACTGCAATTTGCATCTGTGAGACTAGAGTTACACTTTATAGTCACAAAGGACAAAGACCCAAGTTAGGCTGTCTGATGGATAGACAACTAGTTTTAGGTCCTCTGTTGCAACATTACAGATGAAGACAGAGCATGTGAGACAGCTTGACTTTAAAAGCTACAATATATGCGAGCACATCTCCTGTCCTCCACATTTACAGAACAAAACTCATCCAGATTCACACTAACAGTCTTACATGTGACCAATGAGTCACATTTGGTAACTTTACTGTTTTGTCACAGAAGACCTTCCTGCATTCAGTTTGTTTCCCTGTCAGCACAGATGGCGGTCCCATTTGCTTATGGAGAAGGAAACACCAGCATCTTAGTTCAGCATCTTATGTGAGGGGGGTTTTTGCACTGGAACGGAGGGGAAGGAAAGCTAAAGAGCAGCTTAGCCTGCAGAAGGTAGCAAGTAAGCAAAGCTCAGCATAGCAGCACATCAGTGAAGCATGTTGGCAATGCAATACTTCTGAGCCAAAATGACCAAAGTCTTTTCATCTGGAGATGATCACACTTGTTTCTACACAATTCCCATTCAATTATTGCTAAATCAGGGATTACTGAGTACAAGTTGATACTCTATGAGAAAGTGATGATAAAGAATAAAATGCATAGTCAAAAAATAAAGCATATTCAATTTACTGTAAAGTAAACTATACATAGAACATCTCCACCAAGAAAGTAATTCAAATAGATAACCAACATCAAAAAAACCTGTTGCCAGCTTTGGAAGCATCAAATGACATTCATATACAATCGATCAGCACCTCCTTATGTCATGCATAGTATTCATTTGCAACCACTGGTATTTCTGAAATCATCACCATCATTGGCCAAGTATAGTACACACATATCGACTAGAGTATAGCTTTAAAATCATAAATCATTAGTCAGTTTGAAAGAAAGAAAAAATTAAGGCCAGTTGCCATTGACCATTTCCCAGTTCAACAAGTCAGAAACATGTTATTGTGGTTTTTGCTATTGTTAAATACTGAATTGCTGTCTGTATATCTGACTTAAAAAACACAAAAGATATGACTAAAGTACTAAAAAATAGTTAAAAATTGGACTTCACAGGGATGTTCACTTGCAATTCCCTGTGATGAACTGAAGATTCTGACTTGCCAGTTCAAATGGGATGCAGTGGGAAGAAACTGTGTGGTTGTCTGTGATGACTTTATCAGGCTAGGGACAAAGACTGAGACCTGTAGTGGTGTAAAAGGATTAAGGCGGAACTATGGGTAAATGAAACCTTCTTTGCGACACTTTGACCTTTGCATGCACACACACAAGCACAGAGGAGCTTTAAGGTCCTGAGGAGTAAGACACAGATCAGTTTTTACAACGTCAATGAGCCTGTTCCAAAGGAAAGGGGGACCAGTGGGTGCTCGGTTAAATTAATGGTTTTGCTCCACCAGGGCCAAAGTGACAAATTTACACATACTCACATTATAATATCTGGTTTCAGCCATGGATCCCTTGATGTGGATTTTGTATTTTTATGCATGTTAGATACTTGACTGATACAAGGACAAGTATGCGGTACTGTGTCCTTTTTATTGCATTTTGTCATAATTCATTTATTACCCATAGGTTAGGGATTTGGAAACATGGTTAAGCCAGGGGAGAGGGGCCTCAGTGACACAATCTTTCTTTCACCTCAAAACCCACTTCTTCTCAGGGTAACCCTAAACCTGCGAGGCCCTTGCAGAGGGTTTCTGAAGTGTAGGCTCCAAATGAAACTCAGCTTAAAAAACGATTCCTTGCTTTTGTTTAGTAAGTATAATGAATTCATTCTGACAAGCGTACTATGTACTCTAGTTTTGTCTCTTGTAACATGGTACTTTTAAATGAATGAAAAACTGTTTCTCAAAAGGTGTGTACAGATGGGTTTTTTTACTCACTCTTATTTGATGTGTAAAACCTTTTAGATAAAAAAAAAAGTTAATTCAATGTATTTTTCACATTATGTAGGGATGGCCTTTGGCCTTTGTTTCATGCAAAGGTATTTAATTAGGCTGGCTGTCGCTGACTGCAATTCATTTAAGAAACTCCCTGCACCCTGCTCCTTCTGTGAACAGGACTGTTAGCACCATGGTGAGAAGTAGAGAAAACAGCATGTCTGTTCGGTCAGTCTGGCACAATTGGCCAATGACTAAGAGCTATTCGCCAGGTCAAGACTAAACTAAAAAGGGCATGTAAAAGTGAATAATATTAAGTCAGCAGCTCACCTTCCACAGTAGTTCACACTCTCTCTCCTCCAGCGCTTTCTTGTGTCTCAGAACAAGGGCCTTCACTTCAGTCTGCACCACCTTAGCCTTGATCTCCACTTGCTCTGCCATAGCCTGGACCTTCTCCATGCTCAGCTGGGGGGAAAAAAGACAATGACTCAATCGAACTGATGTAGTCTATAACTAGCGAGATAGAAAAGGCTGGTTTTAAAGAAATACTACAAAAATATTAAGTGACGCAGAACAAGATCTAGTAGATATGGGGATGAGTAATGATCACACGTAATGATCTCTCACTTTGCAGTTCAACAGCATGACAGACAGGAATATCTATCCGAAACACACCACAGCCAGGTCTGTTTTACTACTCAGATGGAATACAGAAGACCCCCAGAAACAGGATGCAGAGGATCAGGAAACATTAAAAGAAAGGACACTGAATGTGACATCCTCCTAGCAGCACCTGCTCAGTTTTTGTGATCTATTCCTTTCTCACATTTGGCGGCTCCTTACCATGGGAAAAAGGAAGCACAGGTCAGGAATAGGAAGTCACTTCACATTTCACAAAATGATGTCGCTTCCTACTAGCTGTACCTTCACCCATTCTCATATCCAAAATGTGCATTACAAGATTTAGAAGCATGACAGCACTTACATTTGCAACAGTTTTCCTTCTCAGAGTACAGTATCAAACCTTCTATATTCGAGTGAAACATGCTCAGAGTTGAAAGCTGGCATTGTTGATTTATTTCCTCAGTTTGATGATCATTTAATATTTTACGACTGCTTTAGATTTCATCAAAAGCAAAGTTATTCATATAGAATAGTTCAGGATATTTTGTGCACAATGTTTAAAAATGTTGATATTTAGTAAACTTTTTTTTTAAGACTCATACTGATAGGGATGGATGTAATGCATCATGGTTTAGGGTTAGGTATCAGCATCACCACTTCATCTATGCAATGAAATTATGACAAAAAGTTTTCCAATTGCTTTTGTAAATACATGAAGTGAAAAACAACAGTGGAAAAAAAACTTAAAAATTACACCTTTCAAAAAGGAAGAATTTTTGCTACCAACAATTTGGGCAAGAGTCACATGTTTCTATTAGCTTTCCACCCCCTCCCTGTGCTTTATCTGGCTTTTCCTCTGGCGTTTTTTTGGGAGGTCACAGGGTGAAACAGACCTCACAGGGACGAAGGGGAGGTGGGATAAGGCTTCCTTTGTGATATCGGCTGCAGGGATCAAAGGTCACCTAAACCTCTACAGGTCGTGATCTACAACCTCTGTCATAAGACACATACCACACCCACCCCCACTGCACCACGTCATAAACAAAGCCTGGCAGCATGGTCCTTTTCTCTTTCACCTAGCCATTTGAGGTTGGCAGCTAAAGGATCAACTAAATCAGGCTCCCAGTGAAGGAACAGCAGGGAAGGAATCCAGAGTTGGGGGAAGGAGGAAGGACGCAGTGTGAAACGTGAATGCTGCCACCTTTCTCCAGCTGTTTCTGTGTATTTTTAATCATCCACTTTTTTCCGGTTTTTGCTGCCTGTTCCCTGACTAAAGCACAGACTTTCTTTTCCAAACTTCTCATATTATGGTTGCCGTCATCTGCTTCTAGGCTTCATGATCTCCCTTGCCGCCTCAGTGTCGCCATGCTCTGCTGTTTCCGTCTTTCTCTTAACATTCCCAGAAGAACACAGCTTGAAACACAAAGAGGGTCAACTGACCAATCAAACCACAGAGGGAGAGAGAAAGACAGAGCAAACGCTGGCCAATCAGGAGGTCACAAGTCCAGGGTCAGAGGTCAGGCAGGATAATGGGTGTGGAGTGGGCGGAAATTTCCTACCTCAGGGGACAGGGGTGCATGGGGTGTTTGTGTGTTTACATACTATCTGGCGTCAGCACTTTGTCCATTTTTATCCTGGGTCACCACCGTATTAACATACACCAAACATCTGAAGATACTGCCAGATGGCAGGTGGTGCATCTTTTCAACCATCTGCATACATCTTGATCCTTTTCCTTTAACCACTGGTTAGTAATACTAACAAATGTAGTTTGTGAAATCTGGATCCACATTGAAACTGCTACACACAGAGGTCCAGCACTGAAAGTAGAACTAAAACAGCCACATGATTTTATTATCATCCATAAAAGGTACCCAAGTGTAGTCCAGTCACACAACGGTCAACCTGAGAAAAGGCAAGCTCTGTTTAGGAGTGCATGCCTGCCATGTCATGCAACCTCAGTGCAATGCGTAGTGTTTCAAGTTTCAGTCTTTACCAAGGTCATAACACTACTTCGCTTTCCAGGCAAACAATGGGACGCATGCTATTGTTGCTCCTCCATAGATTTACTGTTTAAGTTAAGAAAAGAGCATCATATTTGTTCATTTTTATTTTCGAAACATAAAATTGTAAATCTTGCCTATCGCATTGTTCCAGAAACCTTTGATTGATTTTCTGGGTGATTTTCTTTAAAACACCCTGGAACACAAGCTGTTCAAATTAATTCGAACCCAACCTATTGCTAACTACAGTAACTGCCCTGTATCACTGTAGTTATAAACTAGTATGATTGCAATACACTTGTCATTTACATCAAATGCCTTCATAAGATATATTTTTTGCATAACTTCTCATAAATAACTTGGTAGCAGAACTCACTGCTACCATTTAAGCAAACCATTTTGCTTAAGCAAAAACAATAACTGTGTTTAATATTGCTACATGCATTTCATAAACATCTCTCACTCAAGTACAAGGTACTGCCAGCTCCGCCTGTTGCCCCTATACACAAAGTTGAATTTTAAAAGCGCTCGTTTGTTGTTTTTTTTTCCTTCCAAATTTTGAACAAAAAGTGACAGCACTGACAGTGATAGAAAGGTGATATAAAGGGGAAAAGGCAGGCAGTTCTTACAGTTGAGAAACTCAACGCAGCTAATGCCAAAATCATGACAATTGTTGACAGTTACTAACATGTCAGTGTCTTGTTCAGCACTATTTAAATGCATTTTATTCAGGTCAGTAATGAAAAATTTAGCTATTTTAGTCATCCTGTCATCCGTAATTCACTTGGGCATATTCCATTGTGTAAAATTAATTCTAACCGGGTTAAGGAAGTTGCCACCCCATCTAATATTATGTAAATGAAAACAGCCATTCCACGTCAGTGTGTGTTTGTATGGGAGTGAGAGTAAGAAGCAGGGGGTTGTGAGTGAGTGAATGGGTGAATGAGTGAGTAAGGGGAAGGGCAAAGAGTTCCACATTTTTAAGGAAAAAAAAAAAATGAGGGGGAATTTTCCTTTCTCTGAAATCCTTTGAATGCCTCATCAACCCTCCCCCATCCTGCTCGCCACTCCTCCTCCCCTTTGACCTTCAGCCCTGCCCCCGCCAGACCTCACCCTATGCGACCCACTCCCTTTCAGGACCAGCTGGACACCTCTAACCCCAGGCTTCCCAGCAGCCCAGGACTGGTCACTCTCAAACATATTCAAGCTGATTATCGATAATGGCTGGTCACTGTGCTGAGGGGTGATGGAGAGATACAGCTGCTCTACTCAGCTTCTCTAGGCTCTTTGTAGGAAATGGATGAGTGTCAATTTGTGTGGTTTGACCTTCATGAGGATTTCCTTTATGTTAGACCCAAGAGAAGTGTGCAGGATAGCGCCTGGCCTTGTTAAGCTGGGACTAAAATCAGTTTGACCTATTTAAAATCTATGGAGTGACACAGCACAATCATAAAGAACATCTGGCCTTGCTACCATGTTCTTAAAATTGTGTGCTATTCAGATTTTTCAAATACAATAATAAAACCAATAAGGAAATACCTTATTGGTTTACCTTTATATTTATTTTGAAGGTCTTGATTCCAAATTCAAATTGACCAAATGACATCAAATAACTCCAATTACCACTTTGTTAGTTAGAGAAATCAAACTAAATTAATAAATGACCAAGGCATTTTCTTCTTTTCCAAAGTGAATGTGTTTACTTGGGTTTCTGTCTCACCTGCACAGCCTGTCGTCCCTGCTGTGCATCAGCCAATAGCTGGATGGTGATGGCTCTGCAGTCCTGCACAGCGTCTTGCAGGTAAACGAAGGTGTGGCCCATATGACGGCCCGCGCTGCACTCCCTGCAGATAGGCACTGAGCAGGTTTCACAGAAAAAAAGGAACACCTGGGGAGACAGAGAGTACTGTGTTAAAAAAAAAGGATAGTTAAATGAAGCAATAGAAGATCACTGTTCATTATTAAAAGTTCAAAAGGTTTCAGTTATATTAGCATGAATAGTTGCACAGTTAAGAATGTAAATCTTTTAACATCTCACACAGAAGCTAAAAATACACCAAGAGGCCAAAATATTGCTGTAAATAATGACCCTAAGATGCATAACTGCTGCTCTGCTATTTACCAGTCGTAATATGACAATGGAGAATGTTAACTAAAACAGATACAAACACAAATCTGTCATCATCCCATCTCTTCCTACAGCATATCACCATAATTTAACAAATGAAACTGGCAGCATGGGCGCACACACACCCACACCCACACACACACACACACACACACACACACACCTAATTAAGGAGAAAAGGCCATGAATGATAGTGAAAGTCATCCATATGCATGTGTTTCCAGGGTGGATCATAAAGGCTTCACCACCCCAGAGAGTCTCTCTCTTACAAAACACTGGGCCTCAAAAAAAAACAAGGAGGGACTAAAGACCACCAACACTAGATCAGTTCCCATTCTCAATTGATGATGAGGGTCATGAAGCATATTTACTTCTATTTGACATTTTCACTTTTTCAATTACAAAATAGCATCATTTCTTAAAATAAATGGTAGTCCTTTGTATGTTGTGACAAATAGTACATGCATGACAGATTAAGAAAAAAAAGCAGCAGTGGTTTCACCTGCCCCATGGGATAATAAGAATAAATGTCACTTAACCTTAAAAACCTATGCTTTGCTTTAAAACTCTTTTATGAATGCTGATTGGTTGTAATGGAAGGTTAATTAAATATGCATAAGCCATCATATCCCAAAGAGACACCAGATCAATGGCCTCCAATACCAGGACTCCTGAGTGGACAGGGAGGGGTCTGCAATCAATCCATCAATAACGCCTGTTCCCCTAGGGAGCTGCATAATCTATTGAGACACATACACACCACCTCCCCCGTTATCTGATTTCCTCCTTCTTCTTAAGCTTCTCTTGGATCCTTTTCTTCTCATTCTATTTTTGCTGTCTTGCCTTCTGCTTCCTTACTACAGTCTGCACAGCTCTGTCACTCAATGCCCTGCTCTCCTGTCCTATCCCACCCCCATCAACATCCCCTGAATTCCAAGGGGACAGGGTTCACAAAAGCGAGGAATGCAGCTGGGCTGGAGTGGAGGAGGATGGTGGAGATGGCCTATGATGGATACAGGGCTGAGGCAGATGGTGGTGAGGGATAGGCTAGTGATGGTACAAGGATAGGTTGGACTCCTTTTGGAATATAACATTGAAAGGCTTGAGATGAGCGTCATTTACATCATCAAATAAAGCTGCTCCAGGATTGACGACATGACAGGTGGTTTATTCCACTAATAATTCTGTCGGCAATAGGCAAACAGGAAAATGCTGACCAGCTTGCCCGTCAAATTTGTGGCAGGAGAGGAGCCTCAGCTAATACTAATGGAAAATGCCAATCAGTTTTATTACACACAACCTGCCACACATAGTATAGTATGGCAGGTTTGGTCTGCCTTTACTGGCAGCTACTTTTTTATGTAAAATTTAATGCCAAATTGCAGAATCTACCACCAAAGCAAATGAGTCTTTATCAGACTATCAGACAGTGAAACTATAAAGTAGCTATGATGTAAAAATAACCAAACTCCAGAAAAGGATGGAGAAACTTCATCCTAATACGAGAGGATAAAAAATATGGTATAGAGTTGAGGGAATCATGCATTATTAGAAGGATTCTTAAGAATTGCCTCAAAAACCAAAACACTAGTTTGCTATTTTTTTTTTTTTAAACACTCTCTTCCAGTTGAAAAAAACTGCTATTTTTTTGGTGAATAATTTCCCGTACATGCAGCATAAATGAGAGAGAATGGTTCTTTTCAGTCATAACCTTTCCCACACAAAAGACACCAAATTTGGTTGTATGTGTGAAGAATTATTTCAGTAGGACTCTTGTACTCCGCAACAAGATGAACATGAAAACGTGCACACACCTATACCGGCCATCAATTTAGATCCCTCTTGTTACCCTGACAACAGCTACTATATCCTGACCTCGTAACTGCATACTAGGTAATCTCACGACCAAACATAATGACGTGACCAAAACCATTACATAGTGGAGGAAAGTGATAAAAACAGATGTTATTTATTAGAGCACCCTTACTGAACAATTTAGAAATGAGGGTGGCATGATCTCATATTTACAGTCACTAAGGCAAAACAACAGATTATCAGACACGTGTTATTGTTTTAAGACTGGACTCCTGTTTCATGGCACTAGATTCTATGACAGATAGCTTTGGGTCATCAAATATTGTGATCTATCTGTGCTGTCTGCAAAGTATGTGTCATCCGCAGCTCAACGGTCCTTGAAGTGAAGCACTCACTCGCACACCCAAGGTTGTAGATTACATAACACAATGACCTCTTGGAACACTAGCCAATATTATTGACACAAACAGGACATCAGCTCTTCCCAGAGGTCTTCATGAAAGGAGCCGGTTCCCTCTCTGACTGCCTCTGTCTTTATAGCTTCTGTCTATCAATCCCATCCTTTACAATCTTCAACAGCATTTCCCCAATATACTTTTTGCTGCAGCTGACTCCCTCTACATTACTCATTACACAAAGGGCTTCTAATTTGAAACTGGAGACAACAAACTTCTAGCCAAGGCAAGATAGAGAAATGGAAACAAAAGACGACAAATAAAGGCGTATTTTAATTAGTTAAAATTGCATGTGTGTACCATCCAGGTATAATAAAGCTCTTCTTAGCAGGCAGTAAATTGGAGTGGCCAACCACATCAGTGTTTACTACAAAAAAAAAAAAAAAAAAAAAAAAAAAACTTTTGTTTTTACTGGCCCTCTCTATAGGCCTGTCATTCATGGTGTACATTGCATTATGCTGCATGCTTGTGTATACTGTATTAAATGTAATTTATCACAAACACTCAATCGTACTAGGAAACACAAAAATGCACCTTCCACTAACAGATTCTTAGCAACCCAGGAAATCAGTTGCCCTTTTACACATGTGCTACCAGAGGAGACCAGGCATTTCACAGCCACGCCATACACTAGCTATGCCAGATACCTTCACACATGCAGGAACACCAGACACTTCCAGAACACGTTACACAAGCATGTGAAGAACAACTTAAAAAGATGTGAAATAGGCGTGGTGTCACGCTAACAAAGTTGTAAATTCCACAGAGAACACCCAGGAGAGGAGGCCCTCAGGCAGAGGTGACTCAACTCTCAGATATATTTATCCCAAATTAACATACACACTGCCAACATGTATTAGCAGAAACACATACTATAGTATATGCAAAATGCAAAACATGGCACAGACACACAAAGTGAAATGCAAGCTTGATCTGTGCCTTGTGTTTCACACAACCACCAGCTATAAAGCCCTGAGCAGCATGGCTCAGCCACACTCAGGGAAGTGAGTTATTGTATTTCATTAGTGCACCGGATGTTCCTCATTCTTCATCTCTGCTCCTTCTGCTCCTCCATTAACAATTTACACTTAGACACACCCACTATATTGCATTTGAAAATGTCTTGTCATAAAAGGGATATGTTCTTTATTATTTAAGTAACGAAGGACAATTTCTTGTCATATTTTTCTTTCTTTGGCAGGAACTTTTGCTCTGGAAAGCATTTATATCAAGCTGAAAAGATAAATTGATTGATTGATTATTTGGAAAAGCAATTTAAGAAATTAAGTTTTTATATTTTGGTTTGATATCAATGTAACTAAAGATATGATCAATATGTCCTCAAACCAACTAAACAAAACTAGAAGGGTTACCAGGAGACATCTGCCAAAAAAAGATCTGAGACCTCTGCGAAGATTAATGTCAAGCAAAACATATCAGTCGGAAGGGGGAAAACCAACCCAAAACAAAACACCACACAAAATTAGTTTACTGACCAGTGCCCCATCTTCCCACTGATATTCAAGCAAATTTGTTCATGTCATTTTTCCAAAACACCATGTTTGTGTGCTGATTATATTGATCAGGAATATGACCCATTCAACTGGCCAACAGTAAAATACTGAAATCCAGAGGGAAATAATACTGGAGTAAATGCATGATGGCTTTGTGCTCACACACCATTCATTGGTACTGTGGAATTGGGGGAGAGGGCAATAGCTCAACAAGCCAGTAAAATCACTCTTGTGCACCATTCGCTGCCTGCGTGAGCAGGCAAGTGGGGGGAAGGGACAAGGGCCATGTAATGTCACACTGTGGTGCCAGATAAACGAAGCCTGCTATGGGAACTGAACGTTGAAGGAAGTTAACCATTTTTCCCTGGTGGCAAGATGCTTGGACATCTGCAGGAACATAGTCATGTCCAACTGACATTTCTCAACTGTCTCCATCTTACTCTTTACTTCTGTCTATCACGGTCAAGAAAAAGTTATTTCACATGTACTTTGGACTATGTTTTGCAATGCCTTTAAATTCATGACTTGAAACTCAATCTACAACTGGATATGGTTGAATTTTTCAAGCTGGAAGAAAAATGTAATTGGAAACAGTTTTAAGAGCAAATTTATTTTTTGAAATCACATAGGAGCTCTTGAAAATGTTTCTTGTAATGCATGTGAAAACACTTTGAGAATTATTTTGTGTGAGAATTTATCATATTGCAACGATATTTGCTGCTCTTAACCCGCTCTCATTTGATCAGTTAATTATATATATTATATTATTCTTTCATTTGGATGAGAAAGTCAAACTGGTTAAATATGCAGCAAACAGGAAAACACAAAATGTCAGCAGCCTTTTTTTATTATTATTATTATTATTATTATTATTATTATTATTATTAATAAACACTGCAGTTATTATACGTCTAATCTAATTTGAAAATTATTATATTTCAAGTGAAACTCATGCCAAGCACTCCAACACACCCCATTCCAACATATGAAACTGATGCAGGAGTCATGACGCCTGGTTGAAACATTCAAGCGCACAAAAAACGTGTCCCTCGATAAAGCAGTCGTAATGTGGGTTTATGTACAGTGGAGTACAAAGCAAAACTAGATTAAGCCCAGGAAACTTTACTCTCTGATTTGACAGTGAAGAAGCTCACTGCAACACTCTACCCCTGTTAAATGGCTAAGAACCTGAGACAGAGGGCATAAAGGCAGTGCATTTATGAAATGCGAGATAGACAATCTTCCCTACAGAAGTCTGGTGTCTCAATGCTGGATAATCTGAGGAACTGCCAATCCCAACATTCCCGGGAATACCATCTGCCAACAAAGCTCCTTTTATGGAACTCACATGCACCTACTCATCTTTTCCCCAAACACCCTCCGTATCTTGTTCATAGTTTACTCCTTCCCTCGCTGTTCCCTCCATCACTCTCTTTCGCCTCTCACTGCTATTTTCCTTGCTCCTTCGCCACTGCCCCGCCCTCTCGCAGCAACCCCTGTTGGCTTGTTGCCACGGACTCAGCACCCATACAGACATGCCTGCTGATGTTTTGAAACTCAGCCAGATACGACAAGAGGGGTGGTGGCCGCGAGCCGGCAATCTGATTGGACGGCCCCACAGCGAAGAAGGAAAACAAACCACAGTCAGCTGGCCTCCTTACCATTTGAGCATATGACCTACTGCCGTGTGCTTAACACTTGAGCAGTAAGAAACAAAGAAAGAGAAAGAGGGCTGATGAAGCGCAAATGAAAAAAGTGAAAGGAGTAATGGGTAAAAGGCAAAAAAAAGAGAAAAAGGACAGACATGAAACCAAGGAGCTGTTTAAATTAAATGCAGAGCAGCTGAGCTGTAACAAATGTTTGCATGTCTGACTCACACCAGCCATTCTTAGTTACTGCGACAATAAACCAGATCATACACAAACATTCATCTCCTATTCTTTCACACTGTCACTTCAAGCCCTCATAGTTGTCGTGATTGCTCATATGTCAAGAAACTATAAGCAATCCAGACTGCAAGTACTCATGTTGCACACTGAAGCTCGACTGTTTATTGCATACACACACGTGCGTCACTAGAATGCCAAACTGCAGAGCATGATTTTCAAGGGAAATGGCTCGGTTGCACAAGCAAGCCATAACAGCAACAATAATAATGATCATAAATGCTAATTGCATTTTTCACTACCCAGGATACAAAGAAAACCCAGTTACAGATCATGCCCATTGCTCTTCATGATCTGCCTTAACATGGCATATATTTAATATTGATATATTTACTAATAACATCCCTAAATTATCATTATACGGTTATCTAGTGCCTTCCACTAAAATGCTTTGCAATGATTGTGTATTATTGACTAAATTTAATGCAGAATTCATGCTTTTACACATACCATTTCAGGTAAGAGCAAAACAATGACTCAACGCAAGGAGGACAGTTTGTGTAAGAAGAATTTGTGAGATACTGAGAAATAATTTTACAAATCATATCAGTCAAGGCAGCGTTTGAATGAATTAACTGACATTATCATATTATTTCTTTAACATAGGGTTTAAATTTCTAATACTGCTAAATATGCGATTTTGATCTTGCTTGTACTTGAAAAATGAACTTCATGGCTTTAAGCTCTTTAAAAAAAGAAAGTGTGGCAGGTTGGCTAATTGTCACTGTGTAACTGAACACACCTCATCACACCAGTCTATCTAACACAGTTGCTATCTAAGTAGCTATTGTATTTTTTTTTTGTTTCAAGCCTGTGCTCTGCTGTCAACATGGCTGTTCAATTCAAATTAATTAGGGACCAGTGTCTTTACTCCAAGTGCTGTCAGAAAATGGTTTTAAAATTCAAATTCTTTTATTAGTCCAACAGTGGGAAAATTGCAAATAGAGTAGTGCGTTAGATAATTAATTGAAGCTAGCTGAAATTCATGCATAAACCAATGTGACATTTAAAACTGGTATGATACTTTGGTTACTAAACTGTAGTGCATATGCCAACTGTTTATTAGCACAGCCTTGGCCTAATATTACAAAACCACTTAGGGTGGACAAATTATGGCTCGAAGCTGTGCAGCATGGCCCAAACAGGGTTGAGAGCTTTAAAGATAAATGTGTTAACGGCACAATCTCATTGAGTGAGGTCAAATAATGGCCAATTAAAACCCCATTTGTGCCCAACTACTGAGTAGGAAGTGGCAGGTTCCAGCTTTTGAATGGGTTTTAAATCCCGTTGTCAAAGAGAATGTGATAAATGCCTTCCTTTCTATCCATTAAATTTATGTGGCCCAAAATCCTCAAATGGACATCAAAGCTGGGACACACACACACACACACACATACATACACATTCCCCCTTAGCCTGCATGAAACACATTCACAACACAGGAAACAGGGAATGCTCTCTAATTACTGGGCACATGCTGCGCATTAAAACCCTGGAAGTCCAACTTCATATAATCCAACTCTGCTGGCTGTGTGGAAACACAGACACACACACACACAAATCCTCTTCAGAAGATAACTACCTACAGATGGGAGATACTTTTGGAAAAGAAAATGTTGCTGCTGCACACTCACACAGGTACTTCCAGGAGTGATGAAATGTAATCACTTGCCCCTCAACAGCAACAGCTGCTAAATCACGTTGAGGAGGCTTTCTGCATCTATAATGTCCATTGTCTCTGACAGAGAGCAGCCAGAGAGTGCTGATGAGAAAGGCAGGAGTCGGCAGAGGAAATACCCAGAGTGTGTGTGAGAGAAAAAGGGAACAGAGTACCCAGGAGGTATAAACTCAAGTTACAGGAATTCCTCTGGCCTTGTATCAGCGTCGGTGTTGGGTTAGGTTTCCTTACAAACATTCTCTGCCAGCAAGCTCCAGAGGGGGGGAGTAAAACTAATGATCACAAAGCCAACCCAGCATGAGGTTTACGTGACTTTTGTTTTAAGTGTCATCTACAACTACAAAATCTAGAACTACAAAAAATTAGCAGTAAATTTTACAAAGAGCATCTTTATTCAAGAGAAGAAGAAAAATGCTGCCTATAACATTGGTCCCCTGTCTAACTCAGTTGCTCAAATTCACTACATTATAGCATGATGCATTTGACAGTCATTTTCTACTAATGACTAGTATCAGCCTTGTAAATCCTCTTCCTATACAAAGACTATTGTGAGTATGCCTGTTGCTGTGAATGTAGATGCAGATATGGTGACAATTCAATCTAAAACTCATAGTAGCACTTTGTAGGATTATCATATCATTAGCTGCCTCTGGGATGGAGCTGTGTCCATTTGTATGTTAGGACCAGACAAGCGGAGGGCACTCCTTTGATGTAATCCAATTTTCCATTTCCACTTCAGACACACCATGGAATCTTTTCGGACTGTCAGTGCTTTAGATGACTAATAACTGACATCTACGCTGTTAAAGTAGGCCAACATATTCAGTCATGTGTGCACATATTCAATCCAGTCCTATCAGTGTTAGGCTGTCTCTCTCTGCTGCCAAAGGAGACCTTATCTCACAACCAAAACCCTTTCTTTCACGGGTCACACTTCCTGTTGAATTAACGAGTAAACTCCACAATCAAATGACACATCTGAATTGGAAGAAAACTCAAGCCATAGCAAATAAGTGATACCCTCTTTACAACCTCCATATAGTAAAATGTGAAAGTACCTAGCGTCTTCATTTACAATACCTAAAATAATCAAAATTGATATCCAAAATTTGTGAGTCATATTCCAAGTATGGATTTCTAAACTATAACTAACTGACAGTATGTAACTATTTGAATGGAAACTACAAATTTGGCCAGTTTGCATTAATGTAGTACATGTGTACTTCAAGTTAATTTTATTTAAGTACAACTTAAAGATCCCTCTGATGAAAATGGAGTCTATAACCTTTATAACATTTGTGGGGACAAAGAGTGACCTAAATAAACTCATAACCTTTTCAGTCCAGGGAACCACAGTTTTCACAAGCAGGGTATGTCAGGCACTGCAACAAAACTTTCACAAATACAATAATGACAACTTCTCCACAGTCACACCCTCTTTTTAATTTCATGAGGCATACCTACTGTCATGATTAATTTGATATACTGTGTAACCCAATAGTGAGCATGTGCATTTTTTCATGTAAAAAGTGGAACTAGAAACTTGGGAATTCAGAACATTAAAAACATTCAACTTACTATGTCAGGTGGTAGAGCTAATTTTGGTTGTTATGATGGAGAGCATCATGAAATCATTACCTACATGACTAATCGGAAATGTGTCACTATTGCCAGAGGCAACAGTGCAGAGGTATCAACAGTGTAAGATTATCTAATAATATGATGGTGAGATGTCGCTGTGAGGTTCATCTTGCAGCGTTGTCACTGGAGTCCTTTTTCACTCCTGACATTTTGAGTAGTAATGCATGGCATGTAAAAAGAGTTTATTCCTTTGCTATATTTGAGCATTGGAGTAATTCTTCAAGAGATCAACACAAAACACAAAAGGAAGGAGTGAAGGAGACACACAACACAGTGGGTGAGTCGTGTGTTAGTGGCATTAAAATGTTTGTTTGTTTCAAGTGCAAGCTTTCACACAATTGTCACAAAACTTGCATTGTTTTGCCCAGTCAAAAGATAAAAATTGACATTAATATTTTCACACATTGATTCTGTCGCCATGTTACACACTCTAATATAGAATAATATGGACTGGTGCATGCACTTGGTATCTGTTGTCAAGCATCATGTGATTTAAATGCTATTAGTGCAGACTGCCAAATTTTTGGTGTTGTGATATGCCTAGTAAGCAGAAACCAAATCTCCTTGGAGAGGGAAGATTCCTTGGCAGTCTTACAAAGCACTGCACAGAGGACAAACCTCAGCTCCTGGAAAAACTTGGTATGAAGGCAATGACATATTGATGCAAACTCAAAGCGTCACCCCACACTAAAACAGATGCAGCATCTTGTTTTTCAGATGGGAGGCATGCTTGACTACAGAGAAAAGGCTACAACTGTCAGGTAGCTGACAGCACACACGCATTTTGGGCCTGACCTTAGGTTATAGGCAATAACTCGTTTGTAGTCTGTCTTTAAAAGACTGAAAACATTACGGAGCAAATAACAGAATAAATTAAAGCTATTTCAAACCTGGCAAGAAAAAAAAGATTGCTAAATAACAAATGACAAAAAGCACTGCAATAACACTGTTAAAGGAACCCATTTGGGTATGATCCCTCACTGCCTGCAATAAACCACTTCTTACATAAAAGGTCTGTGTGTCCTCCCTGGTAACCACTTTCAACAAACCATAAAACTTGATGACAAATACATCTCTTCAGGTTTTAGTGAACAATAGCACTCAAAATAGTAACATCTCTTGCAGCTCAACTATTAAGACAACATGGACAGAGAAACAAAATGTTGATAACTACTGTTTTAGCGTCAAACTTTTTACTGAATAAGAAAGTTCTAAGAAAGACTTAGACACAAACTTAAAATAAAGTAAATAAATAAATAATGCAACTTCAGTACGAGGCAAATTGGTACAGGCTAAACAAACTGGGAATGGACAGATCAGGGGTAACCAGGTGGATTAAACAGATTTCCAGCATCATTTCCAAAAATCAAAAATCCAACATTGTCAACAGGCTAAAACAGGTCTTAAAGATTGACTGGGTTTAAGAGGAATTTTAACATATGATGGATGTGGAGCCTTGTAACAGACAATGACTGCCTGCTCAGTGCTCATATCTAGAGAAAGACTAGCCGTCTCCAGTGTCACCTCCCCCAGGCCTAGGGCACTGTGAGAGAGGAAAGCATTACTGGGAAATAAAGCCCTTACTGGAAAACTGAACTCACCATTTTACTGGCAGGGGGATCGGGGCTGTGCATAAGGGGCTATTTAATTAATATTTTAAAACTGAAGACAGGATTAGTCATTTATTTTCATTGCTGCTTTCTTATTTACATTCTGCACATTAACACTAAACAACTTGAAATGCATTAAGTTAATAAAGAATGATTTGTAGGTTAGCTGAGATAAAACAAGAGCCTGTTAATTAACACTACTAAAAATAAGCATGTTCTCAGAAATTGAAACGCAAGCTATATTTATTCATGTTGTTACATGGAAACTGGCTCTGTCATTTGGTCTCCTCTTAAACTCAATTCATTCAGAATCAGAATTAATGTAGCCAACATCTTATTAACATTTATAGATTCGAAGTAGCCAATTTGTGCTGCATTTCACAACATCTCAAACCTGTGATCGCCTTAAGTACTGAGCACTCAGGGAACCCATGGAGTTTTTGGCCATTAGTAGTGCTCTTAAGCAATATTCTTGGGAGCAGGTTCTCATTTTAGGTGGATACACATTACTACTGCTGTTTTTTTACACTATGACTGCTGATGCGTATGTAGCAAAGCACCTGCAAGAAAAAATTGCTTGCAGGAATTACCTATAACATATTCAGTTGAGTTTAAGGATACCAATATATATTTTTGGTAAGAAACACTAAATGTAAATATGTAACAGAAATTTGTAAATGTAAAAATTTACTTTTTTGTGAAAAAGCGATGCCACCTTTTATGTGCAGACTAAGCTTCAGCTGGACAGTTTGCTCAAACATATCTCAGGAGACAAAGCAGATAATTTTGGGAGTTCTGTGTATTTCCTGTCATAGTTATGGCAACCTATTGAACATAATAAAGAATTGGGAAGCTGGGGCTGAGATTATCAGCTTTTGCAGACATTTCATTCACAATAAATAAACAAAATATTTTGTTGGCCAGAACAGAAATAATAATAGAAATTTTATAATAGTTAAAGCAGCATGGGGAGCAAGGGAGAACTTCCATCAGCACCTCAACAGAAACCAGAAGTGATAAAACAATGAAATTTCCCTAGACCCCCTACCTATGCTATTTGTTAGTCTTCCTGGCCATATAAATAAAGCAAGGAAAAGTTGGTTTCCTGTTTTAAACCCCTTTGTAGTTTACTTTTCCCAGATCACATGGTCAAAAAAAGAATGTTAGGCCCCAGTTCCAACTCGTTTTTACCATTATCAGAGAAAAGCTAGATCTCCATAATATGTCCATGGATAGGACGTCTAACGGTCATAGAAACATATGTGCACTTACTACAGGGGCCTCTCGCTGCCCTGAATGGATGGTGTGGTACAGATTAACCAGACAGCATGTATAAGTGTGTGTGTGTGTGTGTGTGCGCGTGCGTGCGTGTCTTTGTGTGCACACGTAGGGTCAGAGCGTGTGTGTGTAAATCCAGCTCAACACACGTGCCTGTTTGTCTCCAGGGAACTAGGTGAAGAGCCACTCAGCTCCCTTTGAACTGAGGGCCATATGGCCCCCAGTATGGTTCTATACTACACACATAATGCTATTACACTATAGGAGTATATTTGGATGTGTGTGCACTTTAAATTTAATCTTATTAGATGCACAACATTATCAGACCAGTAGTGTTGGTTAAGATGCCAGCACATCCCAAATGTGTGCACCATGTGTGCATTTCCATGGTGTTGTAGGTCTGTTTCTAACCTTGTGGGTGCAGTGGTGTATTTCTATGCTCTACTCACCTCACTGTCATGGTGTTGGCAGAAGCTCATGCGGTCCTGGAACAGGGACAACAGGGCAAAGTTGTTCTGCAGGGACTGGGCGAGGGACACCGACACCCCTGGCTGGACTGGGTTGGTGTTGGCATTCACTCGGCCCAGGTGGAGGTTTTCTCCCAGCCTTTCGATGAAGTGGTCTTTGGTCAGCCGCACACGCTGGTGTGCCCGCACACAGTTGTCACACAAATACTCCTGGCAGTCAAGGCAATGGGAGGTAGCTGGGTTCTCTTCATCACAGGAGCTGCACTGAGGCTCTCCCAATTGGTGGGAATGCAGCAGGCCTCCATGGGAGTGATGAAAGCCAGAAGAGCCTCCAACTAAACCTCCCCGGTGGTGATGGCCGTTCTTGTTCTGGATCTGCTCCTCCGAGCTTACCACCACGTCCAGCAAGTTGCTGAACAGAAAGTTGGAGGAAGGCAGGGAGTCAACCCCGGCCTCGGAGATGGACACCTTCTGGTCGCAGGTAGGGCATCGCAGCTTCAGCGGGTCTCCGGGACTGCGCTGGCCTTCCAGACACTGCCTGCAGAAGGCGTGGAGGCATGGCAGGACGTGGAGTCTCCTGGTGGTCTGACTGGAAGAGGACGAGGTATGCGAGGAAGATGAGGAGGTAGACGAGCTGGAGGAGATGGGAGCAGAGGAGCCGCACAGCTCCTTGCAGAGCGGGCACGTCTGCAGGTCCGAGTCTGGAAATGAAGCCATCTGCAGCGTTACCGAAACACAGGCTCAGCTCACAACACGCGCAGCTAGGAGGGTGAGGTCTTCATCTGCCGACACATTGTGTGAGCAACGTTGTGTTGTGTAGAAGATAATGTGCTAACTGAGGTAGATTCATTAGGTATTCAAGTCAGCTCAAAAGTAACGGTGGTGCTCATCGACGTACGGATTACGTTCTGTATATTAAAACTCTGTCCTGATGCAAAAGGAGGTAGCCAGTTCTTCAAAACAGTTCTTGTTTCTGAGGTAACGAAAAAACACGGAGGCTGTTAAGATCAATTCGTGTGAGTAAGGCGTTTTTTGGAGGGGGTGCAGGAGAGCATCTGCGTCATTCTTCCAAATTAACTCCAGCCAGATGACAATGGACGATGTTGGCGCTTGTGCGGAGAGAACAGTGTCTGACGCCGCTTCGCCGACGCTCATAAAACCAGCCCCAAACTGGAGTGTCACTGGATCGGCGTCGAAGTACTGGGGGCTCCGTCTCTCCTCCCCCACCGGCTCGGCAGCATGACTACGAGGCTTCGCGCTGCCCCCCCCCCCCCAAAAAAAAAGCACCCGGACGAGTACCAAAAGTATTTCTTTTCGATGTGTTTTCTGAGCCTCCGAAGCGAGGCCGTGTCGTCGCTGTGCTTTGGCGTGCTTCTCCTCTCTCTAGTCCACCATCGGGCTCCGCTCAGGCGGCGTCGGGCGCAGCCAACTGTCGGTCGGTATTCGCAGCGCGAGCCTCGGACAGCGAGACCGTAAATTATTCATCAAATCAACGGCCTCATAGCGAAGCCCCGGGCGGCGAACAGGACGTCTAGCACTGGCCTCCGTGCATGAATTTGCCGGTCCACCTTGTGAACGGACCGCTTCCAGCTAACCAGTCCGGTCCGAAGGCTGAGTCCCCTCCTCGGACACTCTGCGTGATGTAATGCGCAGTTTTTTGTTTTGTTTTGGTTTTTTTTTTCCGGCGACGAGGAAAATGAAGGTGTCAAAAACCGGAAACTATTTAGACTTACACTACGTCCCTCTCTTGATTTTTTTTTTAAGCTGCGGTTCTTTTACTCTTCCGGTAACATAAACAGAAGGTGAGCGCTCTGACGGGCGCGTGCTGCTCGGGCTGCAGCTCCTCGAGCCGCTCTTAACAGACTGACGAGAAAAAAAAAAAAAGAATCCACTTCCGCCCGGAGGAGGAGAGGAGGAGGGGAGGGGGGGGGGGGGCGTGGTCAAGTGCGCACAACGCTCCGGAGCATCAGTTCGCTATGAATGACTGCGCAGCTTCCCTCCAGGCAAAATAACAACCGATGGTTTCTGCGTTTCAAAGGAAAAGTCAAATAAAATCAAAGGAAATGGACTGAAATAAAACCTGGACTCATTTAAAATATAAAATTCACCGTTGCCACATCATAAACGACACTTAAAGTTATTGTGATTGATGTTCACAGTAGTCTAAAAAGCGTGAACCCCACCCCTCCAAACAGACGACTGATGGGGGGGTTGGTTTATGGCCACTGAAGTTACTGGAAATCCTCTGTAGCCACGAGCCCTCGTGGTTTTTAGCTCATTTGGAAGTTGGGGTTTCAGTGACGCATGTTTACAAAAACATTTCCGCTAAATATGCCACGTAATAATGATATTGTTTTGTGTGTGGCCTGATATGTTAATAGAGAATGTACCACCCTATTTTTATCGAATGTAACACACTTCCCTGTGGTGTAATGTACATCGTGTACAATTTTGTAAAGGTGGATCTTATGAAACATCTATTTTATTTTATATCTCATGTCAAAACCGTGAGAGCTTGTATCTTTTAAAGGGATTACAATAGACAAAAATAAAGGATTCTTTGCTGTCTTCCTTCCCTTCTGAAACAGATGTGGAATCAGAAATTACTGTGAAGTAATTTCACAACCTCGGAAGTTATCTTCCCACAGGGGAAGTCATGTGTTTGAAGATGTCAGAATCTTAAAAGCAGTGTTTGAATAGACTACACAGTAAGTACCTCAAACATCATGTTTACATCCCAGAAAGGGAAACTCCTCTATCTTCAGGCTCTCTGCTAGCGGACAATGTTGGACAACGAAATAATTGTCTGGAAATAATTACTCTGGCTATGTATGTTTAGAGAGAGGGAGCATACATACATACTGAAGGAGATGTACATCTTTACAGCCATGAGCAAAGGTCTCCCATTATGACCTCTTGGCATCTTTGAATAGATTATTTTGTGTGAAAAACATTTCAAAATCCAAATATTTTCAAAAAAAGAAAGAGTAATAAGAAGTGAAAGCCACCATAAATATGAAGCGAACAGCAAATTATATGTATTTTCTGGCAATCACCTCAGAGATTTATAAGCTAACTGTTTTGGCTATTTTAGGTAAAAAGGAAGGGAAAAAAAAAACTACAGCAAAAGTGAACTGACAAAAGTTTATTACAACCTTGAAAATTAAGGTACAATAAAGCTGGTACGTCAAATTTTATAAATAAAACCCATAAAAATATTATATTTGCTGAAAGAAGACAATGCAAAGGAAGAAGTCAACACTAACACAAACATAGTAAGGATTCAGACAGATCAGAGGTTCAAATCTTTGGGGTAATGGCCATTATCTAACGGAGATCATAGGAGACACATCACTTAACGCAGGTCCTAAATGTTATACCATTTGTAAGTTAGAGGAAACAACAATGACCCGGACGTAAGGCAGAGCTGAGTGTGTTGATTTACAGCAACCTTGTGGAGAGATTAAAGAAAGCGAAGCCAGGTGAAAAGGATGAATGGCTTGAAAAGATGCTGGGGGTTATGATGATACATCAAGGTGAGAAAACATTTTCCCTGATGGAGTGGTCCATTAAGCATTATGCTGCACACAGCTCTTTCATAAAGACACGGAATATGGATGTGGATGCATAATTCCCTGTGATGCTGGCTGCCGAATTAGTGTGTCAAATGCTGCCACTGATGCAACATCGGGCATAGTGTTCACTCGAAATTTGTCAGAGAGTAAAGATGTAATACCGATTTTTTCTTTTTAAAAGCAGGGGTATTTTTTTATTTATTTTTTTATTTTTTTGCAGATATCCCATCATTCCCTCAGTTCATCTGCCTGCCTACCATTTCCCACTGTCTGATATTCTCACTTCTCCCAGATCCTCTTATATCTATAACTGTCACAAAAGTCACACTGCAGTAGTGAAGCAATTCCACATGTGTCTTCAGAGCGGGCCTGAAGGGCGTGAGCAAGTATTTCGCTATCAGATGAGAAGGCAGATAGAAGGCAAACTGAATTATCATAGCAGATCAGTATTGCACTTCTCAGAGATTTACA
This sequence comes from Echeneis naucrates, assembly GCF_900963305.1. Lineage (NCBI taxonomy): Eukaryota > Metazoa > Chordata > Actinopteri > Carangiformes > Echeneidae > Echeneis > Echeneis naucrates. Next base: position 14,305,603 of record NC_042521.1, read on the forward strand.
TTTGATGAATATCATTTTCTCACATCTCTTAAGATTTTCCTCTGCGTTTACTGTTGACCTTACCAGTGACATATCACTTTCTAATCGTTATTTACACAAATCCACGCCGAAGTACCTTATTTCCCCCGTGGTGATTAAGAGACAGACAAAAATTGTTAGTTCATTCATTCATCTCCTGGTCCCAGCTCTCCCAGCCCACATTGGGTGAGTGCGGGGTACACCTTGGACATGTCACCAGTCCATCACAAGGCCAACACACAGAGACAGACAGAGACCAACAACAACTCACACTCAGACCCACAGAGTTTAGAGTCATCAATTAACCTAAACATGATGTCTTTGGACGGTGGGAGGAAGCCAGGATCACTGGAGGAAACCCATGCAAACTCCACCCAAAGGCCCCAGGCCAGGAACCAAACCCACGACCTTCTTGTGGTGGGGCAACAGCACTAACCACTATGTACAGCACCAAAGCTGTTGGTCTGTAACCCTAATATTGTTAAAAGGGAGCCTTTTTTTGAACCCCTGAATAAAAAATGCAGCTGATCTATTTTGATAATAAGCTAACAAGGAAACTTTTGTGTGTACAAGACAGTGTGCTCTGAAGTTCGTCAGAGGTGTCTGTCCAAAGTCTTCGTGCTGTCTACTCAGATCATTCAATCAGTAAATTAAATAGATTAAACAAAAGAGGGCATTAGTAAGTGAAGCGGGGTTTGCACATAAAAGAAACACTGTTTTTGCTGATAACGTCTTGGTTTTTTTCAGTGATCCCACTTTCTAGCTTCCCAATTTGATGAGTTTACTTCTATTATTCTGACATCAGTGCAATGTAGGTGCTAGCTTAAAAGTACAAATCTCCTCTCCTGTGATGGAACACAAAGCTTTTGATATTTGCCCATGAGCGATTGAACTAGAAAGTCTCATTTATATGGAAATGATTGTGAATGTGAACATAGGCAATGACAAATTGACTGAGGCATAATCCAGGGCACGTCTTGAAATAAAACATTGAGTGGAAAAAAACCTAACTTGCTTTTGCAATAAAACCGTTCCCCCTCAACGACTAAACTCTTGGAATTCATGTTTTGCTTTTTTTTTTATACCTCAGCCAAATATTAGTTTACAATCATTTTGGCTGCAAATTTAGACTGATAATTCTGGCTTCTTCAGTATCTGTTAAGAAAGCTTAGGAAAGGCAACTGAGACAAATGTTTTGGAGAACATTTCTTTATAAAAACTTCATACAAAGAAAATTTTTGCAGTTCTTAATCTGGCAACAGTTGAAATTTTGGCCACCAGCAATAATCATACAGTAACTTAATACTGTCAAAGACTTAACACCATTATAAATATATACATATTTACACACATTTACAATCAAGAAAACAAATTCAAACACTGATGACAACCATGCAAAATTATGTTGGACTCCATTTCCTGTTGACTTATTTTTTTCACATACCAAATCACACCAATACCAGGTGACACATCAGCTAAAACAACTGAGGAATGAACAAAAACAAAAAACCATGTAACATTCTGGTGTCAGTCTTTGGTAGTTAATCTAACAATTTGTACTTCTTAATCAAATTCTGAAATGTGACAATTATTGTATAAATCCACAGCCAGCAGAAAGGCATTTATGTTTATGTTCCTGATTTCATTGGTTGTTTTCCCAGAGTCCACCGATGTCTGTGGAAAACAATTTAGGGGAAAGTAAAGTTAAGTACTTCCAGAGACTGCAAGGGAATAGCCATTTGGGTCAATGCTTCCACATCTCATTGGCCCACAAGTGATTGTGACGGAGCCAGTGACGAGCAGAGGAAATGTCAAGTGTGAAGACTTGCTCCTGGGAGGCGTTAACTGCTGTATAGTGAACCATTAGTTTGGGCTGAGGGAGTCCTGCTGCAGAGAGGAGACGGCTACCAGCTGAGAGGTACTCCCTCTCACCGCTTTGAGTCCTGGATGAGGAGGAAATAGGAACATTATGTCCATATTAACCACATAACATAACAATGAGCACTCACTCAGCAACGCTTGCTACCTTTTGAGAGTGATGCTCAGGCAGGTAGTTGTGGTTTCTGAAAGTTGCACAAGGACTGTTGCGTTGACAGTGATGAACATCTCGAAGGCAAGAGCCAGCTCAACATCCCAGAGTTGACAAGGGACGGCCAGTGCCATTAAACCCGGGGGAGCTGACACAGCTGGGTAGTACCCCACGCTCAGAGAGTCTGATCAGCACACACATAAGCATAACTGTGAAATTAAAAGCTCTTTTGAAACATATATATATATTTTTTATCTCCCTTAAACTCAAAATCTAATTTAGTCTTTCTCCTCTAATCAGAAGCTTTTAAAGTGAAATGATTACAAATCAAAAGATATTCCAGCAGTTATAATCCAGTGTGCAGATACTTTAGGATCCATATTTCATTAAGCGGGGCAGCCAGTAAAGCACAAAACGGCACTTACGTTTGAAGACTTCTCGTGCACGGAGCCAGAGGTTTTGCTTGGCAAGTTTCTGTAAAAGTATCTGCAGCACAGCTTGGTCAACTGCCAGGTTTTTAGAGAGCATGAATTTGACAGTGTCTGAGGCTACAGGAAGGATCTGTCTGTCCACACACATTTGCAGGTGAGAGTTAAACGCAGGGCTGTATCTGGAGATATCAACCAAGTCTGGGGAAAGGCAGAAAATAATATTTAATCATTTTGACATTTCAAAGGAAACCACATACAAATTCCACCCATTTGTTGAAAAAGAAAAAAAGCTGATAGACACGAGAGCAGAGGAAAGACTACACATGGCATGACCAAATGAAAGACCTTGTCTAGGGAAGATGATCCCCTGAAAGTGAAGCATGAGGCCTGTACTACTCTCTTGGTGTACCCTACACATGCTTTCACCTCCTGAGGAGAACATAAAGGAGGCTGCGTAATCTGGCCATGTCTCCCCCCACCCACAATGTAAACCAGTGCTGAATAATTTCTGCATCAAGGAACCTTAATGTTTTAAATTATACTGATAGCCGGCAAAAAATAATCTGCTCACATCTTTCATGGACATTCTCCATCAGATAAAGTCAGCCGTCCCATGGACATTTCATCATCTTTCATACATTTAACTGAAGCCCTGTAATTTAAAATTATCTAAGCATTGTCTTTTACCATTACCATTAGGCTCTTTTACTCCTGGGAGATTACAGAGAACCTCCAGCGTGTCTCGGTGAGAAGTTTTCTCTGCCAGACGCATCAGCACACGACCTCTACCATCCAGATCTGCAGGCTCACATGGCCATGTGCTCGAACTCAGGAACCATTTGTTTTCTGAATCAACAGATACACATCAACATTATTTGCTAAAGAACATTTTTCACAAATTCTTAAAGCAATTAATTCCATAAAGTCTGCAGCAAATCGACATACCAGACAACCAACAATGTATGCTTGAAAAAGTCATTCCAAGTCATTATCATCCTTTCTCTCCAAAACTCAATATTTGATTTATTGAAACTTCACCTTCACTTCCAATCTCATTTTATTCTAATGTTCCCATTCCTAACTTTCAAGTACATTTTGTATTGAGCCGGCTTGCACACACTGATGAGATGTGAAGCAGTGCACCACCCAAAAAGAAAAACTCATCCTCACCGCATTCACCTTTTTAGGGCTTTTCAGGGAATGATCGGAAAAGAAAAATTCATAAGGAGTGAAACCTAGTATTGAAAGAATCCAAGGGCACTTACATTGGCCCTTCCTTTAAACCAACTTTACAACAGAGGGATGTTTCCAAATCACAAAAATTTAGATGACTGACACAATGAAGTAAAAACAACATAAAAGGAAGATACAACAGGAAGTTGACCCATTAAAATAATAACGAAATAAAAATAAAGAAATATCAAATAAAAAAGGGAAGTGAGCAAGTGGAAAGAGATCAAGAGCAAATTATATTCAGACAAAAATATATTGAGTTTCTTGCCCTGGGCACTTTTGACTTTATTATACACTCGTTTAAGTAAAGAAAATACACATTTAGTGCATTTCACAAGGGAGGCAGTTTAGTGAAATACCATTTTTATTTACCATTTTTTAGTGTTTTGTTATGAAGATATGTAGTGACTAGAAATTCACTACGCTTGTTCTTCAGGATGACCCCTAACGGGACAGTATTGAAAGAAGAGGAATCTGGAGCTCAGCCAATACACATACGTTTTCAATTGTGAAACAAGCATGAAACAGACGCTCCCCCCCATTTATGGGGGTCTGGCGTGGTGAAACTACTGTAGTGTTGCTTGGAGTGTGGCTGCACCGATGAATTATGGGAGAATATTTCTTCTTCTCTCTCATTTTGTCCCTCAAAAGGAAGTCCAGAGTTTCATATGATACAGGATAGATAGTGTTAAGGAAAATAGTTTGATTGCTTCATAAGCATTAACAGCTTTCATCATGGCTGCAAAAGAGATCCATTAAGGTCATTTCACTCATTTAGGAACCTTTGTAAGGAAAAAAAAAAAAAAAGACTGTGCGACTTTGGGTACTGGAGCATTATGGACTCCACTAAGCTAGTTGAGTCTGCTGGCTTGAGTTATACAGCCATCAGATTCAAAACCAACCACTTCAAACTGTCATTCATTCCCTCATCCATAACTCTTCTAAAAAAAATACCTGACACTGCTCTCACGTTTATTCTTCCCTTTCATTCATTTTATTATTTATTACCCAGGTTTTCATCCTGTTGACAAAGTGCAATAGCAGGCATATACTGTCCTAACTCTTATCTATTCATTGTCTGTTGTAGTTCCATTGGAACAGTGTCTTATATAGTTTAATGTTTTTTTTGCACTACTCTTTGCAGCTGTATCTAGCACTTTTAGCCTACAACAAATTTCCTTTAGGACAATGAGGTATATTTAATCTTATCTAAAATAGTCATAGCTATGCCAGGGTGTCATCCATTACCTCTGAGTGTGTTTAGGGCTCCTTCTACGCTGCCACTCAGGAGGAAAAGCTCTGTAGCCATAGTGATCAGGCAACAGCGTGAAGTTCCATCCTCATTTCCAAACAAACCTTTCAGGATGGAGTAGTCTACCTTTGAAATGGACAGCACCTCCACCACCCTCCGACCCTACATAGACACAAAAAAAACTCACACCCTTAAAGGCAATAGCCATAGAAGAAGACAAAGATAATCATATATTTGTATATTTATAGTAGTTGTGTTCTTCTATGGCCACATATGTACCATGTGTCACAATCAGTAGAATAGAAAAAGTACATAGAGCTGAGCTGATTAATTCACAATTTTTGCACAGTAGGGAATACAAGTTATATATTATGTCCACCTACAAATTATTTTATACTTTATTTTCAAATGGGTTGTATACCTTGGCCCACTGATGTGTTTTGTGGTATCTTAACATGAGCGACACTCCAATTCTGCCTAAAAAGCTCAGGATCAGGCTGTCCTCTGCTTCACACTGACACACTACGAGGTGAAGAGTAAATAGTCATAATTTCCATCAACACAACTTATTAAAATGAAAAGGTGTTTTTGGACATAAGAGCTACATTTTCTTTCAAGTCAAGGCAGTATGTTTATTTTACCTATTTCAGCAAAGGCAGCAAAGGGCAGTGACAGCTTATCTTTGCTCTCAGACAGCAGTGCTATGGCAATGCGACCGCTGATCTGTTCAACTTGGTTGGAATCTTGGCTGGATTGGAAGATGGACCTGAAAACTTTTCCCATTCTCTTCCAGTCCTCTTGCTTGGTACAAAGCTGAGCGACCAAAAATATAAAGACAGGGCTGAATACCATAAGAACACAGAATGGTTAGCAATGTATATGGATAAATTAATGAAAGTTTACGACTCAATAGGGAACCAACCTCTATTTCCACAATTGAGTGGGCCAGATTGAAGTACTCTGGAGAGGGAGCACTGGTAGACAGCCTTTTATAACAAACACAAGATCATCATTCTATTGCTCATGTTATTTGTTGAGAAGCTTAAAAACAAAGCAACATAAATAAAGGTCATAAGAAGAAAAACATTTTAATATAAGTGAGGTGAGACTGACAGGATTGGATAGGGAATGGGGGAGCTTTGACTTACTTGTGGTTACCAGACACTGAGGTAGATGAGTTTGGAGAAACTGACTCCTGAAACTCTGGAGTGTTTTTTACACAGTCAAGGCAATCCGAACTCAGCACTAGACCGGCACTGGCCATCTATCAACACACAAGCAAACTCAAACACATCCCTCCTTGTGCACATCAAAATTAGACATATGGTGGTGCATTGGAACAACTTGGATACCTTGGATGTGAGCTGCATGAGTTCAGGTATATAGCCCACAAGTCCTTTCTCTCTCACTAAGTTAAAGAGGGCCAGCAGGAAATCACAGCTTGGCTGGCAAGAGGAGGAGGAGATGAACTAGTTCAACACCAATTTTTATGCCCACAGAGGTATAACGAGGATGTTAAAAAAAAAAAAAAAAAAAAAAAAAAACATGATGGTGCCTTTCTCATACAAAACACTACATGCTCTACCCTCTACTGGATTACACAGTGTACTGCAGTAGGACACTCCTCCAATGAAATGTGAGAAAACCAGACTGACCACTATTTCATGGGCCAAGCTGACACTGAGAACTGAGAAGACATCAGACACCATGTCAGCTTTGAGCAGAGCCCAGAGCAGTGATACAAACACTGGCTTGGAGAAATACACTCCTGGTGGATTGTTTTGGTAGTAGCTGGTAAACACAGCTCCTGGAGACAAACAATAAATGAGGAAAATCATCATGGAGCGACAAGACTGGTAGAGTTGCTAGATCAAGTGGCAATGCTTGCAAAGGTAAAAATAGAAATCAAAGACAAATGAGGAGATAGAGTTGGCAAAAGTAAGTACAGTCACATAATGGCTCCTAGATTAACACGGTAGTGACAACTGGATGAGCCAAGTCCATTTGGGAAAAAATAACCGGTTAAAATTAAAACGTACTTGCTTTCTGGATACACATTGGATTTTTGACAAACCGCATCACAGTTTCAACACAGAACTGAAAGAGAAAAATGAAAAGCCTATTATTCTGAGATGAATATGTGATGTCTCTTATGGACATTGATCAGAAAGCTTTAGCAGGAAACATTATACAGCTATGCAGTCGTGCTTCATGCTGCAGCTCATTCACCAACTTCTCTACTTGAGGTAATTCAGAAAATATGATAGTGCAGTCTCCTGTGTGCATCGGTGTATTCATGCTTTGGTGTGCTGCAGTCCAGCTATCAAAGGAGGACTTATGCTTTGAGCATACCTTCTCATCCCCCTCAACAGGCACATGCTGGAATCGACACATTTTGAATCCACAGGATAGCGATTCACTGAAGTACAGCCGGCAGTACTGAGGATTAAGATTAAGAAGAAAGAAGATGCTACATTAGTTTAAAACTTCTTAAAAAAAAAAAAAAAAAAGCGATTTATATTCAATTGAAATTGCCTAACATTAAAACGCACCTCCAAAAGATTAGATTTTTTGAATCAAGAAATCACTCAAATGTGCAATTGATTGATAGATTTACTTCAATTTACTGATTGGGCAATTTTGTAACAGCAGCAAGTTATCATAAAAAAAGGACAAAAAGGAAAAAAGAAAAAGAAAAAATAATAATAAAAAAAATATATATATCCCCTTCAATACTTACAACAATAATAAAAAATTTGTATTATATTAATACACCAATTCCTTCTCCAAGGTCACTTTCAGTAAACACACAGCCAAAAAAAAAAAAAAAAAAAAAAAAGTGTAAAGTGACAGTTTCACAATAGTTTATTTAATTGTGTCACATTTTAAAGCACAAATCAATTCTCTATCATGCTTTGCTCTACTCATTTACAATGAGATGCGGTGCTTTAATTTAATACTGTAAGAAGAAAAATGATTTGCTTTTTAAAACTTGGCACAAGCTCAGGTCTACCTTGACAAATTTATTTTTAATAACCCTGAGCAAGTAAAAGCTTACAATAGGAAACCAAAACCCACAATAATGGGTAAAAGATTTTGGAAATCAGAATAATAGAATACAGGAAATAATTTTGACTTTGATAGTCTTTATTTAACTTAGTACTTACAGAATTAGACTTCTGGCGCCTAAAATCTGCTGTATTTGTTTGGAAGGTGATCCCCAGCCCTGTGGACAAGGTGGAGGAGCAAATGAACAGCTGTATTTACTCTAATCCAGGAATAACAAACTGAACATTTATGATGTCAACAAAATCACAAAAAACAGGTTTTACTGCCTGAAAACAAGTTTGCCTTTGCTGTTTTTAATTTCCCTCACCATTTCTTATGTCCACGAGTGCAGGGTTGTTCCCTGAGAAGTTCACTCTCTGAATGGGTTGGTTCCTATGATAGGTCAGAAACACAATGATCAGAACACTGCAAAATTGAAAGACAGCAAGAAATATTTTATGTGATTTTATGTGACTAAACAGGTACCTCGATGTGCCTCGGTTTTCCTGACTGTTGTCCACAGAAGCATGACCCTGTTCAAAAACACACAATATAAAATAACTTTTGTTTTTTAAATAACAATGTGACTGAGGCTTTTATCCATTACACCATAACTTAACACATGATGCTTCATTTCAATGAAGTAAGATGTTACTGAAGTCTAACTGAATGTATTTTTGCACTAATTATGAACAGGGAATACTAATGTAAAATAATTTCACAAATAAGTACTGACTTATTTGAAAGGTTCACAATGTCTTTTAGTGTCTTTTCGTGATGTTACTGAGCATTATCCCCTCGTCCTCTTTTCATGCTTTTCATTCTGATTTTGGTGGTAGCTCAAAGTTGCTCCAGTGTGTGGTTCCTTGCAATAAAGTGTGGAAAAAAAAAAAATTGTCCTGGGAAGAAGCCATCCTTGTAAACTATGTGATTCAGTGCAGAGTTACTGAAGGGCCAGTACATTACCATGCTTCTTGTTTGCTTGTCTGTGTTTTGTAATTTAGGAAGTTTGCTGCTACATTGAGGTCTCCAGGGTCTGCTGTTATGCTCCTCTGCAAAATAAGAAAACAGATCTAAGGATTATTTTGGCATACAATTCATCAAGCAAATTCAAGAGTTGATGCACTTTTGTGAAGCTACACCTGAACCCCAAAACCAATGCATGATTAATAACTCAGTTTGCAAACTGAATTTTGCAACAGAAATGTACACAAAATGCCTATTTCTGTTCATAACTTGAAAATATTCTTATGGCTTCAGCTGATGTGTTGGGAGGGGACATGGAACCCCAACTCCAGCCCATGTTAACAATTAGCAGTGAATATTTCACAAAACTGGACATCTATATGATAGAATGGATTCTCGGGTGTTTATTGGCCATACCTGCAATATCAGGACTGTAACAGTGAAAATTCACAACTGGTGTCAATCTGAAACAAAAACAAAAACAGACACTCTCAGCAGGACAAGACAACAGAATTTGTCTGTGATGTCCACAAAATGATGTTAAAGAGGAAACCTCGCCTTTGCTCAACCTCCTGTGGTGTCTTAAACGTGACTTTGGGTCTGGTCTTAGAAGATTCTCTGACCCTTGTCGGACCTAATTTCAACAGGCTTCCATCAGGCAGGTTTTCAAACAGCTCTGGGTCATCTGGGATCACATCAACAAGCAGGATGTCCTGTTCATAAGCTGTGAATTCATCCAACTTGCCGCTCGGAGAACCACCAGCTGCGTCTATTTTAGCTTTGTCCATTTCACAGCCCACTATTTCAGATGAACTTGATCCTTGTTCTGCAGTGGAGTAGAGCTGTCCCTCATTACTGCTGGGGGAAGAGGATGGTTCTGCCAGAAAGCCTGCACCTGTGCTAAGGTTTTTCTTTGTTTTGGAAGTGAAGGGAACTTGTTCGGTTTCACCCTGATTGTCTCCATCACTGGTGTCAGAAGATTGACTTTTAAGATTTGATGAAACTCTCTCAAATTCCTCATTACCCGATCCTCCAGATTGATGGTCATTAAATGACTCTTGGTAATATTGATTACCATTACCAATTTGTGACATGCAAAGCCCAGGTAGTATTCTGTGTTTGCTGGTGTGTTTGCTTTTCTCCTCCTCATCTGAAGAGCATTGGCCATGGGAGAGGAAGCTTGTACTCGAGTGCTGCTGAGGTGAAGTGACAGGAGAGAGCAGTGGTGGAAGAATAATGTCATTTGAGTTTGAATCTAGAGACGGGTCCTCGGTAATGTATGATGAATTGCCTTTCCCAGCAGCAACAGGATAGCTCTGGTGAAAGGAACTTATATTGTAATATGGTTCCAGTATTGGTGGACTCCTCTCTATGAGACTATACTTGTCACTGCTTTGCTCATCTTGAGGTAGGAGGAGTGAGGATCCAGATGAATTAAAAGAGTCAGAAGTATTTGTAGGAATAAACAAGGTGCTGGGTGAAGAACTACCAGTGGCCATTTGGGTTTCCTCGGAGTAGAGAAAGGGTTTTTCTATGGCTTTGATAGTGGGGTAGGGTAAGAAAGACATTGGTGATGAAACTCCCTCAACACCTTTGACTTCCTCCAGTAGCAACGATGAAGGTGGGTTAGAGGGTGGTGTGGTTGAAAGGTTGCACAAACCATGCTGGCTTGAGAGAGATGATGTGAGAGACAAAGCAGCGGCAGTTTCCCAGCCACTCAGCCCAAGTGCTGAGGGGGAAGGAGTAGACATGGAGCTGTAGGATTCTGGCCTGTTATTTGGGGTAGACTGGGCAGAGACCAGATCTTGCATGTCAACACATTTATGTTGACTTGGAGTGAGAGGGACTAGACTGGCTTGTGATTCCACAGCCTCGGCCAGGTGAGGCGCAAACCCTCCGTGTTTGATGTCTGAGGAGTGTGACGACATGTTACTTTCTGTTTTCCCATTTCTCTTGGTTATAATGTGCTCCCCATCATCTCCTTGTTTCTCTTCAGCTTGGCAGGAAACCTGGTAAGTTGCTTTTGTGTTTTGGCAGATGTGTTTAGTTTGGCTTCTTGGTACATGTGGCTGAGTTTGGTTTAATGGAGAGTCACTGTTTCTGGCCATTGGATGAATAGGCTCTACTGGGCTGTCTATGGTACCAGAATGTGCTATAAGAGTGGGGCTTCTGTTAGAGAAGGGCCATGACATGTAGGTGCGAGCACAAGAAAACTGTACTTTTCTGTGGTAAACCCTCACTCGCTGGCAAGTGAATGACTCATCCAAGTCTGGCAAGTTCCTCTCATATAGCAGTTCCAATGACTTTTGAACTCCGTTAGCTATTCTGGGTTCATCTATCTGACCAAAAGGTTTCACAGTGTTTTCTTTTACAACTGACCTACAAGTGATGCAGCCCCAAACTGTCATTTCTGGACATGATAGACCGCCACCAGACATCCCAGAGCATGGTTTTGGGTTGCGGTCTTTGTCAATTAAGAGGGTTTTTGCGGCATCATTGTAACTAATGCTTTTTAAGTCCAGGGTGGAAGACAAACTCCCATCTTTAACAATATTCCTGAGCTTTATTCTTTTGTCTCTGTGTATTATCACGCCTATTTGGTCACGCTTTTGGTCCTCTTCCACATCTCTTTCCTCCATGCTTGTTCTGTACTCACACTTGTTTTTACACTTTCCTAATGAGAAAGAAGCAGAACAAGTTGCCGTGCTTTCACTTGTCAGGCCTTTGCGGAAATTATACATAGTATGATTGGATAAAATCTTGGTGCCAGTGCACTCTTTGCTGCATCTCTGGTGTTCATCCAGACTCTGACAATGACAGACATGGCTGTCAGAATGAAGCCTGGGACACAATTTGCTATTTTCAGTCAGAGAACATTCCTCCCATTTATGACTGTTTTGCCCTGAACAACACGGCCCAAATCGAAATCCCTTTCTTGAGTCATCTTTGAAGCAATACACAACCTTGGTCTTGAGATCATCTGGTAATACGTAGCTACCTTTGTCACTGGACACATTATATTTCTGGGCTATGTCGCAAAGCATCACTTTCGGGTATTGGTTTACCCATACAGTAATCTTCTTAGAGTTGTCATTGACTGGGTCCGCTTTGTTAATCCTTAACTCAATTGTAGGCTGCTCTCTGCTTGGGCACCTGTTTTTTTGGCCTTGCTTGCCCAGTGTCTTCCTCTGACAGGATATAAATTTACAATCCCCACAGACAACGCAGCATGAGGCTGTGACAGCTCTTCTCAAAGACCCTTCTGAGCCAGTGAGTCCAGGCAGGCTTGGTTGTGTATTCCTATTAACGTCTGAAAGTGGAAACAAAAACGAGTGAAATTGTGCAAACCAGAACCAAACACCATTTGGAGAATTGAGTGATCTTTAAATTCTTTTTGATTAAAAATTGCACATACCACCGTTTCCATTTGTGTTCAGCCACAAGGATTACCAAAGGTAAAATAGGAATGTTTTATCAGAAATGTTTAACATTTGTGTCATTTTTCTGAACAAATGTTCAAGTTCGACATCTTCTTTTCCCTATTTTGTTGCACATTATTGGCCATTGCAGAGTCTTATAATGCAGAAAATTCCCACAGCAGTCCTGTTAGTGGGAATCCCATCTGAAGAGGGTGATTTCTCCCCTCATTGCTGCTATGAGCCAATGTTAGGAAACAGAGAAAAATAGAGATATAGCTAAACAAACGAGGTCTATGCTCATTCCAAGTGCCATTAAAGAATACTTTAGACAACATGTTTAAAGGAGAATGAATTAAGTGAAGTGAGTACCAGTGAACCAAAGGCAAAAACTGTTTGGTTTATGCATTTGGTTGTTGCCACTTCCGGTAGAGACGTGTATTTAAGTTTGGCGAATATGAAGGTCTGTGCTCCAGGCCAAGGATCACACCGTCCAAATGGAGCATACTCAAATATAAACCCCAAACCATTACACACTGCGTTTTTCATCCGTCTTTCCATCCAATGTGGTGGCTCTGGAGTTAAGAAGACCCGATGAATCCAAGTCTCTCTGAGAGGCCGCAACAAACCAAGCGTCTATCACAGGCGAGCCAAAGCACAAGGAACTGAGCTGGGAGGGCTAACTGTGCAGAACATGGCCGAGCTTCCCTAAACGCGTTTAAAACTTACTATGAAATTATATGAAAACATGGTAACTTCTACTTAACGTGCTCTTTATGCTATTTCCTTGATCTCCAATAAGATAGAAACTTTTTATAGGTAAGTCAGCGGACGGGAGTTAGCCGCGCCGTTAGCGTAGCACCTGCAACTCCTTAGCAAAAGATGACAAGTGAAGTTCAAGCTGAGTTTTTAACAAACCTCGGTTTTGTTCAGAAAATATAAACTAAAATGGAAAATATAACTCAGTCGAATCACTGTGCATTAACAGGCCACCTCGTAGCTAGAGAAACCAGGCCGTGTCTGATCCGCAGCAGGCGGAGGGAAGCCCCGCGGGTCGTGGCCCTGACCCCGTCTGCCGCCCTCACCGACCCTAAGTCCGTTTAAAATAACGCAAAAAGCACCACACGCAGCTCACGGTGATGGCGGAGCCTTCGCCTGGCTGCTGTGATGGACTACTTGCCTGGATTGACGGCTCCCCCCAGGTTCAACTCCATGCTGCTCAGCTCTTTGCTCGCCTGCAGAGGGTGCCTCCTCTCGGATCTCCGTGCACCTACTAGATTTTCCTCCGGCTCGGCTCCACACAGGTGTGTAACCCGCTCAGTCACGCTTTCCGCCCCCCCCCGGTCGCCTGAAACACTTGAGGCGCACACCGCGTCTCTGACCAGCGTGTCTTCAGGCTGTTCGTTCTGTTTTCCGGACTCAGCTGTCACGGCTTCCCTCCGCCGCGGCACCAGTTTTACCCCGACCACGTCTTTTAACGCGACCCGGTTAAACTTCACTCTGCCCGAGGACGGGAACATGTTAACAATCGAAACGGCTACCGTGCCAACACACGAAATGATATTTTCGCCGTCCAGTTACAACTAAAAGTGCTTTCAAGTAAACAGAAAAAACTTGCGCAAATCCAACGTTTGTCGCGGGGCCATCCAAGCCAGCCCCAGCGTTAGCTGCGCTAAGTGACGAGCTGCTGGGGGGCTCCTGGCACTGCGCATGCGCGAGAAGGAGTTAATTGATGCATCGTCAATTAACTCCCACACATTCTTTGAAGACAGAGGTGTGCTGATGACAAAAGAAAAATCTAGATCTACATTTTGTATGCAAACACTAAACTGACCATGCAAATGAATTGTACCACACTAAAATACTGAATACTGTGCGTTAATGTGTGTCTGTGGTATTCATGTTCATTTTGTTGGTCACATTTTATCACAATATACTGAAGCCAAAGCTACGGTACGCTGACGAATGAATAAATAGAGTCAATTTACACATACAAATGACAGAATAACCGGGACATAAATACAGAATGTATGTGTGTAGGTCATAACTAAACTACAGAAATTTCATACGGAATTATGTGTGTGATTGTAATGATTTCAAATTTACCATTGAACTCTTGTGAAATGTAGGCTACAAATGCACAACTGGGGGTTATTGTTATCTGGTCAAGATATAAAGCTGACAATTACTGGGACAGTGCAGAAGTACTATGTTTAGAAACATGCCAAAGCACAAGAAATATATTGTTGACAAAGTGATTTACACGGCTACATCAAAACTATCATTTTAAACATTATTTTACGTGTACTTACAGTTTTTCGTATGGATGCCAATTCATGGAACTTTTTTCTTTGGTGAATGATTGTCAGTTTTGCAGTGAAGAATTACACAATGAATGTAACTATATTTGAACAGACATCAGTTTGCGCTGAAATTTGAGATATTAGTCATCACAAAATTGAAGGATCCTTCAGTCAAGTACTAGCAATGATTTAAAATGATTAATATGTATTTATTAATTGACACAAAAAAAGGCCCAAATATGAAACTCTGTGGGATTCCACAATTAAACAATTTGAATTAGTAATTTATTGTTAGGGAAGAGTGACCCAGCATAAAACTGAATGGGTAAATCATATTAATTCATAATATTCATAAATGTTTGACTATTACCAATTGACAAACACCTTTATCTTCCATTTTTTTTCTCTTTATTCAGGTGCTAAAAAAAGCTATACTGTAAGAATGAAACCACAAAAATACTAAAATATATTGGATTTATTTAATGAATTCTGCTGAAATTCTGTTTACAATTACAATTAATCAAACATTTGGGGGGTGCAAAAATTTGTTTGATGAACTTTTCTTACATAATTTTTTATTTGATCATGTGAGACATGACAAATTAGCTTCAAAAATTGTCTTGGGCCAAATAAGATGTATACATTTTCCACACATTCTTTGAAGACAGAGGTGAGAAATTGGTAAGATGTGAGGGGTGGAGGTGAGACCCTGGTGTTGGGAAGTAGCCGGTCCCTGGACTGCGGCGGCCTGATTCACAACACCAGCTGTCCCGCCTCACCGAGCCAGCAGATGGCACTCTGATGGTGGAAGTGGTTTTCCACTCCAGGGAGAGAAGTGGTTCCATCTCATTGCATCCTCCCCGGGGGTAAAATCAGCTCTCCCTCTTCTTCTCACGCCTAATCTTTGCTACATCTGTGACAGCTGTGGAGAAGGAACATGCAAATTAGAATCTGAAGAAACCATTTGAGGTGAAGAAAGAGACACTGAGACGCGAGGGAACTTTCTCTGGGTTCCTCTTCGTCATAAATCCAGACATGAGGGATTCTGGGAGTCTCTGCCCCACCTCTCTACACCTGATAGGCATTAGACCACCCACAACACCCTGCTTCTGCTCTCCACCGCTCCAACACCATCCTCTATGCAAATTTCATAATCGCACCACAGCAATGAGGAACGTGTGTGTTCGTGCAGTGAAGAGGGATATAAGCTTTTACTTAGCATATGAAATGAGCTGGGATTAGAATGAGATAAAGAGCAGTGAAGTGAAGTGAAGAGCAGAGGGAGTGTTACCAGAGAGGTCACTCATAATTTTGCTTCTGTGAAGCACTTTAAATCTTCCTGACTGCTCTCACAGGCATTGGAATAGCATGCTGGGCTCAACTGAGTGATAAAAGAACACCAGCAGCATCACCAATTATTATGCACTTGAAATTAAAATGTCGGAGAATAACATGGTGATGAAAGAGACGTAAAAATCAGGGGAATTTATTTATAGGGGAAGACTTCTCACATATCAAACATGTGAGCCTAGACTCATGAGGCTAATTCAGATGATATCATATGTTGGTCTTTTAACCCTTCAGTGTTTTGTTCTGGGATGGAGCAACAATTGGATGTGATAATGGCTGGGGGCATTGAAATAGGTAATGATTTAATGATTCAAACAGGTAATGAAATAGTAATGATTTTTTTTCACTACGGGTAATTCTTTTGATTATTTTATCAAATAAGTTAATTGTTCGGTCAATAAAATGTCAGAAAAATCTAATCAAAGTAATTTCTGATTCTGATGATCGGTTTATTAATCTATGGACTAATCAGTTTAGCTCCAATTTAAAATGCAAAACCTTTTTGTTATGTGATGACCTATGTGACTATGAGATCACCCTGACTTCAATGGGTTGTTTCAGACAGTTTTACCAATAGCTGAAACTAAATGTCTACCTGTGCAGTTACAAAGGAAATCCAGAGCCAATATTTGCTTTTTCAAACAGGACAAACATTCTTATATTTTTAGACTCAGGGAAACATATTTCTAAAACTTTAATACCGCGCTGAAAAACGACTCGATTCTGGAGGTGATTTGATGAAAAGCTTTGAGTGAGAAGAGAAAGATGCACAGATGAGCAGTAACAGCTGCCAAACATAAAGGAAGACCTGCCAATCATTACCACAGTTAAACGTTGACAAAGACATATGTGATCGGAAGATGAAACCCAGCAGGTCTCTCAGCAGCTGATGTGAAACAAATGCCACTTTCCCTCAGGTGTACGTCTTCTTACAACCAACTAGAAATGTGTGTAAGGAACCCTACTGCTGTGTAGGTGCTTTGCACTTGTTCTTCCTCTCACACTTGTTTCATTGGGTCTTTCTCTCAAGAAAGAAAGTCTGTCTTTTTTTTTTTTTATTGTGAATAATTTCAGATGTTACATTACTGTGGCCCATTCTGTAAATAATTAAAACAAATGCACATCACCATTAAAAAAAATAAATAAACAAATAAAATCCACTGTTGCGCAGCAAGCTTTTTTGGTACATTGTGTTTGCATATATCGTTAACACAAACGTATTTCACCAGTTTTCCTTTTTAGGGGGCTTTCATGTGAATGGATTTAAAATGTGTGCAGTGTGTTCTCACCAAAATGACAAGACTTACTTAGCTGTGTTGTTAAGTGGAAATGCTGCAATTAAATCTCATTTATTTAATTGGCACTCGCAGAGAAAGAGGTTATGCTTCAGGAATAAATATTATGGACAAAAAAAAAAAAGAAAAAAAAGAAAAAAAGAAACCCAACGTGAATTTCATGGACAGGAGATTCTGATGTATGAGTTAAAGGCAAATTGCTCAGTGCTCTCACAGTAAGAGGAGCATATGGAGGATAAAATGTGAGTGGTGCACGTTTGTTCGTTGTAACTAACCCTACATTTAGGTAATGATTATGGTATTTGTTACTCCATTATGTAGCCCAGCATTGATAGCAGACATTAGATTGCAGGCTTGGAACCGTAAGAATCTATATCCGTCTTGCATTAACATTTCTTTGTCTTTCACTGGACCGGTCTGAAGCTGACGGGAATGCGAGCAGCAGCTGAATTCCTTTAAATAGCCCTGCCTGCTTCATCATATGGTTGCTATGGCAGCCAGCCCCTTGTTTCAAGATAACGTCCACATGCTCAGAGAGACCTCCTCCACCTGAGCACTATAGATCCATGCCGCTGCTCAGCGGAAACAGGGGGTTTGCTGAAGCCATGCAGCCACTTAACAGCACATATGAATAATGTTTCGCGTGTCTACATGTTCTCCGTGCGAGATGTAGTCAATATCTGAGCTATGCATTTGTGCAAGAGATCGATCCCGCTCTTGCCAAAGCGTCTCTTACTGGGAGAAAAATGTGTATAAGAGAAAAAAGACGACAAGATGTGTGAAGGATGTGAGGGAGAGAAAAAGAAGAAAAGAGGTTAAGGAGGCATAGAAACAATATGATGGGGAAAAAAAATCACATGTTAGAGGAAAAGGAGATCAAAAGTGAAACAGACGAGTGAGCAGCTGGCACAAGAAATGGGCTGATACAGAGCGAAATGGATGGTGAAAAAGAGGATGAATGATGTGTGACATTTTTGAGAGTGAAGGAATTGAAAGATAGCTATAGATATGGAAGTATAATAGATGTCATTTTTCAAAGACCTCTTTCTTTTCTTAATAACTCCTTCTACTCCCTGTGCTCTTTTTTTAAACAACCTCTCCCCATCTAATTTCTGCCATTCCCAGCCCCCCATCCTTTGTCTTGCGCCCTGTTTCTCCCTGCTTCATTTTTTTTTTTTCAACCCAAGATCTCAATTAATTATATGTTTAGCTGAGGGTCAAACAGCACATTGACAGCGTAGGGCCACAGACGGCTGGTGTTTGCACCAGTAGATCTACATGGATGAAACTCTCAACCCGACTTTGTCCTGAATCTCTCCCCTAAGTGCACTCAGAAAACTATTGTGAGGCTCAAAGGTGTGAAATCAATTACAGCAAGGGGGAGGGAGAGGCAGGCTTTCAGGGTATCAGCAGGTTTCACAAAGCCAAATGTAAAGAGCTTTTTAATGCTAGTGAAACTGAATTCAAGATCAATTTAGCAACTGAAAAATAGAGCAAAAATCTGTCAAAACCAGGTTATTCTTGACAAAGAAATCCAGTTAAATAAATGTTAAACAAAAGAGTAGAATGAAGTGCTGTATCAACTTTGACATCCATCAAGCACTCATTAATCTCACTATCAAATATGAAACATTTCTGGAAAACAGCATTAAAATGATAAAATATAACAAACATTACTATGATCCTTATAAGTGTTTTTAGTACACGTGCACAATTTTAGCTTTATCCTTATTCATGTCAAATTGTACCACACTAAATGTATTTTAAATTATGCTTTAATTCAATATGGCAGAGGGTTAATAACCTAAAAAGACAAAATTAAAAAGCTATGGATTTGAACTGCTGTCACTCTCATTTATGGCATATGAAGTCTTAAATTTAATTAATCAAAGCATTAATAAAAATTAAGACAGTCTGCATGATTACAAATAGGTTCGAACTAATTTTCATTGTCTTCTCAAGTCAAAACAGTGAATAAATTGTGCTAAGTTTATTTGTTAAACTCAGACAGGTGTATTTCTTAACTTACCTTGAATCTGCATCTAAATCTTTTTAAGAAGAAATTCACCAGTCCTCACACACATTCTCTTTGCCTCTTTCTCGTGTCACCTAAAAGGGAGACAAAGCAGTAAAAAGGTAGTTGTGAAAGAAAAGCTGTTTATGATGGAAATTATCTCAGTGGAAAAAAGGGTCTACAAAGGAGGAGATGTCAAAAAGAAAGTCAATGAAGATGACACTCTCGGTTTCCTCTTAAAACACACAGACAGGCTGATTGGATTTGAGGGAGTTGGGCGCGCCTCGCCATCTCCTAATGCATCTGTAAATTGAGTTGGAAAATGACAACGTCTGTTGTCTGCACTCGGGATGGAAGCCAGAGAGGCAAAAAGCTTCGCTGTGGAGAACATCCCTCCCCGCCTCTGTGTTTTATACCCACGCTATTATCCAGCAGACCTCCACTTGTGTTAAGCTCTATTGTCTTTAGTTCTGTGCCATCTCATGCTGAGAAAGACAGGTACGTAAAAATACTAATTTCTTCAATTTTCTTCACACTTTTACTCTTTTTAAAAGTGCCACATTTCCCTCTTTGTACAAAAATGAACAATGATGACAATACATTATTTTCGGATATCTCATTGTCTGTAGTCGGACAGTTGAAAGCTGTGAGCTGTTATAGCATAAATAGACATAACTCTGTGTTTCCATTATTAAGGAGTTGTGTTGGTCAGCCCTGAGAGCAGCAGTGATAAGGATGCTGGAGGAGCATTTGCCAGGCATCCATTTCCTCTTTACTCAGGTCTTAAAGGCCCTTTGCTACACAAACACGCGCGCGCGCACACACACACACACACACACACACACACACACACACACACACACACACACACACACACACACACACACACACACACACACACACTGCTGGCCTCATGTTCCCTTTACTCAAAGGTGAACATCAATATCTCTCCAATTAAATAAGTAAAAAAAAAAGCCTGAATTATTCCTTTACTCTGACCTTTTTTAACGTAATCTTTTTTTTTTTTTTTAAGATCGTATTTTTAAATGGTCACTAGCATGGTGGTGAAAACCAGAAGCATAATAGGGACCAAATACTATTATCCTATTTATTTATCAGTATAAAATATCACATAAATCACATAAAAAGCATGTTAATTAAATAATAGTCTGTACTTTGTGAAATTTTTAATTACATTTCTTTGTCCCCTCCCCGCCCCACAAAAATTAGCCTTCCTCCCCAGTTTGCTGTTCATAGATATTAAGCTTATAGCTCCATTAACCAAATGGTTGGCAGAAAATGCATGAGAGACAGAAAAAGAGACTTTTTCAATAAAAAAAAAAAATCGATGGTAAATTTCTGTCACACTGGCATGAGCATCCTCTCTTACGCAAACAATCCATCTACACATATTAACAGACACATCCTGTTGCAATGCATGTGAACTTACAGCATATTCTCTCACGGCCATCTCTAAACCATTCAAATGAATGTGTGACATTACTACACTTGCTTGACAAATGCATTAGAAAAAGGGGCAGAGATTTTAATGTGCCACATTCAAGTATGGGTGCATGCGCATATACAGGCATACTCTTTCTATCTCACACATGAGCACACAATTCGCACACCCACACAGTTGCCTGAGTGCTGGTAGTCATTTAGTTCAGCTTTGTCTTTTTACAGTGTCTCCCTCATGAACTGAGGAAAATGCTAGCACTTGCAGTATTTGAATTATTAGCAAAAAGGCACAGCTTTAACTTAATCCAGTGATTCTTATAATCTGTGCTGTGTGTGTGTGTGTGTGTGTGTATGTAGCCTAATATGAGCGAAAGAAAAAGTGGGTATGTAAATGAGAGAATGCCGCTTATCTTGGTACAAAAATGTATGTGACTGCGTGTGTGTGTGTGTGTGTGTGTGTGTGTTAGCGAAGGTACCCACCTCTGAAAGCTGCTTCTTCTGAGATGTATTCAGAATTGAATGTTTTTCTAACATTGATGTTAGAAAAACTGGAGTTGTCACCATAGAGTCATTGCTCCATTTGTGCCACAGAGATACAAGCATAAGTCACGCAGACAAAATCGCCATCACTCAATGTCTCCTCTGAGATGACAATAAAACACTGGTTTTTGTGCCACAGTAAAACCACCGTCTGTGTCCTGACTTGTTCTATTGACTGTGGTAAATCTAGAGTTGCAGTGTTTTATGGATGCCTGGACATCCCCACCCACTCCCACCCCCACCACCATCACCAACCTTTTTTTCTTATAGGAGTGTATTATTTGATTGTCTGGCTTTTGTTTTAAGTACAGATCTATAAATTTACAAGTTTCTGCCTGATGCTTGCAGATGATGTTGGCACAGAGGCGTGCCAAAGGAGCACTAACCATAATGACTCCTGCAGGTTGCCAGTACTGGGCAGGGCAGGGCCTGGTCGGCCTGGCTGGCTGGATGGGCGGTGGATAGCTGGATTGCTGGCTGGATGACTGACTGGGTGCTGGGCTGGCGAGGCAGAGAGCTGTAAAGAAACAACAAGGTCAGCTCTTTGGCAGAACACATTCAGCACCTTATTGCTGGTCTGTGAAAACGCCGATGTTCTGAAGATAGTGATTGTGAAGCTGAAAGGACTCAGCCGGCTCTGTCGCTATAGCGGAAAAATTACTTTTATTTTTAAAGCTAAATGTGAACTCTTTTCGGAACCACAATCATCAGCTGCTACAGTAAGGTGGCTTGACATAATGGCTCCTACAGTCTAGGTAGATTGAGGCTGGTAATTATGGATTAGCAGAGATCTCCGGTGAGCGGAGACTTCCCCTGACACAAAGCAGCCAGTAAAAAGCAAAAGCAGGATTACTCTCACATAGACTTACCCCAAACACACACATATACAAACAAGCAAACACACACACACACACACGCACGCAGACAGACAGACATGCGCAGCTATACACGCACACACCTCAGACCTACACACTCTCGTCGGCCATCACAGACAGCGTGCTGGCTCGGCAGCCATTTTGCAGGGCTGCTCTGGAATGTTCAATTAGGGTAATTGTTGCTTACGCCATCATTTCTCAGCATTACAGAAATCATATACGCAGCAAAGTACCAAATCAGTGATACTTCAGCCGTTACATTCTCCTCACAGTATCAAAATTATAAGAGTCCCTAATTGCGTGTCTTTGGTGTCTTTTGTCAGCTCAGAGGCCTCAGAGTAAACCAGGACTTCAATGACGGCCTGCCATGTCATTTATTGTGCAGCTATGTGTGACTGGAACACTGCATGTATGTACGTATGGATGCCGCCTGGCTTGTTATAATGTATGTGGCGAGGCGGGGGCACGCCCTACATCTTGTCGGTGCTCACATATGGAGGAGGGGATGAGTGTGTGCATGTGAAAAGGGAGAGGAAATGGGAAGGGTGAGAAATGTAATTAAATGGAAGAGGGGAGAGAGCGAAAAGAGGAGAAGGGCACTGAAAGAGATATGTACAGCTCGTTCCCTTTACCACCATTTTTTACCCACAGACTATACATTTTGGTCACTGGTAATTCGGTTTCGGAGAAGCCGTGGGCTAAGAATATAGATTCTGTCGCTCGTGATGTATACAATAATCACAAAAGAAAGGATAATGAGCAGCCCACACCAGTCACACACTTAATGCTTACATCATTTGAAACATTTCTGTTCAAAAAGGTGGATTGCTGCCTTGTCGAAATATTCAATTCAGCATTTCCAGGCAACTGCACACTGAATGTCTGTGTCACTGCAGGTGAATCCATGACCTGTGCACTTTCATGAGTTCGAGCCATGCTCACCACGCATGTCAACCCTCTCTTATCTAACTTTCATGTCTTGCCCAAACAGAATTAACCAATTAAAATAATCTGAAAAGGATCCAATTACCGCTTTTTCAATAAACGTTTTGGTCACTTCAAATACAGAAAAATTCCATTTATGAATTTAACCACTAGAGCAGCACTTTTTAACCACGAAAGCTTTGATTAATCCTAAAATACAGGACAACAAACTACACTAGGCTGCATTCCCTCTACAAATATCTGCAATCACATGGGCAGGATGTAACAAAGGCCACATAAGGATAAGAGTGAATCTATTCTATTAGCAGTTGACACAAAGAGGGAATTGATAACGTGGGGTCATATGGATGGGGCTGTCCACAGCCTTGTGAGACAGCGGCTGAACGAAGCTTGGCTGGTGCTGCATGATGGTGGAGAGCCGGGGTGGGATGACGACCAGCTGTCAGACAGGACAAGTTGAATAAGGGCGTCAGGGACTGAGAGGGAGAGAGGACGGAGAGCATAGCAGCGCAATGCGCACATGTGATCTCCCAGAGATGAATGCCACCTTACAGGGCAAGCTCAGACATGATGATCAGACATACTGTACGCACATGCTTACAGAGGTGCCCTGCATATACCATTCAACATGCACCCCCCAACCCCCCGCACCCCCCTCCCCCCTCCACTCCCTCCACCCACCCACAATATGACACGAGACCGCACATATGATCTGCCGCCCTTTGTCTGGGTTTATTGATCAGTAATGGCCGACAGTTCGACACATTATGCTCTCACTCTTTCTCTCTCTGTATTCTCACGTATACAGTCTCACACACAGAGACACACACACACGCACGCGCGCGCACGCACACACACACGCACACACACAAAGTCATACACTTTTGCACAGCGGAAGTCATGTGCATGGCAGATGACCCCATCCTTACAAATGTGTTTTAACTTCTATGGTATGTAACAACTATGGTATGTATCCATGCTATGTATCCATTATTACAATAATGTCATGACCGCCAACCAACCCCCACCCCACACCCCTTCTCAGCCTCCATGTCCTCAGAACGCACCCCCCCCACCCTCACTCCGACCCCCACCCACTGGGTGATCATCCGCTGTGACCGTGTCCTCCTATCACCGTGTGTCAGGAGGGTTTGACAGCTACGGGTGGGTGGAAAGGTGGGTGGTGGAGGACTGTGTGTAGAGGGGAAGGTGGGGGGAGCGTGCACATACACACACACGCACGCACATTTGACTTCTTTTATTTTTGCGATCAGCCATGATTGCTGACAGAGAGAACTTTCCCACCCATCAGTGGCGGTGTGAGCGGTGCTACAGCGCCAGACAGAGGAGACCCTTTGTCTCCCACCAGCACAACTCTGGGAGGGACGGCGTACGTACACACACACATATACTGTACATACAGGCATAGCTCCAAATGTACACACACACACTCTCTCTCTGACAGCAACTACGCACACACTCACACACTACACTGCTACACTATTAGTACAGTGGTGGAGCACAGGATGCAAAAGTGACTATACTGACATCTTGAAGCATGTCACAGCCTCCACACCTGTGTATGTAAATACATTCAAAACATCACCATGTGAAAACAATGAGGGATGACTTAATTATGCACATGTACAGTATGTCAAAGTGCATGTGTGAGAAATTGTGTTTGTCTGTCCTCAGACTCACCTGGCAGCAGCCCTGGAGCTGGTTGTCGTGGTAATGCAGCTTCGACTGGGGTTGCAGAGCTGTGACACCTGATGTCCCTCCTCCCTCTCCCTCTCACTCTCTATGCTGTAGTATAGGATCAGTAGCTAGCTACACCCTAGCACTGACAGAAGAGGGGGAGACAGAGAGGAGGGGTTATTATCGAGCCTGGCGGACTGCACCACTGGCCCTGCAGAGACAAGGGGATGTCCTCTGCAGACCAGCTAGGAATGACCCTCATGATGCTCAGCTGAGCTGCCTTTGAATCACCCTGCCGTCTGCCTTCAGATGGTCTCTCCCTTCTGCTGCTGCTCTGATTGGACGAGGTGCTTCCTCCTTCATCAAAATGTAAAATTCCAAGACAGAGAGAGTAGTGCAGTGTTTTGTGTGTGTGTGTGTGTGTGTGTGTGTGTGTGTGTGTGTGTGTGTGTGTGAGAGAGAGAGAGAGAGAGAGAGAAAGAGAGAGTGTGTCTGAGAGAAATACAGACAATGCATGAGGAGAAAAATGTGTGTATTTGTGAAATATTTGTCATGCAGACTAGTATGACTGTATCCATGAATAGGAGTGTGAATGAGTGTCTGTGCGTGTATGTGTGTGGTTTCCTGAGCGTTTATGTAAATGTGTGTGTTTGTGCCTTTGTGTCAGGGAGAAGATATACAGGATGCCATTGTCTGTGTGGGCGTGTGATAGAGGAAGAGGTAGTCGAGGGAGAGACACAAGACAAAGAGAGCAAGAGATGGGAAGACATCGTGAATGTGTGTGTGCATGTGTGTGTGTGTGTGTGTGATAGACTAAGAGAAAAAGAGAGCAGTGTGTACGGCCTGAGAGCTGTCATCATTAGTCTCTTCTTAGCGGCTGGTGTTGGGCTGCAAAGGGGCTTGTCAGTCAGTTTCTGTCACAATATGTCACACTGAACGGACACACACATGCACGCACACTTTCCCAGAGGAGATCATGTCAAGATGGGGGCCTGGATGCTCTGACAAGCTGATCCAACTCCCTCACACCCCCCCGCCACAACCTTTCACCCCACTGCTCTGACTGCTCTGCAGTGGTGCCATACACAGGATCAATCCCCTGATTTGTCAGTTTCACTATACCAAGAACATATTTGACAAAAGAGGACAGGTAGAATAACGTTAGGTGTGTGAGGAGCACACGCAAAGGCAGTAAAAAGGGTGAGAGAGTGGCAAGAGGCAGATGGCAGCGAGCGGCTGAGTCTCCTGAGAACTACTCAGTGAAATACTGCTGACTCACTGTGCTCGCTACGCGGCAGACCCCGAAACACACACAGTTCAACCCTAGAAATCCAGCTAATTCCCACAAAACTGTTCAAAACATAATACTGACTCTTGGTAAATATCAATACAGGGGTGAGTAAAGTAAAAAAGAGCACACGACAAAGCAGCAATTCGCTCCTATCCAATCGATCCCCTATAGCTCGCTGCAGTGGGGAGTTTTATGCCCACACATAAAACAGACCTTCCCTTTTCCTGGCTTTTCTCTGTCTATCTCCTGCTGCCGATTTAATTACCTTCTATATTTATCAGAGCTCAAGATGCTATTTTGGTTTCGAGACTCTTGTCACTGATATCGGAGGCTACATTATTCAGAGTGAGAGCACTGGGGGCCGTCAGACACAGAACAAGACCACTGTTGTTAACCCTATGGAGAAGGATGGAGGACAGATCACACTTGCAATATGGCTGACTGTATCTGTGTATTGTCCACAATCCTTATTTTGTGCATTGGGAAGCACAAGCTGTGTGAAAAAAGTGGTCCGAGGTGTGGTCTATCTTTTGTGTGTCTCCGTTTTCTGAATGCTTCTTCTCAGCTCCAAAGCGTCTGATAGTCACACACACACACAAATATACATTCAACTGGCTACCATAAGCACACAAGCACAGAGCTGTGTGTGTGTGTGTGTACGTTCGCATCCGACTCACACACACACGCGCACACAGTGTGGGTATAGATTGGTGTCCTCCATATTTGGTTGTGATTTATGATTGCGTTTCAGCAGAGGCCACAGTCATCTAGGAGATGATGGCCATATTGATCTGATAAACAGTTTCATTTACTGCCAAAGCCTGCCATTCATACTCACACTTACACATACTTTGTGCACATTTGCACACACACACACGCAGCAAAGACACATAGATTCACAGCAGGAATAACCCAGCTTTCTGGCTCATCAATTCCCCACCTCCTCCACGTCTGCTTTTCTGTTTCTCTGCTCTTTCTCTTCTCCTCCCCCCAGGCCACCTCACCCTCTCCTCTGCTCTCAACACGCTTTAACCCGTTCCTCCTCTGCCCTCATTCTCATTCTTTCTATCAGCGTCCTCTGCCAGTCACCTGGTTCTCGACCAATAATCTCCCCTGCGTATCATGGCCTCTTTTGTTTCTCCGTTAGGCTCCACGTTGGTTCATGCTATGGTTATTTCTGAGTTTGTCAATATGTCCCAGTACACGTTTGACAGCAGCGTGCAAGAGGTGACTAGAATTACACTTTATGCTGGAAAATATTTTGAAAAATATGATATTATGTCCCATTTTAAACACATATAAAAGCATAGAAAGTACACTCAGATATTAAACATATTGTACATCGTTATAGGCACAGTTATTCTAACTGTCCATCCTGCCTGGGATGTGATACCCTCTCAGTGAGATTATCATGTGAGAACAATATTCGCTCTGTAGTTAGACTAATCGAGAATATATGTTCACGTGTAGGTCCCAGCACCTGACAAAACTCATCTTTGACAGAAGCAAATGGAGACCCCTCCTTGATTTGACTGATTCAGACTGCTGAAAGCTTCACATTAGGCTCAACTTACTGGACTGACTGAAAGAGCTTTTTGGTATCAATTTTTTTTTCCTATTGACCACTCAAAGCATCCCTACAGCGCTTTTCTGCCAAACAGAGAGTTTATTATCTTGCCCAAGGAAGATAAGGAGGTGGGAATCGAACCACCTAGCTCCTGATGCACAGCCATCCCTTTGACTTGTATTCCTCCCAGGGTGTCGTCAAGCTACAAAGCAATCACTTCTCAGACAGGAGGAATGATCATAGCAAGTAACACCTGTAAAATCAAAGTATTCTATTGAAACTCACTCTCCCTCAATGAGGGCATTTTTTAAGTTCAAAATTTGCACAGTGGCAACAAAGTGCCATCTCTGGATGTTGTCTAATATCTGCTCTATAGCTACAGTCTAGAAGTAGCCCTTTCCGCGGATATTTCTGAGCATTGTATTATTCATCTTCTGTCTTTTGACAAAGTGTTCTGAAATCAATGAAGTGAAATCAAATGTGCAGTTCTTACCAATTCAAACTTTTGCTTTCAGTAATACCCCAAAAGAGATTACTTTCATCGCATTACCATATCAGCCAAACAGCATGCAACCTTTATCAGCAAATGAAGCAACAGTATATTTAGCAATGACAGTGGCCATAAACCCGTATAGTAATAGCCAAGGATGAGATTATTCTCCATAATGGCTCATATGCGACAGCAAGGTAGTTAACAGCCATATTCAGCCTGGACTCTTTCATATATTAAATAATGCACTTGATCTTTCAGGGTTGTCTACACCAACAACAATGGACCACAGTCACACCAAAAGACATTTTATTTCACGAGTCCATAATATTCTTTCTTTTTTTTACTCTATTGTCAGATTTTAAAGTAGCATTAGTGAGGAACTAATGTTTTTCAGAGATTCACTAATGATTAATTGGTGTAATGGATGAAACTGCTCTTTAGCTAACATCAAAAATAGTAAGACATTCTAAAAATTGTTCATTCAGAAGTTTTACCACTCTTCTAAGAAAAATAGATAGATAACGCTCGTGGAGTGAAATGGAGAAAAGCACACACCAGAGAATGCACAGCATATTCACACACACACACACACTACAAGGCTTTCAGTTTCTAAATCAATCCCACATCCGTAGCTAATGTAGTACTGGGCCCTCTTCAGGAAGCATTAGGCCTATTAGTCAAAGTGTGTATGCATTCCTGTGTGTGTGTGTGTGAGTGTGAGTTTGTGTCTGAGTGTGTGTACAAGCCGCACACTCAGCAGTAGCCGATCTCAGTGGATCCTGTGGGGTCAGCAGGTGCAACAGGGAATGAGGGGCCATCTTATTGTGTGTGTGTGTGTGTGTGTGCGCGCGCGAGTGTATGTGTGTGTGTGTGTGTGTGTGTGTTCCATCCCTTCGATATCCTCTGGGCTCTTTATCGCTCTAAAATTATCCTCCATTTACTGGAAGACACTGGACAGACAGAGGGAGAGAGAAATATGGACACTCTACTTTGAATGTCTTCCTGGATCACTTACGAGTGCAGAACTAAGAGACAAACAGACTTCTTTCCTCGTCAAATAATATAATTTAATAAGCAAGGATAAGTAAGAAGTCTGATAGGGGAGACATTTTAGGTTTGTAAAACAATTCAAACCATCTGAAAGGTTTAGTTAGTGATAATTCTGGATTTATAGTTAAACGGTTCGGCATAGCATATAGTCATGTAACCATACAGTATGCTGACAGGAAGTTCGCCTGTGGCTGGTCAACATGTTCTGCTTGTGTTTTCTATTATTGATTGTTGATTTGCGGGAGTGGAACCAATCCCACTCCCAGCTGACGCTGGGTGCGGCCCAGTACATCCTGTGCAGGTCGCCAGTCCATCACAGGGTGCATGCCACATAAGCGCAGCTTTCAGGGCTCAAATCTGACTGCCCCATTTCCTTTTGGCATCTCTGCAAAATACTAAATAAAATAAAAACGCAAAAGCCCCAAAACATATAACATTGAGTCTGTAATAAAGTGATTAACATCATTCCTACACTGTGTTGTGTTTTGATGATATTGATAGAGAGCACTGTATAACATGTTTGCATGAAATCTTCATGCAAACATGCAGCTCAGGCTTGATCATACGAACATGCACTCATTCACTGAAAGACAAGGAAGCTGGTGCACCTACTGCATATGATTATATTCTTAATGAGAAAAAAACCCCACAAGATTGAAAAGAGACAGACTTAAAAGAAGTTTTGTCATTCTTCAGCTTATTCTGTCACCAAATATGCTGAAGTTGCTTGGACTTTATCTCACCAAGTGAATGATGAACGTTGGAGAGAATGTTAGGAACACCCATATAAATAATAGCCTTTATGAATGCCAGCAGTAAGTACTGGCCTCAGTCAGACAGGGCCAGTTAATAGACCCATAGAGATGCTGAGGATAGAAATGAAGGTAGAGGATGGAGAGAGTCCGTGGAAAAGTGAGAGGGAGGAGAGGAAGGAGGAGGAAACTAGCGGAGAAAGCGAGACAGTGAGGCTGGCCATTATAAATCATATCCGCTGTTGGCGCCGGCCATGTATCCTAGCAACCAGACAGACCCTCCGCCTCTCCTCCATCCCCTTTCTATCTTCCACTAACAACCTGGTCACTCTAATTACCCACACTGCACTGGGCCTTGCCCCAGAAACTCATGACGAAGCGGGGTTTGTGCTTATAGCTATCTGATTAATCTATTTAGGGTTTGGATTAAACTTACACTCATCAAACCTCATAACGTCCGACCCCTGAACAGTGCACTACAATCGGATAGAGGACATACTGCAGAACTGTGTGTCTCACACACAGCCTATGACAGAAAATGATGTGTCATGTTCAATTCCAATCCCTCTGTGTCCTTTTCGTATTTCTGTTCATTCACTGATTCTCATAATAAACTATGAGCACGAAATAAAGACAGTGTCAAGAAATAAATACAATTTACTTCATTTAATTCTAATGAGTAGGGTTATTTAAACAAATTGCAGTTGCAAGACTCATGTAGCAAAACACAGTCACTCGTGCTGTGCTTGTGCACAATCATAGAAGTAACGTATATTTCTATCTTTATTTTATTATGATTAATTAGCACATGTTGGCAGGAGTTTCCACTTCTTTGATTAATTAGACCTCCAGTTCAGGTTGAAGCTGGGTGAAACAACGCTGGGAATTACATGAGGTCACCACACTTCCTGTAGGCTACTAATAAGAAAGATGAAGGTTTAACTGCCCCCACTTTAACAAGTACAACACACACACACACACACACACACACAACAGACAGAGAGAAAGACAGACAGACAGACATACACACACACACACACACACACACAGCCCTAGGAGGAAACAATCATCTCACTATTGGAGTGGGCTGACATCAGGATTTAAAGCTCTTGCTGCATCATAGTTCCATACTAGATCTTGCACCACTAATTCTCAAAGGATAATACTCAGTTAACACGTGAAATATCTGTGTTCCGTCTTTTTGAAGTGTGCCACAGTATGAAAAGCACAGTTGTAAAAAATGAAACGAATGACGGGCTGCAGGGACACGGCTCCTCTGGTTTCAGGAACCTGCTGTTGTGAATGCTGGCTCCCTGTCACACTGTCATGGATTACTTGAATAAAACATTAATACTTTTATTTAGAGCACCTGCTTTTCCTTCTTCGTCAAAATGTATGCTCTCAACAAGGCCTAGAAATGTATGCAATGCATGTGTGGACAGACATCGATCAATCTGCATCTTTCTGGGGTGTTGCAACGCGGTCCTCAGTATACGTATATTCTGAGCAGCTGTTAGCTCCTTGTTTTCCTTTGGGAAGTGCAGTACACGCCTTTTTTTTGTTGCAATTCCAGTATGAAATATGGCTCAGTAAATTTCATTTTGTCAGCTGCTCAGAATTAGTTTAGAGTAGTCAATTAGGACACAGCTTTAGTGTTGTGGACTTCCTGTAATCACCTAAAATCCAAATACAGTCTATTCCCTTTGATCACCTAAGCCTTGCCCATTTCAACAGTGCAGGGAAAATCTGAGATTAAACCAAATATTTGCACATTCAATGATTGTCAAAATGCCATCAGGCTGACAAAATATCAACAACTTGATATCACCTTGAACTTAACTGGTTAATCATCCTGGCACATAAGTATCTCTCTAATCTGATTATTCTGGTGCTAGTTTGCACAATACCTCTTCAATTTAGCTTATTCTGTTTAGCTAACAAGTGGTTATTCATATAATATTTACTGTATAATATGCCTTGTATCTGTTACTTGGTGTTGTACAGTGTCCTTGAGTACCTTGAAAGGTGCTGATAACAAAATCATTATCATCATTTATTATTACCTGTAAAACGTGAATTTGAAAATGCATTGTCACTATCAGTGGATAACAGGCCAGCTCTGCTGTAATCGTGGCGATTTGTCATACGACCTACTGTGTGCTTCCACAGGAGAGTTCTTGATGCTCTAACGCTCTAAAGGAAATGCACTGTGTGAGCTGTACCAAGCATGACTAGCATTTCGTTTTCAGACACACTGAGAGGGCCAACTCATTGCCGCAGCTTTATGCTGTCTCCTCGCTAAAAGCTTCACCC
This sequence comes from Echeneis naucrates, assembly GCF_900963305.1. Taxonomy (NCBI): domain Eukaryota; kingdom Metazoa; phylum Chordata; class Actinopteri; order Carangiformes; family Echeneidae; genus Echeneis; species Echeneis naucrates. Next base: position 14,337,943 of record NC_042521.1, read on the forward strand.
AGTTACTGGTCTCAAGACAGCTACAGTTTAATACTACCTCTGCACCTCTTTGGGCTTGGCTACAGCCTCATTGTCTGGCTTATGAAATTTTGAGTACTCAGCAGAGTGAACAGACAGTAACACACATGGAGGATGAGTGTGTGTGCATCTATGAGAGTGAAGGAAATGAAGCACTCAGGAAGCACTCAGTAAACCCATAGTCCTAGAACCACCAGAAGTGGGTGGTATGAGAGGAAAATTGTGTTTGAGGAATGAAGGACAAAGTAGCCAGAGTGTAAATGAGTGTGGAAGTGTGTGTGATAAAGCTGACAGAACACAACTGTGCCACCTTGTGGAATCGGACAGTCAGGCTACTTAAGGTGAGTTGCATTTTATCACAGTGTTTGAAAAATGATTATATATAAGAAATTGCAACCACGACAGCGTTACAAAGGCGTGAATGAAGCTTGTCATACATTACATTATTTGCATAATCCATATATTTAAATTCCACACCGCACCACACTAAATAAAGTGGCCCCCTGTCCCTGAGGTCTCCAGGAAACTAAAATAAGTATATCTCTCATTCGTATAAACTCACTATACAATCATTTCTTGATGAACACACCTGAGTTTTTCAAGGGCGACACTTCAAAAAACAAGGATAAACCCACCTTCAAAATGTAATGATATTCACAGGACGAGTAAAAACCCAGGTTATTCATATAGCAGCAGGATCCCATCATACACCCATATTCTTCAGGATAATGAATTAGATTAACTTTTTCTTTAATCTTTGTCCTTATCTAAAATTGTAGTAATACATTTATGCAGATAAGCTAAGTTTTAATCTCCAAGACAGCAACTGTTTCTAACTATTATTAGCCTAGATTCAAGTGTGAAGAAAGTCAAAGTCACCTCCCTTGGTTTGTCACTACATAACAACTGAATATATCTAAAGGATTTTTCAAGTGAACAAAAACAAAAAAAAAAACCTTTCCCCACACACATACAAAAATCTATTGATGTGTGTTATCATGAATAACTCACTGAAACTAATGTCTTTTTTCAATCATCATTTATATTAAATGCAAATTTTTAAATAAATTTGGCATGTCAAAGATTTTAGTTAGCCTAAATGACTATTAAATACTATATTTCAAAAAATGGCATATCTGATTAAAAAAAAAAAAAAAAAAAGACTACACTGGAATAATTTTTAAAATGCATTTGAAGCATTCTGATTTTATGTTAAGGCCTTCAGGTCTTGGTGGGGGGTCGTGGTGTTTGTGTAATCTTGTATTACCTCGGTTGTATGCGGCCACTGGAGGTCAGCTGTGTAACTCTGGAAAGCGTTGTGGTTTAACCAAAGCCTGAAGTCCTCATTCCCGTTGAAGCAAGGCGTCTTTAGCAGCCGGATTAAAGTCACCCTGGACTGGCTGAATTTGATTTCGCCGGAAAACTAGAAGAGAAATCAGCAGAGAAGAGTCGAGCCGAAGAGCTCAGCCTACCTGAGCCAGGTAGGGCCCAACACACGCTGATGCCTTCAAGTGCAGTTGGATATTAACCCGTCCAGCTGTGCATACCACGACGTTTTAAGCCCATATGGGAACGCGGCTTTATTTACTTAAATGCTCCCGTTTACCATATTACATTTTGCTGTCAAACCGTGTTGATTAAAGACGTGTTTTGTTATCAGTTTCTGAAATGTTTACGTAAAATTACTATTTGTTTTTTACAGGACGTACTTGAATGCATCATAACAAAATCTGACCACTTTTTTTTTCTTTTTCTTTTTTTTTTTTTTTTGTCAGTCGCGACTCAATCACAAACAGTATGAGAAGGATGGCGACGGAGATTCAACCTGTCCAGGAGCAGAGGTGAGTCTTCCTTAACAACAAAACACCTTCATTTTCATTTATTCTAAGACTGTTTTGTGGTGTCACTACTACTACTACTACAACTACAAAAAAAAAAAAAACAACCCCAAACTGGAATATATTTGGCAAAGACACGAGTTTAAAGCAAACCTGCCATTTCAATGTATTCTCATTGTCATTGATTACTATTCAAATTTGAATACAATGTCAGACCTTCGCCATACTTACTGAGCTCCTTCGGTAGAATCAAATGGCCTAAAGTTGATCACTTTAATATCAATATTCAATTCGCTCATTTAGTGTTTTCCTTGTTGCCCCAAATATTGTGTTAATTGGACTCTGGATAAAACACTAAAACGATAAAACACCGACAATTACGGCAGTGTGAAAACGCTTAACTAGTATTTTCCCAATGAAGTGTGTATCTTGGAAAGCAAGTCAACATTAAATGAAGAAGTATATGACATAGTTGATGTCTGAAAATAGTAACTGACCATTGGTGCTCGCAGAAGTAATTGTAAGAGTCAGGAAAATTATAGATTGTAGAAGAGCAGCAGTGATAAGGGAAGTGTTTTTTGGACAAAGTTCACCGTGTAGTTTGTGTTTGCATGTTGTCATTGTTCCCTGTTCGCCTGCTTTGTGCAGCTCCTGGATATTAAGTTGGCTTCCCTCTTGGTGCCCCACGTCTCCCTCTCAGCTCAAAGATGCAGAAGAGAAAATGCTAACGGGTAGGTGTGTCTTAAAGAGCCTTTGAACCACTTGTAGGATCTTGACCGTTTTCTGGGTGTTGCGGAATTGAGAGAATTTTTTTTTTTCCCTCAGAAAAATGCTGAAAAATAATAACGCCTTACCTCCCTCCCTCCTTCTTTCCTGTGCTGCAGTTGTGAAGCAGCCTTTCTCCAGGCAGCACGTCCGGCTATCCAACGGCAACTACCTGTGGACTTTGGCGTTTTCGACTCAGTCACAGGTGTGCTCCCCATCTTCCCAGAAGCCCGCCGCTCGGTCCAGGCCTCCTCTGGTTCTTCTGCACGGCTTTGGCGGTGGAGTTGCCCTTTGGGCCCAAAATCTGGACTCTCTCGCCGGCAATGGCCCGGTCTATGCGCTCGACCTGCTGGGTTTTGGCAGGAGCAGCCGCCCCCAGTTCAGCACCAACCCAGAGGGGGCTGAGGAGCAGTTCTTGTTGGCGCTGGAGGAGTGGAGGGAGAAGGTGGGCCTGGAGGAGATGGTGCTGCTGGGACATAACCTAGGAGGATACTTGTCTGCTGCCTACACTCTCAAACACCCACAAAGGTGCTTTGGCTTGGTGTGTCTTTCAGTGGGTGAAAACAGCTGTTTATGTGTATCCAGCTAATTAATATTTACAATTATTATCTATTATTTATTTAGAATTCTTGAGGATGCTCAAGAAAAACTGAAGCAATATGTTGACTGATTCAGTCTATCAGTGGATTTCCTGCTTTCAGCTCTCAAATATGATGATTTGCTGCCATCTTGGCCTGTGAGAAGTTTTTATGAGTGACATTTTAGGATTGCATCCTGATATTTTATAGACTAAACAACAAATCTATTAATTGAGAAAATCTGACTGGCAAACTAATTGATGTTGAAGATTATCAGTTGCAGTCCCAATCAAGTTCACTACTCTGTGAGGCTTTAGATAATATCCTTCATGTTTAAGATTTTACATAGTCTGACGCTATAACAGTGGCATTAAAGTGCCAGGTTTTGTTGTGTTTCATTTAAATGTACACTGTTTGTACTCTATCTTCATGCCATGTGCTGGTTCAGTCATCCTGCTATTTGAAATACAGTTCCATTGTTGCGAATCAAGCGAACACGTATTTGTGTCTTCATCACCACAGATCGAATAATATATTTATGAAGTTATTGTGTGTGTCACCAGGGTAAAGCACCTGCTGCTGGTGGAGCCATGGGGGTTTCCGGAGCGTCCTGAGAACCCCAACCACAATTCCATCCCAGTGTGGATCCGAGCCATGGGGGCTGTTATGAGCCCCTTCAACCCTCTAGCTGGACTCAGACTGGCTGGGCCTCTAGGTTAGCACACACACAGAAACACACATTCAAATGTTTTCTTCTATTTCACATTCAGTGAGAATATGGATGGCTGCCTATTTCTTCACATCAACTATATATTTAACTGTTGAACCTTTTTTCCTAAAACAGAGAGGATTTTGTTACTTACCCTTCTACACAGTGTTATCATTGTGTAGTGCTGTTTTCTCCCTTGACTGGAAAAAGATGCTTCTTTTTCTGTTATTGGCCTTTTGTCTTTTTTATTATCTTTTTATTATCTCTCCTTCTGGTGCTCTTTCCTCTTATTTGTGAGTGTTTCTATCGAAAAGTACACTAACAGCTTTCTTATCTGTCGTGCAAAATATGAAACGTAGTGCAGAGGTCAGAAGAGGCTGCTGGAGTTATTGGCAGTGGTCTTGTTTTAAATGCAGTTTCAATAGTCGTAAAGTGAAACTATACTGTCTTGTCCTTTGATTTCTCCTCTCCGCTCTCAGGCCCTATGTTGGTCCAGACCATCAGGTCTGACTTCAAGCAGAAATACTCCTCTGTGTTTGATGACAACACTGTTTCTGACTACATCTACCATCTGAATGCACAGACCCCAAGGTGAGGAGCTTGTACAGATATGTTTTTCCTGGAGTGGTAATTTTTATTTGGTTATCACACCGTACAGAAAATATGAACAATATGGATAGCAAAACTGTCCAAGCAGAAGAAGAAGAAGAAGAAGAAGAAGGCAGTAACAGGGTCACACCAAAAGCAAAATGCTGAAGCTGTGTCTGCTTTATTTAAGATACCCACCCACCAAAACAGAAAAAAGTGTTCACACTGATTAAACTAAACTTACAATACCTGCTAGATCATGATGCTCTCCTGTATCGAAAAAGAGCATTATTACATATTTGGCGAGTTTCTTTGGTTTTGGTCTGGGCATAATTTTTTGATTATCCAAAATCGGTTAATTTTGTACTAAGAGAATTTAGAAACACAACTTTCTGTACACATGATCTTACATCTGTTTTCAGTGGAGAAACAGCTTTTAAAAACATGACCATTCCCTATGGTTGGGCCAAGAGGCCGATGCTGGAGAGGATACGACAAGTCACAGCTGACATTCCTATTTCCTTCATTTATGGATCACGCTCCAGCATTGACAGCAACTCTGGATCTGCGCTCAAGAAGATCAGACCAGATGTGGAGATCACAGTACGTCCCTTACAATTTTTTTGCGAATGAAGTTTGTCAATATTTGGATGAAAAGAAAAAAAAACTTCCAAACACAGAATACCCTTTTTTAGATTGATTTAAATGTTCGTGAGAAAAACCCACATTACAGACAATATCACTTGTAGCAAAACAAGTTGCAGTGGCTCAGAATCTCTGAATTCATGCATCACTTGAGGTTGATAATATCTCTCAGATTTCCCTGCAGCACCTTTATCTTTTAACAGCTGACTTCCTCTGTTCCGCTCTGTGTTTGTCAGGTGATCAGGGGAGCAGGCCATTATGTATTCGCCGATCAGCCAGATGATTTCAACCAGGTCGTCCTCCAGATCCTCGCCAGGATGGAGAAGAAGGTTGAGGACAAGGAAATGAAGCTATGAGACCCCCTTCATTTAGATGTTGCACAGGAAAAGTGCATGGATTTCCTGACACAAACCCACTACTCAACTACAACCGTCCAACTCTAAGCCTCTTTATTGTGTACTCATTGTCGCTCATTGACGACACTTCACTCTTCATTCCACACCCAACCACTCTCCAAGCATTGAGGTCAAAGGTCACATGATGCCACAAGGTTCTTTATCCAGACTCGTGTAAATAGGTTTTGTAAATAAATGTCATATGCAGTCTGCCGGTTGCTCCCCTAAATTTCTTTTCTTTACCTTTCCTCACATGGTAAGATTCAGTGCAAATCTATTTCAAAATGTGAATTCTGAGCAACTATTCAGGAATGAAGAAATCTTGTCTCAAGAGAATGTCTAATTTTCTCTACAAGTCTGGGCAAAGTACACGGGATAGTCCTTTTATGACCCTTCACCCACTCTGAGAGATATGACGGGGAAGTAAATAGGCTAAAGGTGTGTGTGTGTTTTCAGAAAACGTTTTCACTCCAGAGTCACTCTGGCTGAGAGCAGCCAGCAGAGGGCAGCCTAGTAACAGCATGCAAGCATAATCTTCATCATGTCCCAGAGCAGTAACTGAATGCCATACAAAACGCCCTCACATGCATATTGAGCTGAGTGGCCTACTCAGGAGACCTGGACAGTGATGCTTTCAGAGCAGTACGACACCCGGCTCACTGCTAACTCACAACTGCAGTGACAGAATAGGGTCAGAGACGTGTGCTGGACTATAAATAGGCCTTATGTTTCAAGAGGCATCGACGTGAGTTAAACAACCTGATCTTTCCCGCTGCGGCACTGATTTAGTGGACGTTTTAGTCTGCAAAAATCTCTGAGACCAAGCAAATCATCTTTTAATTGGACTGTATCCTTTGTTTACAGCGTGTGGCGAATGGCGAGTTCAGTATCAAACTGACCTTTGCTCACAGAGAGCTGTCTCCTGAGACGAAAACGGCAACCATTTAACTCTTGTCTCTGTCACGTCTTTTTTCTCTTCTGAAGACAGGATGCTGACCAGCTAGCCCCAGCCTGCGTGGCCACTTTCTGATTGCTGAAGACCCAGTGCTGCTCAGAGGCTTAACACAACCTGTTGTCTTTATAAAACAATCGCTGAAGAATTTGCCACATTCGCCATGGGGTGAACCCAGAGTGTCAGACTTTTCAGAAGCAACAAGAAACTGATGCAACCACATGGCCTTCTTAAAATCCTTAAAACAAGGAGCATCCAGTTCCGTTTTGTTTGTGTCCTTTCACTGATCACGTTGCACCCCTGAATGTTTTTTTTTTTTTGTTCATTTTTTTTAGTACTCAACAGCATTAATACTGTGACTGCTATTTCCAATGGATGCCCGAAGCAGCAAGATCGAAGCTGAAAGATGCAGAAAAGGCTGCAGTTTGCTGAACTAAGCAAAGATATGGTTGTCAACCTGGAGTTATGTTTTTGAGTATCAAGCACCCAGTTCTTAACCAGTGCAGTCCCTCTCTTACCTCTGTTCATCTGTCTTTTCCGAAGCATCAACCTGGCCCACCCCAACTGTCTCCTGGCAACAGGGTAGCCACGGAGACTGAGTCTTTTGGATCGCCAAAAGAGTGGAAGTGATGGTGTGGTTAGATGGCATAATTATGGGTTGTTTGTTTTCTTGAAGACACCGGCTGGCTGCTTGTCAGGGCACTGAGGACTGTTCAGCAGGAGATCCATGTACACAGCCTCCTGGGGTTTGAAATGTGCACACACAGTGTTCCCATGCCGCCGTCCATAATACTCAGTTAATAAGCCTGCAGGTCGATGCATTGTCTCTATCTCCCTGTCACCCACTCAGTCACATGGGCACAAAATCATTTCATTTGGAAAAATGAAACAAGATAGAAAAGTGACAGGACAGCTTTGACACAGTGTACGGATATCATGGAAAGGCCTGAAATAACTGCATAAGAAAGGTTCGCTGCACTGTTGCTCTAACTTTGTCTTTAATCAGCTCCAGCACATACAGGTTTGAACAACCAGAGCACCAGGAGCTCAAAGTAAACACTGCTGTTCCTCTTTGATTGGCAAGCGCACACTGACTCACTTTGGTCCTTGTAAGTAGGAGGTAACACAAACTCACCATTTGCCATTGACTTTTTTTTTTTTTTTTAATGAAGCTGGGAATCAAGTCTCCCAGAAAAATCTTTTAAAGAAAAGCCAAGATCATTTAAATAACTTTGTTTATAACTCTGACAGCAGAAATAATTCTGTTCTGAGTATTCTGCATGAATGAACAAAGGGGCCCCTGGATTCTCTCCCTGGATGAGGTATTCATCATCACAGTGCAGCAGCCCCACACAATTAACGTCATTTTTCCTGCGGCAATCAATCACTGTAATGACGTGCACGCATCTCCTTGCTCGTCTTGTCTAAACCAAACAATAATAGCCTGCTTATGATTGACTGATGATATTTACAGAGTCCGAGATTTATTTTTACCCACATATGTGGATGCCACAGTGGCATTTACATGCAGTATTTCTAAGATGTTTGTGTGGCAGAAACGTGCTGTTAAATAAAAGGAATATTTATCTTTCAGCCTAGGAATTTCATTTAATGTCAAATGAAAGCGCTGGAAGGTGCAGTGGGGTTTTTTTTTCCTAGAACCCCAAACATTTTTCCGTTTTTTTTTTTTGCTGTGAGAGCACTTCACAGCACCTTGCAGCTCTCACACTGCACCAAAGGTGACAGAGTGTAATGATCACAGCTTTTCAGTTCTGTGTGAGTGCCTCAAAAAAGATTAACAGACCCAGAGCTGGAGTCTGTCAGCCGGTTCGTTATTTTCCACAGGCACAGCACAGGAAGAGCAGTTGGCCTTATCACATCTCTTCACCTCACATAAGAAATGAAAAGGATGCAAAGAAGCATTGACACTTTAAAACTGAGACGCATGCAGAGGCATTTAATCTGTGACATCACTGGGGCTGATTCATAAAATCCTGGGAGGTTGGTCATTTTCCTTCACTGAAACACGTTCCTGCACCTGGGCCATGGCCTGACATTAAGCACATTTCTGTACTTGTCTCAAGTGTTTGTTTACATAGAGTTTGAAATTCAGCTGGGACCTTCTCATCTACTTATTTATACATGCTATATTATTGCATTATTCATTTTGCTTCTGCCAAGGAGGTTACACACGTTTGTTTATTTGACAGCACAATTGTATAAAAAGCACTGAGCAGATTTCCAATAAACCTGGTGGAGGGATAGAAGAGCGACCAGGGAATACTGTAACCGTTTACACTTTGGGGCAGATTATGATCATGAAAAAGAATTATTTTTTTTGTACCTGTAGTCTGGTTTGTCTTCTCACTGAACATGGAGCTCTGCGCTCTCTGAGTGCCCTTTTGGTCTGTTCTGTATTCAAATGACTTATTTCGATAACTATCATTCATGGCCACAAATTAAAGCCGTAACATCTTATAAGCTACTTTATAAAGAACACCTTGATGTTTCCTGAGATTCTCTAGTTTTGTTATAGTATTTTACTTGTTAGTTGCATTGTACAGAGTAAAATCTAAATACAGGTAATACATGGGCTGATGTAATAATATCTTTAAAGTTGTCCATGGTCAGTATTTTCATGAATCACATTCCTATTTGTAAATGAAAGTACTATAAATAAAGAGACAGTGATTTCTTCCCAACTCCGCAGAGCATTTTAGCATCTTTTGGTGAATTGATGTGGGGTTTTTTTGGCACAAAAATGCCTCCAAAGCAATTCAACTATTACTGTATTTCAACAAAATGGTGATAATATGTCACTGGCGTGTTTACACTTAATTTCCATTCATCCAAAGTGGCTGAAAAGTCTGTTGTGGCAGATTTTTCCCTGAGCTCCAAATTCATGTCCCATATGGGATCAGTTGTCAGATTGTCTTTTGTGGGACCATCTTGTACTCTCCTATGCACCAGTTTGTGGGTTAAAAATGTTTGTCTGTAAAAATTGGACCATCTCAGAGCCCATGCTGAGATACCCCAGTGTCCATCCACTTCATAGAAGAAATGATCCATCTTTGGCGCACAGAGAAGTAGCCCTCCTGGGAGTTGTTCATTTGACTCAGGCATGTAAAATCAAGTTGTCCACTAAAACCAAGCCAGAGTTGTTTCTTGCCACCTCTCCCTATCCTATTTCCCCTGAGTTGGAAAAAGGCTGCAAGCTACATTTGTTAATTATTTCAAAAGCAAAGGCTTTTCCCAACCATAATTTCTGCCTCTGCGGATCATTTTTAAACAAGTGCAGGTAACATCCAACAACATTTTTTCAGGTGTCCTTCAAAAGGAGCCAGGTTGTGGCTTGGGAGGAGGTCTGCCATCCCCACCGGCATCCTTGCAGCCACTTATTTGTCCGCACTGTCTACCCAGCTATCCTTATGCTGCCCCAGACTTCCCTTCATTTCACTTTCCAAGTCAGTGGCATGATCTAAAAATTGGCTGACTTGATCCCTGGCTCTGATTTCATTATCTAAGGTATTCTCTTCAACATCAAATCTAACGGGCAGTCATCTGCGCCTCTGCTGCTTTATGATTTCCTGTTTAACAGCGGTGGCTGTTTGAAATAGCTGGGATGAACTAAGTGTCCTGAAAAAGAACTAGAATTTAATTTATTTATTTTTCCTTTCTTTGCTTTTGCCCTGCTGCAGTTTGCTCTTTCCAACCCCTGGTCACATACTTTGACTTTCACATGTCGTATATAATCTTATTCATTTGTAAATTGCAGTTGTTTCCATCATGTTCTCTGTAATAGCGGTTCTGTTGTAATTGTGCCCCTCTCCTGTTTGCCTTTCTCCAGGCCGTTCTAGCTGGTGAAAATTTGCCTTCAATTGACTCGCTGTGCTCTCTCTCTTGCCCGCCTGCTATCTCTGCCAGTCCTTGGCTTCACATTGTGTGAGATGGGCAAACACACAGTTTCGGCACCACTGAACAAACGTACAGTGAAATCAAATGTACACATACACACACACAGACAAACGCCTCAATGTCAGATAAAAAAAAAAAAAAAGCTTCATCAGACAACCAAACGGTGCCTGGGTACACAACCCTATGTGTGTATGACAGCATACTCGCAAAGTAATGAAGTTTTAAAATAACAGAGGAGCACAATATCTTGGCAGACTGTATTTAGTCTGAGAGGTGTGGGATGTGTCTGGCCTGCTGACTTTGTGTGTGTGTGTGTGTGTGTGTGTTGGGGAACTTTTGTTCCTTACAGCGGTTTTATCAGCAGCTCTGCTGACAGCCTGGTGGCAGGAGTTCAGCCTTAACGTTCAGCTTCACTGTCAGTCAGACTGAAACGCTGTGCCGACAGATACATCCTCGAGCCTGCCTCTTCAACCACACAGAGAGCATACAGCATGTCGTACGGGCCATACTTGGTAAGGCAAAATAATTCTCCGGAAACTGAGAAAATGATGAGAGCTCACAGACTCTGATGACTCTGTCATATCCAACATGTTCTACATCATCTAGATATTTGGTGTTTACCTGTGTAAACTATTTAACTTTCTTTTTTTTTTTTTTTTTTTTACAGCAAGTGATTATACAGAAAGAGACACACCACCCTCACTTTCTAACACCAGAACGAACAACCTGCTCATTTGTGATGTTTTTATCCTCCATGGCTTATGTGCCACTGCGAGTTTGTGTGTAGCTGCTAGCTGCTAAACCTCTCAGTTAAATGGGTTCATGAGTCGACCGTAGAGCTCATCTGGTCTGATCTGATTTCCTCCCTGTTGCCTGATGTGGAACTGTGGCCCAGATGTTGCAGAGATTACGACTCCCCACTGTATTTGGCAGGACGCTTTGGGACCATTCAGGAAAATAAACACAATGAGCCGACATGCATTGCAACTAGGCCCACTGAATCATGTCTCATCCCCATAAATAACCCCCATTCTTTAATACCCTATTCATGTTTACAGATATCACAGAAGACAACCAAACAACCCTGATGCCGTCAGACAGATTTTCCTTGTGTGACACAAGACCGTGTCTGGGATTTTAGAAATACTGACGTCAGAGTCTGAGGTGCCCCAGTAGATAACCAGCCACCTCAGACACTGATGGATTTCACCCATCAAAGTTACGCATACAGTGTTGTTTCTCCACACTGTAAGGTGTGCACCTATGGGAGTGAGTAATGGATGAATCAGTCTGTAACAATCCAACATATATCATCACTGATGCAGAGAATCCCTTGATGTTGTATGCGACCTCATTGCCCACGCACATACGCACATCAAAAGGAACAGACCTTTCTTCATTCCCATCCTTTTATTTTTAATAGATCTCTATCATATACATACAGTACAATATGCTCAAGACAGATTTTATGGCACATCCATTTTTGTTGTACATTTTGCAGTCGCTGGTATTGCTGTGAGGCTATAGTAAAGTGACAATTTGAATTTCTTAATCAGGTAGATACAGCAGGTGGTTTGACCTCCGTGGGTTAAGAATAAGGTTGCTACAGCAAAACACATGCACTGTCAAGTTATATATGCCACTAGGGTTGGGTCACACATCCAGTTACACAGACTGATACTTGAAGGGGCGGTGCTGTTATGATCTATTGAAACCCCTTTGTTGTTTTTGTCTTGGGATACGCTACAACAGTGGCTACAGTGATCCTGGAGAGCTACAGGATGTGCATGGCTTGGGCTCCACCCAGTCATTATTTTTCCCATCAACGAGCCTGACCTGTGGGTCATTTGAAACTAAAAGAGCTGGTGTTACATGTTTGGAGCTCTGGGTTTAACCAAAACCTTGAATATCCTGTAGGAGTGAATAATAATGATGGATAAGAGTCTAGGATTCAGATTTCTACTGTGATGCAACTTTACACTCAATACTACAGGTACAGAGTACTGATAGGAAGGTATACACATATGTACACACTCTGCCATGTAACTGCAGAGACTTGTCAAGTGAGTGTGCAGTTTTCTCTCTGCGGAGAACGTTCGAGATAGAAAAATAAAACAGTGATAGACTATAAAATACTGCGTGCCATCTTCCTACTCAAGTTCTGCCGTCTGTCCATTTTCACCCTGTTATTTGTCCTCATCTAATTGAAAACAAAGTTATAACTAAACCCTTTCAGTTCGAGTAAAAAACTGATAAAATGATTATTTAAAAATAATAATTTAAAAAAATGGTGATATAAAAAAAATGACATCAAGCGAAGACAAATGATATGTAACATATCATCAAAAAAAATTAAAATAAAACTTGTCCACTGATCAAAGCTCCCTTTTATCAGCTTATTAGAGTGTTGTAGGTGTGTACGAGTACGTACAGTATATACAAGGGTGTAAGAGCAGGGATGTGAGCACCTCCTGTAACTGTTTCCATATTTTTTGTCTTATTTAAACACCAACAGGTTAAATGTTCCCTTCGTGTCCCGTTTAATCTGCTTAAAGTGCTTCACATACTTGGCGCGGCACGCAGTCTCCTCCGTGGAGACTTTTTGTGTCTCTAAATGTGCAACGTTGGCATTTAGACTTTTTCCCAGTCATCTATCGTAAGTGTTAAATAAAAAGCAATGAGAACTCATGCGACTGTGGTGATTGTGATTTGAAGAAAATCAAGATGTACGGGATGTATGGATGTAAGGGTTAGGGAGAGAGCGGTAGCTGATGCACATTAGATGACTTGGCAGCAGCTGTGTGGGGTGGGGGTGCAGAGCAGACCCTCCTTGGGACTCCGGTGGATGTTGACAGACAGAGTCTTGTCAGTCAGAGGCATCTGCAGGACGCGGTTCTTTATGTTCCTGTGATTCTCCCTGGCCAGGTCCAGCTCTCCGAGCCTCAGGGTGCCCGGGCAGGGGCCCTCCAGCAGCGGGTCTGCCAGTGCATCTCCCAGCGGAGGCTGTTGGTACAGGTTCCCCCTTGGTGAGGGGCCGCCTAGGAGTGAGACCTTATCCAGACTCCCGGTGGAGCCGCCCATACACATCCTCCACATGGGACGGTCCTGGATGTCCCCACCAACACCTCCAACACTGCCGCCACTGACACCGCCTCCTCCCCCTGTCAGGTTGAGGAACTGAGAGCTCAGGCACAGGCTCATCAGCTTTAGGCTTTCCACCAGGCCGCTGGGAGCTTTGGCTGTGCCCTTGCCTTGGCCTGAACCTGATCCAGGACTGGCACAATTGGACGGACTGCCCTGCCCTGTCCCCCTTTTCTCTCTAACTTCTTTCATCCCTCCTCTCTCATCCCCTTGTCCACCTGCAGTCGCTGTGTCCGGTATGTAGTGACTTTCTGTATCATCGTCACTAGTCTCTGAGCTGGGGGTGAAAGCGGCGACTGGCGCCATTACAGTTTTCGGTGATGACATGACTGTTGATGGCGATGGTATCCTAGAAATTAGACAGAGGCTGAGGCTGGGCTTGGGCAGACTGAGTCCATGCAGCTCTCTGCCCTCCTCGTCCTCCTCATCCTCTTTATCCTCCTCATGGATCTGGTTCAGCACTGGAGCACTCATACGTGATGTCAGCCGATTACCAGAAGACATGGATGAGGAGGAGGCTTTGCAACGAAGCACCACCTGCGCAGGCAGTGTAGAGGGGGACAAAGATTTGCCATCTTCCCCATCCTCTTCCTCGTCCTCTTCCACACTGAAAAGGCTGGGACTACGAGGTTTGCATGGGCCCACTGAGGACAAAGAGCCTAACCTGATGGGGTTGGAGTGGGGCTTTGCCAGAGGCCTGAGTCCCCTCTCTTGATTCTGCCGTGCAGGCTGCTGTTGACCGGCTGCTGAAGTGCGGCTGTCCTGCCGCTGGCTGAGGTCCAGCAAAGCTGTTTTAGGCCTAGGGCCTTTGTGGAGGCTCTCAGCACTACGGGCAGGGGACTGTGGCCCCCCAGGGTGGGAGATAGTTGGACCCCCTAAGCCATCACTGACATCCTGGTGAACATCCACTCTTGTAGGCCAGGACTGCCTGTGAAGGGTTAAGCACACCAAACAGATCATCAAGATAAATTATGTATACTATTAGCTGGATTTATATGTTAGTTTTAAATATTGTGGTTGAGTGTTGGGGAAAAAAGTAATCAGTGAAAATCCTTAAATAAAGAAAAACCTTTTGGGTAGTATGCTTATTTACTAAGACCAGATCAAGAGAAAATGAATATCCTTAATCACTATCAGCTGTGTTTAGCTTTGCATTCAAAAAAAGAGAAATCAGATTGTCTGGCAACAATAGGCACAACTTCTATTTTCACATTTCCATCAATATATAGACTTAAGAGATAAGATGATGGGAATTCGTCAGCTTTAGACGTATGAATAAATGAAACCTAGGCTATTTATGTCTTCATCTCTCCTCTTTGTGACAGAATAAAGCTAAGTGGCTACTCACTGTAGCTGCACATTCACTGTGCAGATAAGTGATCATGCTTTTCGAAATTTTTTGGATTTGCTTTTTAACTATTCCTTTTACTCTTACTAATACAAATATCTTTGAGTATAGGGTGCGCTTCAACAAGAACATTACATGAAAACTCTGTTAATATTTAATTCTGTTTGGGGAGGGGAATTACAAATCCATCCCTTATTACAAGGAACTTGAAACTAACAAGACAGTCACATTACGCTTTTATATTGCACACCCTTTTCCTCAAATATGGCATGTGTGGCAGATGAGAAAATGATCAGTATCAACTGTCTGTCTTAAGATCGGAATTTGCATCGTGCAAAAACACTGGAGAGAGAGAGAATGAGAGCTAGTGAGTTCCCTGTCACTCACTATGCACATTTATGAATTAGAGCCTGCTTTTGTTCTTCACTTTTCTTCTTACACACGTGTATACACACATTTGCTTGTTATTTTAAAGGTATATTTGGTGATCCATCTCTGATAATTTTGCTGTTCTAAAATGTTTGTATTCTTTTATTCTGAGTCGGTCCCTTCACTGTCTTGATTCTGTGTTAAAAAGAAAAGAAAAGCCCGAGCTGTCCATCCCCTGTCAAACTTGTTTTTCAGGACACTGACAGCTCACAGCACTGCAGAGGCAGCACTCTATGTCAAAAAATGTGCGTGTGTGTGTTTGTGTATGCACGTCATTGATCAAATGTTATAATATTTGTTGGGTCTGAAAAAACCAAGAGTCCATTGTGGGATTTGGCTGCTCAGTGCAGAGTTTGAGGAGGTAAACTGTTGTTTTAGGGATAGTGGTGGGTTAAGGTTAGGGTTAGTTAGGTGTGTCAGGCCCCTCAGATGGGGTGTGTGTTTACCTGAACTGGGCCTTGCTGGGACTGGGTGACCGCGTCTGAGTGTGTTGCTCTTTCTCTTGCTTCTCCCTCAGCATCCTCTCCGCCAACAGGAAGTAGGTAGATGTGATGTGGTTGTACTGATTTGATTCCAGAGCCCTGAGATGATGGGGAGTGAAACCAAATTGAACACACAAGTGCACATATACGTACTCACACGCAGCGCACACACACACACGCACACACAACAAGCAGATCAGCAGCAAATCCTAATCATGAGCCAAAAGGAAGTGACAGGGGTGGAGATTTAATTGGACACGGCCACAGCTCAGGACAGATTGGAAGCTGGGGGTTAATGGAAATTAAAATGTTGATTACATTCATTCCAGCTTGAGTTGGACACGTGAAGAATGGCGCATTTCTGGAGATTGCTCAGGAAAGAATAGCTGCATGTTAATTTATGCGTGTAATTGAGATAAAGGGACACATACTCTGTTATGGTGTCTCGGTCTGCGATACCACCCAGCACCATGCGCTGAATGATGGAGCTGTGCTCCTCCTCCAACAAGCTGCGATGGGACACCAGAGGAGTGGACAGCTTGGTGGCCGGGGAGGGGTCCACACCCTGGAGCCATTCATGGGCCTCGATCTGCTCTAGGGTCGCTCGTTTCTTGGGGTCCCTTTGCAGCATATGGGCTATAAGACTGGAGGGAGTCACAGTGGAGATGAATATTCACATCTGTGTTTTTCCAGAGGAACATTCAGATACACAATCCATTCTTTCATATTTGGGGAAAGCAATGGTACCGTTAACATGGTTCTTTTTTTTAAAGTATAAATCAGTTTTTTCACACCTCAGGTCTTCCCTTATTGTTGTTGTTTCATATCAGATCATTCAGATCTGCGTTTTAGGAACAAAAGATCAGACATGTTTTTGATGAAACCCCAGGCATATATTTACATGTAAGGAGGAGAAAACAGATGAAAGGCTAAACTATTAGACAATGACTTTACTGTAAATAATTGTTCCATAAAATGGGGGACTACCACCAACATTTCAATTTGTTTACTTTCAGATAAAAATTAAAAGAAATGTCTGAATGTTTAGATATCTTGCAATTACCCATCTTTAATCTCATCAGTGACAACTTCTAATAATAATAATAATAATAATAGCAATAGTGGTCTACAATAATAATGATGAAGAAGTTGTAATAAACTGTATTTCTTAGAATGGCTGTTCTGTAAACCTGCATGAAAAGGGATGGATTGCGTGTTAAACTGGTAGCGACACAATTGATGAAAGAGTGATTGTGTAGTATGAGTGAAAAGGCTGATGTTTATCAGCTAATGCAAATGTTTCACGTTTCATAAAAGATATCCAAAACAAAAATGAGCTACAGTGAATCATCCGGTCTGTGGCGCATACCTTCATAAAATGTTGCAGATTTATTTGCACACATTTTGTTTGACCAAACAAAAAAATCTGTTGTTAAGACAGAAAAACACTATGTAACCACTTTTTTCAAACACGATTACACTGGAGAGAATAGTCAACTCCTACTTGTGATAATCCATTTATAACCAAATAGAAACGCTTGCTATCTCACACTTGGTGTGGCGGTCTGGTTGAGCAGGATGTACTAACTTCACTGGCAGAATCATGCACACTGAATAGGAAGAGATTCTGTTTGTTTAAGAATGGAAGCAAACACAACTAGGACCAGCATTTCTGTATTTCTATATTTGTACTGTTTGCAAACCAGTACAATGCTCACAATCAATCTCTTCTCGAAGCTACAGCCACTCAAAATGTATTCAGTACCTATTTTACCCTTCTCTGCTTTGAGGCGCCGTTAAACCCTCACAATATTAAAAATAGAGGGGCCAACTTTAAAGGGTGCATTACATACACCTAATGCTGCCCTGCATCTGTGGTGGTGCAGCTGACTGCAGCCCTGAGTGAAAGCAGGACAACTAGGAGCAGCAGCAAAGAGGCCTCTCTCTGTTCTTCACACATCTAGAAACATGAAATATGCAGCGCCTCCTGAGTACTCCGTCCATTTATGAGGAGTGTGTGTGTGCATGTGTGTGTATATTACTCACTCTCTGCATGCATGGGAGATGTGTGGAGGCACTGTGTATTTACAGTCCATGATCATGGTGAGTGTCTCGCTGTCATTAGCCTCCTGGAAAGGGGGCTGACCGCAGACCAGCATGAACAGGATTACCCCGAGACTCCATATATCTGCAGAGACACACAGAAGACGCCGTCTCTTCAGACAAATGTGTGCAGATAATATAAGAACAAACAATGATTTCATTTCAAGGAAGACAGCCACAGAAATGGTAAAAAAATAAGGATGACAAGCCGACACATAGCAAAGCACGCGTCCTTTCTGCTTTGTGACCCAAATAGAAAAAACAAGACCCCCACCCCACCCCCAACTAGTTCAGATGAAGCACGAATCATATTCAATCAGAGCTATTTCCATAAATATGTTCTGGCTTAGGACACATCTGTCCAACCAAGGATGTGGCTCTGAACTACTGCCTGCTCCAGCGTCATGCTCACACACACACGCATGCATGCACTCTCACAAAAAAAAAAAAAAAAAAGTGGAAAGTGGGAAAGTGGGTTAACGTGTTCATCCCTCAAAGCTTCATACAAATGCTAATTTAACGGAACAGTTCTCTTGGTCCGATTAGCCATAAAAAAAAAAAAAAGAAGGAAAAAAAAAGGAAAAAGGAACAACTTTCTTTGCTCCAGGCTTTCAGCGCTGCTCTGGTCAGCAGGATGGTCCACTGACACACATTCCGCTGCCATGTATTGACTGTAAGCAGAAAGACAGCAGCGTGTAGCGCGTAAGCACACGCTTTCTCACTTTGTACGCTGACCCCTTTCTCATAACCTTGTATGATGAGTGCGGCAAGATTTTGAGCTTTGTAAGTAGTGAAATATGAAGTGATGCAACAGGCGAATCAAAGCAGATTTCTTCTTGTTAATTTACAAAGGGGCACATCTGCCTCAAAGAATCAGCAAAATAAAAAAAATACTTTGT
Organism: Echeneis naucrates; assembly: GCF_900963305.1. NCBI lineage: Eukaryota > Metazoa > Chordata > Actinopteri > Carangiformes > Echeneidae > Echeneis > Echeneis naucrates. The sequence goes on from NC_042521.1 coordinate 14,356,748, forward strand.
TATGAGATCCCATGATAATTTCCCTGTTAGTGCTACAACCTGAGCCCACCCATCAAATAAAACTGACTGAGCATTAGGTAACATCCAGCAGAGCATGAGTATGTGGTTTGTTTTAATGCCAGCTAGGCAAGCCTTTATAATTCTAAAGATTATGGATGAGGGCTCATTTAATTTAAGTCCAAACCCACCTCAGACCCTGATCTCACAGAGGTGTGTGGGTGGAGGCCTCTAGTAATTATCCAGCCTTCTACCCACATATTTGCTTTCACTGGAAAATAAATGACAGAATAATGAGACTATGCTTCAGCAATTAGTTGATTTTTGACCATTAGGTGGCGGCAGAACAAGTTCAGAGCACAACCAAAACCTGTGGGCCGCAAATCTGCCTGGCGTTTTGTTTGCTGTCTGATTAAACTCATTGGGACTTAGTACTTGCAGATTTTCAAATGATGAAGTCTGTTTTGACACAAAGGCAGAAGCTGCAAAGGCCAAATAGCCCGTTCTGACTACGACAACTGCAGCATAATTTCCTGTGACAGCTTTTGTGTCAGTTACTAGCTGGTCGGATCTTGCGTTCATCTGACTTCAGTTTGGTGTATTAAAGACTTGTCGTGGAAGCACAAGATGGTAAACTAAGTGGGTTTACTGTCCCCACCACCCCTGCGATGTGCATTCATATCACTTCAGTTTGCCAGGATCCGCTGGAGGTTTCAGTCTGGTGGAGTAAATATGCCAGCTTACTGTGGGTGGCGAGTATTTATTGCTCTGAGGCTGTGAAGAAGCTTCTCATAGTGCTGATGGAGGGAGCAAACACTGCTGCAGTCCCCACCACCATCTTACCCCTAGCCAACGTATCCTAGCAACCGTGACCCTGCTCCCTCATTACTTGCGTCAGCAGGCCACCAAACTTCCTTCCTCGATAACTTTATTTATAAACCAGATGGCTGACACATCTCTGGATAATGCCGCTCACATCACTGCACATTAGCTTCACTTGTGCTAACAATGTCTGCCACTTAGTGCCGACAGCTGAGAGTGTAAACATCCCGTTCTGCTGCCCCTGCATAACATTTTAACACCAAATGCTTCCCTGAGATAACTTACAACGGCTCCCTTGCGTCTCGACCCGTTAACCCTGAGGCTAGCTGGGCCAAATTCAGCATCTTGTCCTGCTGATTATTATGCAACATCTTTTTCGAAATCTTATACATTTTCTTTATGCGCAGATATGCTGCGAATTATACATGCGCCTAGGATATGTTCTTTGTAATTGCTATTAGGTAAGTTAATTTCTTTTTAAGTGCAGCTTTTGCTTTTTGAAGAGGAAGCAGAAATCTATATTTAACTTTCCATTTGCTAGAGACAAAAGGGATGGAGCCCACACTGCATAACATCAAAAGGCACAAAAAAGGAGGCAGGCATCGTGTCATGGCAGTTATTAGTCCATCAACTGCTCACAAAGATGCGTAAACGCATTTTCACTGTCATGAATTTGTGATTTTTTTGCATCATTTTTTTTTATTTCACATGCTTTTGTTTCATTAAATCTGTCCTTAAAAAACGAGTTTAGTCACTCACTATTTCACCTTCACCATTTCAGTCAATCAGCATAAACTGAAAACTGGAGAAATTTGTTATTTATAACCTCCACATGTGAATATTCATTAGTCTCCACACCCCTCAATCACAGTGCATTGAATGATCATTTTACTTTGGACCTTTGGTCAAAACAAGCTAATTCCACACCTAGAAAAATGTGATAAACATTTTTATGACTTTTGGAGATGTCCTGAACAAAAGTAAAAATAAAAAACAAACAGATTATGAATCATTGATGATCATAAGAAATAATCATCTGTAGCAACCCTGATACCTAAAATTGTGAGAAAGATGAAGAAGTCAAATTTCTCCTCTGGGATAAACACGCCCCAGTTTCCCATTTTTTTCTATTGCAATTTGGACAGTGCAGCTCCTACTAACTGGTTCCCTCTTTGGGAACGACCACGAGCTCAATGTTCTTCTCTCTATTTTGGATCACTTTTCATCTCAAATTATTTTCAGTGCTTCCACAAAAGAGCAGCAAATTCCAAACCGGCTTGGCTTGAGAGAGCGAAGCGAGGACAGCCTCTTTATCTCGGCAACAACCTGGGCCGGCGGCCACCTGGCACGTCCCCAGCAAAGCCCAACACCCTGCAGACTGTCAGCAGGTACCTTGGCAGCAGTGTAATCCCATCCTGAACGTCAGGGCTGCTGGCCTCCTTTCAGCCTGTTCCACATCAACCCGTACCGCTGAAAGGATCGCGCAATATTACATCCCAGCTGGGCGGATAATCCCCACAATCAAAACATCATCATCTCAGCTGAATGAACAATAGCGTGCAGGCAGTGTGAACAGTTCAGAGGAAAGGACGCACACATGAGCACTGAAAATGTCCACAAACATCTGATTCGTCATTTGGGTAAAGTGCTCAGGTGGGATTTTACAGGACAGGTGACCTCGAACAGCCAACTACTCACGCCATCTTAAAAGGAAAACAAAAAAAAATTGCGCACATGCAGTCAAATTGCTGGGGCTGGAATTATTTCTGCTTTCAGTATTGAGGAACGGCGCTGTTTTTGCGCAGACTTATCTGCTCGCCACGAAACAGAGAAAACGAGAGAGAGAGAGAGAGAGAGAGAGAGAGAGCAAAGGCAGCCAGAATAAAATAGCCAAAATCCACCAAGTCAGAAAAATGCAAAATGCTTCTCTCTCTCTCGCTCGCATTTTTTCCCCTCCCTTGTGCTGATGCAGTGGCCTCTGGGTAGACAGGACCAATACCGATGTTTTGTTTTTTTCTTTTTTGCTCTGTCTGTTTTCCTCTTGTCTATCTTTTTACGCTTTGTTTTCTCTCTCAGCTTCAATCTGCACACTTTTTTATTTCTTTTCCATTACATTTTAATTTAATATCTAAAGTGTGGCTCGGTGAGGACTGGGGCCCCTGCTGGTAGTGGCAGAGCTGTTTGAGGTGTGTGCACACTATAGCGGCAGAAGAAGACAGTGCCGAGGAAACCAATTTCAGCCTGATCTGATAGCACATTTTATTACACACACAAAGGCCATAACTGTCACTGAAAGCAAACTGGAGACAAAAATAAGCTGCAGGTGTAGGACTGAAATTCTGCGGATGAAGTTGCGGGCTAATTTCCAAACTGACTGATGCACCTACACATTGAGAACTTGGAGCAGTTCCTCTCCCTCTTTTGGCCGGCTGATAAAGCTGATAAAGGTCCATCCAAAGTACAGTAGGTTACATAGTATGGTCCAACTGTATGCAGAGCTATCAATAGGTCAGCCATGCTGATACACAGCAGGGGACAGAGTGTGCAGTACGTTCTGCTGCTGAGATGGTGTCCCATCCCGGTAAAGGCGAACTCTGTAACAACTTCCTCACTTCATTGACTGTCAATTCTCCAGACTTACCCACAGCAGGGGCGTCATACTCATCACCGAGCAAGATTTCAGGAGCCGAGTAGGCGAGCGAACCACAGGAAGTGTTGAGTTTTTTCCCAGGCTGAAAGCGGTTGCTGAACCCGAAGTCGGTGAGCTTGACCACACCCTGCTTCTCGAAGAAGACCACATTTTCTGGCTTCAGGTCCCTGTGCACCACGTGCAGTCGATGACAGTAGGAGATGGCATGGACGATTTGGGCAAAGTAACACTTGGCCACCTTGAGAAGGAAAGACAAAGAGGCAGTCGTTGATATTAATGCATATCAGTGTGGTAATTCTGCCATGTTGCTGATTTGGGTTATTCTGATTATCCTACCCAGCACCAAGCAGACACACACCACCCACTCTTCAGTCTTTGTGCTAAGCTAGGCTAACCATTCTGGGTCAGGCTCAATAACTAACAGAAAGGAAAATGGCATCAATCTTTTCATCTTTCTCTTAACAAGAAAGCGAATAGGCCTATTTCACAAAATCATATATTCCACTTAAGCCACAAAAGATTAACTAATATACATTATTTCATCAACCTGCTCCTTCCATCAGTGTATTACTGAGTGTACATACAGAGTCAGCGGAAAGCCACTGTTATCACTGCTGAGCTTGAGAATGTCTAATCTCTTTTACCCTCCTTGACTCTTAATATTAGAGCTCTCAATGTGACTGAGTTGCCTCCAGCTGTTGGGAATTTATTAACTTTAAAGGCTCGGTATGCAGAGTGGTAAGATAACAAGCTGCCTTTCACTGCATTTCCAACATTAATACAAACGAAAGAAGAAGATCTACACTCCATTCCCTCGAGGCTTTATCTTCAGTGATTCGCCTTCATTTCAGGGCAAATTCGTGGTACGATGAGGTTTTTATTGATCTGTTTGCCCCTGCCTCATCTCAAGGCAAGTCCAAGGTCAGGTGCAGTTATAAAAGACATGGAGATGGTGGAGACTTCATAAGACTTCATCATTAAAAACACCTGCTAAAGGTGCCAGTCCCACCCACCTCTTCACTGAGACCTCCATCGTGCTTCATGATGCAGTCATACATGTCTCCCCCATCTCCCAGCTCCAGGATGAGGTAGAGCTTGGTGGCAGTGTCGATGACCTCATAGAGGCGCACTACATTGGGGTGTTGCACCATCTTCATGCATCGCACTTCCTGGAAAAGGTGACCCCGCGCCACCGGATCCAGTTTCGTCTTATCTATCACCTTCACGGCAACCTGGAGGAGTGACGAAGTGAAACAGCAGGCCTGATGATATACACCCTTTCTAATCTAAAACTGCCAGTTGGTGTTGTGTAGTTCCATGAATATTTTTTAAATTATCAAGCAAACCATTACAAAGTATTAGATGCTTAATCTGACATGTCTAGAAATAAAGTTAAGATAATGATATGATGGCAAAACATTCGCGAAAGCCAAGCTCAGCACCAGATGCTGGTTAGTCAAGCATCTGTAGTCATCCATCTTTGATATGTGTCTCTATGGGTGAGGCTGAAATTTTTCAACGGCATATTGACACTAGCTAGTTAAATATGAGGAAATTACATCACTGCCATTAAAGGCATGGCATTGCATGTGGAGGCATGGGCGAGCATACCTTTTCCCCTGTGAACACGTGACGAGCCAGTTTGACCACGGCAAAGTGCCCGCGGCCCAGAGTCTTGTCCAAGTCATACAGCCCAGCAATCTTCCCATCATGATGACGTTTGAGCCCCGCCATGGCTGCTCTTGGGATGGGGCGGGGGGGGGGGCTGCCTTCTGTCGCCTGCCGGTCCTCGGTCAGTTGTCCATCTCCTCCTGAGTAGGTTATAATTAGGTGAGGTATGTTGTGGTAGTCTGGCTGGCTCAGACCAGGTGTGTGTCTTTTCCAAGTGGTTTCGCAGATATAAAGGGAAGTTCCCCTGCTGGTTGGTAGTGCAGAGCTTTGTCCCACCGTCAGTCTTGTCTTCAGTTGGGCTGAGGCAGAAAATGGTATGAAGGGAATTTGAATTTAGCCATTCATTCTGAACGTATGGTAAACTGAGTCACTGCTTTGTACTGAGCCTGAGTCACAAACTCGATGATGATGTCTGATGAATTGGTATCCTCCAAAACTACATTCTCCCGCCATTACAGTTCATTTCTGGCCTTGCTGGAAAGTCAAATATTCTGACCACTAAATCATCACAACTGTAGTCAAACATACATTCAAAGATTTCACATGAGGACTAGAACAAGCCTAAAGCTGTGCTAGAGGCCTCGGGTGGTGATGCTTCACATCCTATAAAATGCTTATAATTGCAATAGCAGCATGCAGATGTTTACCAGGCTTAATATTTATCTCTGAGTTTAGTCTGTCCACTTGATAGCATTTGCTAATGGGCGCAAAGGTACTGCTGGGGCTGATGGGAAAGTTGTTTCATTTGTCTGATATTTAATAAGAAATCAAAGTTGTGGACATGTTTAAATTTCAAAATGATGGCAATCGTGAATGCCTGACAGACTGCCAAATCCAACAGCCAGTCTACTAGTGTGAGTGAAAAATGTATTTCTTTATAGTGGCACATCATTCAACAATGAAATCAGTTTTGTCTGTGAAATCAAAGATGTGAGAAGCCAATCTTCATTTACAGCTAAAGCGATGAAGCTGGTGTAGTGTATAGCTTAACGCACAACCTACATCATGGAATATTTGGTTTCTCAGTTTTTCTACATTACTGATTGTGGATATGAGGAATGCGCAACACAACAAGAGCTAGGGAAACATTTCCCACATACTCAGGCTACCTCTAGCCTGAGCCCTACTGCTGGCTCAGCAACTTTGTAGGATGAAGGCAAAATACACCACTGTGTTCACGTTTAAGGTTCAAAACAACCATTTCTTTTCTAATAAATGCATTTGGGTTTCTTTCTTAATGAACATTTTTTAGTTTATCACATGAGATGGTACAAGTGTAACAAAAAAACTTGTGTAATCCAAAACCAGCAGCCTAAAACTGATATTTGAATTCAGGTATCATAAAATCCTCACATTTGAGCCCCCATTTTGCTTCTTTTTTATTTTTTTGGTTTAAATCGCCAATATGGCTTCCAAACAATGTTCAGTCAACAAACATTAGCATAGGTTTATTTAGCTCTAATTAAACATCAGTTTTATATTCAATTGCTTAATGGTGCTCTGCTAAATTTGACATTTTTGTCATAATTGGTGTCACACTAGTTGCTGTTTTTTCCCAGTCACGGAAGACAAAACTCTGCTATTCTAAACTAATTCAACTCAAATGCCACCGTGCTCACATGCCTGACCCTCCGCTCTGTTCACCAGCAGCTACTGTCGTCATACAGCAGTTTGCTTCACTGCTCTCATTAGGAAACAGTGCCTCAGGGGAAGTCATGACATTCCTTTTCCAAGAATCTATACCTGTGTGCCAACAGCACAGAGAGGGCAAAAAAAAACAAAAAACAACAAACTAATCTCACAATGTGCAGGCAAAGAACATTCCTCGGAGGTAATCTCCGCCTAGGTGTGTCCCACTCACCTGAATTCAGACACAACAGGAAACCAAATAGCAGTTGCCAGGGAGCACGCCTACCTACATGACTAGACAGATTAAAGTTAAGAAATCGAACCTCTGCAACCCACCAGACATCTGTAGTTTCTTAAATTTAACCATATCCCAAGAGGTCGTTTGGGTTTTTATGTGACTGTGAGAAAAGGGTGAGTCATTTTTCCTATAATAAGAGGCTGACATCTCTATCTGTCACTGCTCAGTCTCTGCTCTCTCTCAGACACACACAGACTCAAAAGTCATCTGAATTGTGCTGAACTCTTCGCTTCACCGACACTGACAACATGCAGGTGTTGATGTCGCCGAAAAACTGAGGCCCTGCAAGGACACACATAAGCACTGTGTGCCTGCTTTCACATACCCATATACCCAGATGTGAGCGTGCGCACACACACACACACACACAGAGCTCTGGCACACTAGTAAGGTTAGCTGAGATCAACAGCCTGGGCAATATTGTGGTGATGAGCTGGTGTGCTGCCCTCAGTCGAACCAGGCTATTAACATCTACTCAGCAGTGGCAGACTGATCTGCTATCCTAAACCTAAACCTCTTATTTACCTCTGGAGACTCTGGTAGTAATCTCTTGATCAGGTTAAAGCGGATGGTGGATGAAATTACAAGCTGAGAAAATACAGTTGGTGTAAAATACAGTTTGGTATTTTCATTAAGAAGCCAGAAAATCCTCCAGTCTCCCAGACTCCGAGTGCTGCACACATCCATGCTGGTTGCATAAGTGTTCAAGGTGTTGGCTATGTAGGGTGTGTGTGTGCATGTGTGCGTACAAAAGCACACAGACACAAAGACACACATATGAGGTCAAGGGCCTGTTATCGCTGCTACACTCTCATGGCCTGTGAGATTGGAGATATGAACTGGGGCTTATTGAATCTCTGGATAACTAGAATATCTCCTGGTACATTTGAATAATATATCAATGTATTAAAGGTACTTTAGGGTTAAACACGCTGCCTGTGGTAAAATATTGCAAAGGTCTGATGAGATCTTCGTGAATATAAACTAAAGGCCAAGTTATGTAACAAATTGATTCCCAGCTTTCAGCCATAGTTGGGACCAGCTCAACAAGAAATTCAAGATTTCATTCCTTATCTCATTCCTGTGCTCCTATGTCTTGTCCCACAGGGAGCAAACACGAAAGATCATTTTGAGTCGCAGAAACGCATATAATTCATACTCTAGTAGCCTTATGACCTCTCAGGATTCACTTGCATCCTGTACAGGGAACTGGAAACCCAGGCTGGGAGCTGCTTCTATAGGACTCACTACTAGAATACAGTACAAGCGCAGCAGCGCTATGCATCACTGCGAGAATATTACGGTGACACCACACGAGTTATTGCTGTACCACAAGCTCCCATTTCGATGTGCTGAATCCTCAGTCCAACAATCTAGGAACGTTTCTTTAATGATTATTTGCACCATGCAAGAGGCACAAGGCAGCAAAGTCATGAGACAGTATCATAGCAACAGTTTCAGACAGTTAAAGTACAAGTGGCACTATATCACTCCCTACACTATCAAATAGAATATGGAGGGGTTGTTGTAAATGACCATCAGACATTGAATTTATTTTAGCTGCATAAACTCTTCAGCCCATATGGGACCCACCCCCCACAATTTTTTACTGTCAACATGCCTGCTGGCTGCATCCACAATAACATGACAGTGTGCTGAGCAGGCTGCGCCAACAGCACACACATGAAGACAGAGAGGACAGTGAAGACAGTGAAGACAGTGAAGACAGTGAAGACAGAGAGGACAGCGAAGACAGTGAAGACAGAGAGGATAGCGAGGACAGCGAAGACAGAGAGGACAGCGAGGACAGCGAAGACAGAGGACAGTGAAGACAATGAAGACAGAGAGGACAGAGAGGACAGTGAACACAGTAAAGACAGAGAAGACAGAGAGGACAGTCAACACAGTGAAGATAGTGAAGACAGAGAGGACAGTGAACACAGTGAAGATAGTGAAGACAGAGAGGACAGCGAAGACAGTGAAGATAGTGAAGACAGTGAGAACCGTGAAGACAGAGAAGACAGAAAGGACAGTGAAGACAGTGAACACAGTGAAAATAGAGAAGACAGAGAAGACAGTGAAACAGAAATCACAGTGAAGATAATGAAGACAGTGAAACAGAAATCACAGTGAAGATAGAGAGGACAGTGAGGACAGATAGGACAGAGAAGACGGGGGCCGCATGTTAAAATGCGCCCCAAGGATGCGCATTCCAGAAAAAAGCCCCCCTCCCAATCCACCAGAGCCCTGCTAACTTGACACATATTACTACACGGGCCCTCACCATCAGCCTGCATGCTCTACGAGCAGTCCCACTCACCCCGCAGGAATCCTGTCCGGCCCGCTGTTAAACTGCGGGACCGAAGCTGAAACCCGCCGCCGGTCTGGTTCAGCACCCGGTACCGACTGACAGCGAGGCGGCCACAGATCACACCGACGAGTCCCCCGTGTAAATCTGTCACACTATCAACTCTGCCTCTCTCTCCTCCCTCTCTCCGATACGCGTTCAGCTGCGTCAGGTTAGAGATTGGCAAGAAGTCCTACCGGAAACGTTCCTTTAAAATAAAAGCATCGAGCCGTGAAACGCAATTGTGAAGAGTTAACTCACGTTTCAGCTTTAAAATCTGATGCTATTGCACGTTCTGCACAATAAATCGACACATACTCAGCGCGAACATTAGCATATGTGCTTGCAATTTCTCATTACTTTTTGTAATTAAATGTTTTACATGTTTTACATGACTTCCCAAATTCCTGAATCATAATTGATTCAAGAAATGAATGGCGTTCACTGAGTCATCGACATCAACATTTATCCTATTTTACCCTTGAAAGAGAAGTATTTATGTATGAAACCAAACAAGCCTGAAATTGAGCTTTGTAGTAATTAATAGCAAACACAATTTTAGGCTTCTTCTTATCATTATTATTACTATTATTGTTGTTGTTACTGCTGTAATAATAAAAGTAAATAGTATTATTATCGTCATAATAAATGCCTTATTTTCCCTATTCGTGGCGTAAACCGCGTGGAGCTTTTATGTTGAAGGACTGCGTCTCCTTGTTCTGGGGTCGTTATTGAAACTTGACAGCTCTGTTACCACTGCGCTTCAGTGCCGTTCATCTCTGACGTCAAAGCTACGCTCAGAGAAAAGCGTGTTTATCAACACTAAATCATCTATTTCTCTCCCGCTGAGCCGGCTCCATGCTTGGGTCACATTCAAGGCCTTTAACACAACATTGCACTTTCTCACTGTGTTGTTATTACATGGTTTGGGCTACAAAGGAACAATGGCTCATTATCAGACCTTACGCATCCTGTGTAAACACAGGCAGCAGGTCAGCCTCTCCTGCACTCACCCATGATCTGCTTTCATGTCCCAGCCTGCCAGAAAAGGCATCCAGGGCCTGGGGATTGGTGCTGGTTGAGTGGGGGGGTGTTGGCATTAACTCCGTGTCCCTGTTCTCTGCACCGCACCAGCTGGACAATGTCCAAGTGCGTTGCGTAACATTCACCAGCTCCTCTGTAGAACATGTTTGGCTGCTCACAGGATCTCCCACCATGCTGATTTGTACCAGCCAGGACTGAGCCGCAGGCTGCACCGCTGCCCTTTGGATTGCTCTTCAGTCTGGTAATTATTAATCTTCCTCCTCTGTCGGAACCAGGAAACAGACAACTTCCCAAAGTGTTTGCCGCCATGAGGATACAGCAAGTGAAATCCACTTGCAGACATCTGAGGGTCTATTACCTTAGTATTCTGTCCACTTCAGGAAGAAAGACAAAGGGGTCAAGCTCCACTATTAGCTGTGACTGCCATCTAGCGGATGAATGGGTAAAAAACTGAAGAAAAAAAAAAAAAAAAGCAATTGTACTTCCAATTGGCAATTTTAGCTAAAGTGCGTCATGTTCTCACTAAAAATGTTTCCAGGGCCGATCCAACATCCTGGTGGATTTAGGGCATGGGCCAAGACTACCAGGACAACAGCCAAACAGACCCCTCTCCATCAAGCTTTTTAATTGTTCACTTCTGATCTGCAATCTTGGACTATGGCCATCTGAAGCTTAGTTTCAAGGTTTGTACAGAAACTTTGTCCTGTTCTGTCAGGACAAAGGCATATCAACTCAAACAATACTTACTTATTCACACATATACTTGTATACTTATGTATAATTGGCACTGCTTCAAACGTATTGAACAGTGGTTCATACACATTAGACATTGTATATCATATTAATACAAATTAGATATTTGGAAAGATGATAAAGTTTATTAATTTCGTAAATACACCACAATCATCTAAATTGAGGTGTTAAACTTTTTACCGTATTGCCATAGAAATGAGAAGACACTGATGTACAACTGAACAGGAAGTTTATTTTGTGAAAACCATTCACTTCTTTGCTGCCTCCTTCTGGAGCTTCTTCACCTCATGCTTGATGATTTTGTTCCTCTGCAGAGACAAGGAGAAAAGGTGCATTCATTAAAAGATGCTCAGCGACTGCTGCAGGGTCGCCACACTTCACACAGAGTAATGGACACTTTAAACTCAAGTGTCACTGGCTGTAAAATCAAGCTGCAGCTCAGAAAGTTAATCACTTTTCATTTGCCTGCCAAAGAATGAGCAGCGACAATGCTCCTGGCTGAAACTAATGCTCTCTCACTGGTACAATTAAATCAAAACCACCCATCATTAAATTTGTTTGCTTCAGCACTTTAGTCTGATTACGTTAAATCTGCATTTACTTACGCACAACAGGCTCTTTCTTACAGAGCAAGTTTAACACAAGTCAAGAATATGGTCTACATCATTAAGTACATATTAACTACAGTGATGATGCACCATATTAAACTGATGTTGCATTAATTCAACTGACCAGATCAACATTTTTGTGTTTCTGTTGCACTTACCATCCTCTTGGCCTTCATCACCTTGTAGCGGTCAAAGTCAGACATTTTGGCCCTCTGCAAAGTTCACAATGAGAATGTCAGAGGTAAACCTTGGACAGATCACTTTTTTTTAAACCCAAGTTGACCTAGTTTGTGTCATAAAGAGAATGAACAGTGGCCGTATTTGAGTGAAAACTGGTGTGCTGTGTTGGTTCAAAGCGCAAAAGGTGGAGCAATAACAACAACACTGAATATATCCAGTGCTCATTTTACTCGACATGCCAGTTCCTGTGAAAAAATGTTTTGCTGTGGAGTAAATTAAAGTTTAATTTTTTTTGACGTGTACAAAAGCAAGATACCCCACATGTCAGTGTGTACTGATTAAGGCTGCTTTGCATGGGGTGCAAAGCTACTTTTCCCTATAAGATAGATGCTTTACATCATAGCTTTTTAAGTGGTTTGTCTCCTCTAAACGAATCACTATTCCTGAAAGTATCGAGTGAAACTAACATTTATGATATCAACACTGAGCAAAAAAAGGCAGATGCTGTACTTCAATTTATTATGGATCGGACCAGTGGTCTTTAGAGAGACATAATTTGGTCGTACTAAAGCCTAGAAGCAATCAGCCCAGATGTGACTAACCAGCTTCACACAACAAGCGTTTGCTCTGTAAAAAGAACAAACAATTCTGGGGGAAAAAGGACTATTTCCCACTTCAACTTCATACTTGGAGGCGGTTGCATGAGAAATAACAGAAAACTAGGAGCAAAAGTGATTTGCTATCTGGTCAAATGCTACACACTGGTGTCAAAAGTACTTTGCAGCTTGAAGTTGAGCACTAAGACTTTAGAGTGCTTTCTTGTACAACATACCACTCAGATGCTCAGATTATTCACACCAGTGAGTCAGGAGGGCATATCCTCACCTGATCAACTGCCAACTTTATGACCAAAACCACTTTGGCATAGTTATTATACAAAAGAATGAACGGACAAGTCAAGCAATGGACAGTACTCAAATTATATGTATGTGCACATGGTCCAGGAGAATACTGTCAATCTGCAGTCATGTCACAATAAAGCCAATCCCATCATACTACAATTAATCTACGTATAAAGGCACATTTTATCAAATCATGCTTCATCTGCATTGTATCTCAAAACAAAAAACTCTATTTTATGGAAGCCAAATAATCCAGAGGAACCAAAGTTGTAAAAAAGTTATGTTAACGATACAGTTTATCATCATACCCTCTAGTAATAACATGTTAATAACAGAAGCTGAAACTTAGCCTTTACCTTCTGTCTTGCCTCAATCTTCTTGGCCCAGCTGCTTTGTTCCCACTTCTCGTTGACTTGGGCCTTTTCCCAGGCTCTTCTCACAAACTTCTGACGGGCACTGTGAACCATAACACAGAATGAGCGTTTACAAAGATGCCACAGATTAAGTCCCATCACATATATACAGTTCATAAAAGACCCTTGTTGCCCTTCTCGGGTCCTGTTTAAAGGGTTAGGGTTGTGTGGTCAGTGATCCAAATATTAGCCCATGCACAGTTTTAGAGAACTACGGTGTTACAAGATCATGATTTTGGATGGACTATTGTACATGCGGAGATAAAATCCATCCTAAAGAACAATGAGAAAATGGTGTGAAATAATGTGTTTTACGGTATCGAGACATTGGCAGATTAATGTTACTTTAGTTTAACATGGTAGTATGAGGAGAGAACAAGAGTATTTACTTTTTGTGGTTGTCCAAAATATATACACTTTTTGCTCGACTTTATGCAAATCAAACACCAGGAGCAAGCATAAAGAGTGAACTATTCTCCTCTTAGATCGTTTGCAGTATTTGGGCAGTATGGTCTGACCACTGTCCCCACTCACCTGTGAGGTACTTTGATGACATAGTCTGTGAGCTGCATGCACTTGAAAGGCATGGCTTGCCTCTTCACTCCTGTGCAGGGACCATCAACAAGAGCCTGGAAGACACAGGACACAAGATTCAGTATCAATAAAACCAAAGCAAGATTTACTTTAACAAATCCATATATATATATATATATATATATATATCTTACCCTGTTTTGGTCGATGACATCTACGATGGCCACCAGTTTGCCAGCATGGGGTCCGAAAGAGATGTAGGCAACACGGCCGATCTCAACGAAGCGCTTGAACACCTGAGAGAGTCATCGGGAAACTATACATCAGCACAAGACAGCTCAAACAACAGAAGAAGCACAGCAGGTCGGCCTGATGCAGGCGGACTGCTCGGCTCGATGTGCTGAGCAGCAGGAGCTGATCGTACTCCGACTAGCTAACGCTAATTAGCAACCCTAACGCTAGCGATCTCACAAATGGGACTATATTCAGCAGTAGGCCTAAGATGTATTTACATGCAGCAGCAGAGCAAACGCTGGTTAATGTCTGTGTTGTGAAGGTAAAACAAATGAACCAGATTAGCTTCGCCCAGCGCTCCATGGCCTTCTCCGTCTAAGGGACCACGTTGTAGTGCGGCCAAGAGCCGACATCTTATACACTCTAAGATAAAACTTAAAATATGCGCTACTGTATCTGTAGCACTCCATAAACATGCACACGGGTATGTTATCAACACACGGGGTCGTCGTGTTTTCCAAAAAAACGAGACATAGTAAAAGAAATTCGACTTGGAAATGTCTAAACCCTCATGGCGAACTCACCATGATGGCAGTCCGGGAGCAGAAAGGACGTTAGAGCTTCCGCCTGCCGCACATACGTCTTCCGCTTCGTGAGTGCGCATGCGCCCGGCGTAGTTTCCAGTTTTTCTATCAACACAGCAAAGTTTTAAAACTATTCCGATATTTTAGAGCCAATGACAAAGTTCCGTTTTGTGTGATCTACGTTGATGCAAAGTGTGCGGCCATTCAAAAACTGCAACATCATCTTTTGTCATGTAACATACCTGCCTGAAAAAGAGGGATATTTTCTGGGGTAGCGGTTAGAATGCTCTTCTCGCAACATCTTAATAAATTATTATTAAAAAGGATGCAAACAAAACGACTTTTAAAGAGCCTTAAGTCCATAGCTACAATAAAATGTGCTACAATGCACCTCCCATAATGACTCTACAGCCTTCTTGGGGCCAAATAAGTTTCGTATTAATTACAATACATAAAATACAACCATACACACATAATAACAACAATAATGGTATCAATCAATAATTAATTACAATCTCCAAAGTGTGTAACGTAAGTGTGTGTGTGTGTGTGTGTGAAGACAGCAGAAGCAGTAACAAAAAGAGAGATGGATGTCGCAGCAAAAATCTCCAAGACCCCCCTAAACAGTGCATCAATAGGCAGTGGAGGTGCCGAGTCCTTCCCGATGTAACAACAGGCTTACAGAAAACTGCAGCACCTTTACACAGCACTTTCCCATTAAACAGCAATGTATTAAGCACTATGTTTCACACAGTTAGCGTGGCTGCTGCCGTCACACTGACGCTCGACAGACTTTACAGACTGGTGGTAAGGACTGACCTGGCTCACGATAACATGAATGTGTCACCCCATGCGGATTGGAATTTAGACACATACTTTTTGTTTCGCTTCGTCTCTCTTATTTTGTGTAGCCCGGGAATTGACGTGAGCTTGGACTTGTGTATTGACGTATGACGTATTTTGGGTGGGTTGGCAGGTTGTCAGGTACCACAACACGTGAAGCACCAATTTGACTCTTATCACTTTGAAATTGGGGAAATGTAGGATAAATTACAAATCTGGAGCAGGGCTTAAAAACGGGTGACTCCCGCATAATTTGGCAGGAACACCTAGGAATGAAGGAATGAAGTAAAATCATCTTTCTATCATACGCCCTTGTTTCATAGGATACTAAAAAGCATCCATATATGCACCCATGCATAATAGTCAACCTCAAACTGATCAGCAGCTAATATAAAGCCATCTGATTGGTTCATAGGTGTTGTATAATGAGCGCTATGACATTGAATTGCTATTCACAGACCCAGATCTCTCCCAGTGAAAAAAGGCGATGAAATTAAAGTATATGGTAGATCATCTTATTCATAGAACTCGCCATGGAGTCAGCCAGGTTTTCTAAAACCAATAGCTCACAGTCTGTGATGAGCTTTTAATATTACTAATAAAGGATTGTTTGGCCTGACGCAGGCCTGACATAACAGGAGAAATAGCTGAAGTAAGCCTCAAAGAAAAAAGGGCAAAGTAATTGTGAATTACATTGAATTTTGCTTCTTGTTGTTGTTTCCCATTGTTTAGCTGCATTCCTATTGAATTATTATTATATCATCATCTTTAAAAGCTTCTAATGTCAGCCTGTCATACTTCAGGAATTTTCAATATCTGGGTTTCGTTTCCACTGGTGTGGAAAAGAGACAAACTGGTTCTAGAACATTTTTCTAAGGAAACAATAGTCATGTAATACATATAGCAGAGGCAAATCATCTCACATCAAGAAAACAAAACAAAGAATTAACTTCACTCTTGTAGCCATTTTCATTTGCTGAAAACTTATGACAGTGAGTAGATGCACTTTACTTTGTATATGATGATTCAATTCTACTTTGCTCACTTAACCTCCTTTGTTGTTTTGAAATGTGTAATATTCTGTTGTGCCCTTTTTTATTTCCAATAATATCAGCCGACGCCAGAAAGAAATTTCAGGTGAGTCTTTTGTTGTCTGAACTAACTGACATAATCATGAGACGTTAACAATGTACTCTGCTTTTCAATAGTTTAAAAACCTCTTATTCTAATTCTTTCAGCCATGAAGAAGGAAATAAGAAAACTTTTTTCATCAGGAATTCTGGGATAATTATCAAGAAAATGTTGGACCTGGAGCTGAATTTTTGCAACATTTCAAATTATTGGATGATGCTAGTGGATGAGGTATTTCTTCTGATGACATCTTTTCTCTTTCTCTTTTTTTGGCAATAATATTAGAATTAGAATCAGCTTTATTGGCCAAGTACGTTCACAACATTTTGTGAATTTGGCTTTGGCAGGTGGTGTCACTCACAGAATGGACAGCAGCAATATGCTAAAATCTAAATCTAAATAATAGAGTATATACATATAAATATACATTTATGCAGAAAAATAAATATATACACAATTGGTGCAAAGTACACAATGTAGAATAGATTAAATGTGTGTCCATAGTCCATAGTTCAGCTATTTACTGAGGTTATTGCAGTAGGAAAGAAACTGATTTTGAGTCTGGAGTCTGTAGCGCCTGCCGGAGGGGAGGAGGGAGAACAGTTTGTGTCCAGGGTGAGTCGGGGTCTCTAATGATGTTCCCTGCCCTCTTCCTGGTTCTGGAGGAGGGCCGTGGGATTCCAGTGATGTTTTCAGCAGTTCTAACTGTGCGCTGCAGCGTGTTTCTGTCCTGCTGTGTGGCTGCTCCGAACCACACATTGATGGAGGTGCACAGCACAGACTCAGCGACAGCAGTGTGGAACTGGATGAGCAGCTCCTGAGACAGGCCATGTCTCTTCTGCTGTCGCAGGAAGTACATCCTCTGCTGAGCCTTTTTCAGGATGCAGTGGTTGTTCGTCTCCAGTTCAGGTCCTGAGAGATAGTAGTTGCCCGGAATTTGAAGGACTTGACGGCTGATACTGGGCTGATGTTGATAGGGAGAGGGAGCAGTGGCAAGGGCTGTCTCCTGTAGTCCACTGTCTTCACCACAGTTTTGAGCGTGTTCAGCTCCAGATTGTTCTGGCTGCACCAAAGCCCCAGCTGACTCGTCTCTGTCCTCGATCAAGCCAATGACTGTTGTGTCGTCTGAAAACTTCAGGAGTTTGACAGCTGGGTGCTTGGAGGTGCAGTCATTGGTGTAGAGGGAGAAGAGCAGTGGGGACAGGACACAACCCTGGGGGGCGTCGGTGCTGACAGTCTGTGTTGTTGAGGTGGCGTCTCCCAGCCTCACCTGCTGTCTCCTGTCTGTCAGAAAGCTGGTAATCCACTGACAGATGGACAGAGACACATTGAGGTGGGAGAGTTTGGAGGAGAGTATTTCAGGGATGATGGCGTTGAATGCTGAGCTGAAATCCACAAACAGGATCCTTGCGTAGCTCCCTGGGCTGTCAAGATACTGCATCATGTAGTGTAGTCCCAGGTTGACAGGATCATCCACCGACCTGTTTGCCTGGTAGGCAAACAGCAGGGGGTCCAGCAGGGGTCCTGTTACAGTCCTCAGATGGCTCAACATGACGACAGACATTAGAGCCACCGGTCTGTAGTCATTCAGTCCTGCGATAGAGGGTTTCCTGGGTACTGGGATGATGGGCCTGGTGCTTTCTTGACTTTCTGTTCCTGAAACAGCTGGCTCACCTCCTCTTCAGGTGTGACAGGGCTTGCGGTCATGCTGGTTTTGGATGAGAGATGCAGTAGAAGTTGTTGATATCATTGACCAGGTCTTTGTTTGGGAGTGTCCTTGTATCATTGAATTGAATGGAATATATTAGATATATCTTAGGAAGATATATCTTCCTATGTTGTATTAATCATATATATCACCCATGCATGATATATCACATAGGAAGATATATCTCTTTGTATATTACTTTTATTTGGATATTAGAAACAGTTTAAATCAGTTGTTGACTTTACACTGTATTGCTTTACACACTGTATAAAAAGACATACAACATTTTTTCACACTGTCTGAAATTCATTCAAACTAAAATTTTCCTTCTTTAGTTAAATTGGGATTACCAAAATTATTTCTATATGCTGAATACCAGAAAAATTAGAGAGAATTTTTAAATTACTTTCTTCAAAGTCAGAAATTGACATACACTAAGAATAAAATACGTTTATACAAAGCCCAGATAATGAGGGCATCGTCTTCTCTCATATTTTTTCAAATTTAGACAGTCAGACAGTGAAAAAAAAGGTTATGTGTCTTTTAATATATTCAATGTGAACTTTTGTTTTCAACTGTAAATTTCACATTGATCTTTATTGTGCTATGAGGGATTTATTCAAGTATCAAATCTCTCTATGTGTCTTTTGACATTACAGGCCCTCCACAGCATCTTTTTTTTGGGAGCAATCAACGAACCGCCATGTTCTCCACAAGAGATTGTGGACAACGAAAGATTGGCTGAGTTGAAAGACCGTTTCCCAAAACCTTTCACCTGCTACAACTCTCAAATACCCAAGCGTTGTCCAATGTCATGCTTGCTAGAAATGGTAAGGTTTAAGTTTATATAGATATTTAGGTAGGTCTCCGTGTAATAAAAGCACATTACCTTCTGCAAAAAATGTAGATTTATAAAAAATATAATGTTTCAGTTCATGATTATTCGAATCCTCAAACAAAAAGCATTACTTAATTAATAATCCTGCATGTATGGGAATTGTAGTATTGTGATATTTGTTGGTTCTTGCAGATTGTTGAAGACATTGGACAAGAGAATGAAAGCAAAATAAAGAAGGAGATGCGGCTAATCTGCAATGAATTGATGAGCGATCATAAAATGAAAATTCTGTCCTCGTTCACCATCTGTGTCTGTCAGAAGGACCTAAATGACCCAAATTCAGTCAGATATTATGGCATCTCCATGTCCACTTTTAGCGGCATTTCTGGGAAGATCATGGTGGCTGCCTCCTGCTTGGCGACCTGGCACAGTAATGTTGCTGATGCAGTCATGACCTGTATTCTGAGAGAGGAACAGGAACAGTTACATGGAACAATCACGATTGAAGAGCAAGGGGAGCCCAAGATGTCATACTTTGATGGTACCATACAGCTTCCTCTGAATGTAAGGTGCCAGGCTTATAAGATCAGCAATGGAGATGAACTCTCTCCTTGTGTGTCATGTGTTGAAATGTTTAAATTTAACATACCTGGAAAGGGTAATTCATCATATGGCAACTGTGCTGAAGTTGGGAGCCTGAGTAACCTGCTTAAACATGAGGAACATTTTAAAAATGAAGTACAACAAATATCTCCCACATGCACCCCTTCAAACAGAGAGAGGGCTAAAACCGATGTTATGAAACTGCTTAAAGATTTACTTGGCAAAATAAAAAACAGGTTTAAATGGGATGATAAATTCTATACTCCTGAAAATCATTACCCCTTGGTAAATGGCGAAAACTCAGAGTGATCTCTTAGATTCCAGAGATACTTTTTGAAAAAGCTTTTTGCTAAGTTTATAGGCCCAAGGTCAATTATTTGTTGACATTTGCTGATTTTTTTTTTATTGTTGCTCTGCAACACTTTGAGATTGTTGAAATGTAAAGTGCAATACAAATAAAGATATCACATCTCTCCCGTTTTAGCCGCTCTTCACTGGCTGCCAGTAAAATACAGAGTAGAATTTAAAATCCTTCTGTTAACACAGAAAGCTCTTAATGGCCAAGCTCCATCATATCTCAGAGAGCGCATAGTTCCTCACTGTCCTAGCAGGCCACTCTGCTCTCCAGATGAAGGTTTACTTGTGGTTCCTAGAGTCTCCAAGAGTAAATCTGGAGGCAGATCTTTCAGTTATCAGGCTCCTCTTCTATGGAACCAACTTCCAGTATCCAATATCGGTCCGGGGGAGGACTCTTTAGCAATTTTCAAGACCAGGCTTAAAACTTTTCTGTGTGACAGAGCTTAAGGTTAAAAAGTCAAAACTCCTTGCTGATATAGGCTTAGACTGCTGGGGGAAGCATTGAAAACCTCTCTCTCTCTCTCCCTCCTTCCCCATTGCATGTCCCGACATAACAACAACCATGTTTCTCCGAAGTCCCTGTTTCTCCCAAATTTAAGCATGTGCAACTATTTACTAACCATGTTTTCCCAAAGTCTCTGTCTCTCCCAGTTTCTCTCCTCTCTCTCCCTGTCCCCATCCTACAGGTGTTGAATCGCTACACCCATGTTCCTGCAACGCCTGCTGCTCCCAAATCTTCGTGAACTCCATTCAGCATCATTTCTATGAACTTCATTCAGCATCATACCTTCCTGCCCGACCCCACCCACCCTCCCACATCCCATCTCCCTCTCCCTCTCTCTCTCTCTCGCTCTCTCTCCCTCTCTCTCTCCCAATCTCAACCCAACCGGTCGAGGCAGATGGCCGTCCCCCCCCTGAGCCTGGTTCTGCCCAAGGTTTCTGCCTCTTAAAGGAAGTTTTTCCTTGCCACTGTTGCCAAGTGCTTGCTCATCGGGGGATCTGTTGGGTCTCTTTAAATCATTTTATAAAGAGTTTGGTCTAGACCTGCTCTATGGAACTTTGTTATGATTTGGCGCTATTCAAATAAATCTAATTTGATTTGATTGTGACTGGCATTATGTTGTGGCAATTGTTCAGACACACTGTTGTTGTCAATATAACTATGGAAGTCATCCGTCTGTAAGCCCTGCATGTCCAGTTTAATTTTATTTTTTATTTATTTTATATTCATATTCTGCTGGTCAGTGCTAATTAACTAACACAAACCAACTTCTAATACTAGAACTAACTTAGCTGGGCCAAGAAGATCATTGAGGCATGTCCTTAGTTTGCAAGCTAAAGCAGTACGTCTGTAAGTCCATGAACTGTATCTTATTTAAAATAGTACAAATTACAAGTTGTATTGGAGTATTCACTAGACTTCGCGCTCACATATATATATATATATATATATATATATATATATATATATATATATATACATCAAAAGCAAATGAACTCAGGCAATTATTAAAGATAATCAGCAGAAGAGCAGAAGTTTGAAACATTTAGTATGAAATTGCTATAGCTTGAAATATTAAGTCAAAAAAGGAGTTTAAAAAATTGGTTACACTGTATATTATTATTTTCAGTATATTATTTTCAGCCATGTATCCGTGAGGTGGCGGAGGGTTCTGAAGCCAATCCCAGCTGACATTCTGGACATGGATGGTTTTCTTTGCCAGTTTTCATTTAACATGATGAAAAAAAACATCATCCCAAAGTTTCT
Source organism: Echeneis naucrates (assembly GCF_900963305.1). Taxonomy (NCBI): domain Eukaryota; kingdom Metazoa; phylum Chordata; class Actinopteri; order Carangiformes; family Echeneidae; genus Echeneis; species Echeneis naucrates. The sequence goes on from NC_042521.1 coordinate 14,378,662, forward strand.
TTCCTCATACAGGTGGTTAAATGTGTCATTATTGCATGAGCTCTTCAGCCTCCGATAAAACCATATATAGAAATATCCTGCACACAAGACAAAGAATGTCGTCTAGCACTAAACACAGGTTGGGTTCATAACAAAAAGGGGGCGTAGTTAACTTCTTTCAGTTTCATTTCTTTAGTTTCAACTTACGATGGTGAGTAGTTGCTTTCAGGTTGTTTACATTTTTGGAGTTTTATATCTTAGTAAATAAATTCTATATAGCTTATTTCATTAACATGAGTGTGAATTATTTTTGTCTTGTAATGTGTCTTCTATTATTTCTAATGATATCAGACTTCTAGAGGAAAAAGAAAAAGGTGAGCAACTAATTTACTGTACGGCAGAAGGTTAAAGTTGCATTCTGATGTTCAATTCTCAATTTTTCTGTATTATGTTTTTATAGATTGCGTTTTTGTGAAGAAGTACCAAATGAACCAAATGAAGGAAAGCTCAAAAATTTCATAAAAAATTCTCAAACAATTCTCACTGAAATGTTGGAGCTGAATAAACAAAGGACAGATACAACAGTATTAGTGGACGAGGTTTGTCTGACAAATCTTCTGTTTTTGGCTGTACCATTCTTGTAATACATTGTAGAAAACTATATCTCTGTGTGTGTGGTGTGTGATTTGTGTTTTGGTGTTACAGATTCTCCACAGCATCTTCTTTTTGGGAGCGATCAGCTATCCACATTTTACCCCAGAGATGATTGTAGGAGAGAAGGTGAATCCTTTGAAAAGTAACTTTCCAAGACCTTTTGACCTCTATTCCTCTCAAGTACCCAAACGGTGTCCAATTTCATGTCTGCTGGACATGGTAAGAGTCATGATTGTATATAGAAGTACGTAGAAAAACGTAGATACAATTTGTAAAAATGTGTGGATTTACCACATCACTTAAATGAACTGAAAAGTTACAATTTATGATTACTGGATTTGTCAAAAAACTCAATGAATAATCCTGCATGTGTTGGAATAACATTTGTTACTGCTTGCAGGTTGTCAAAGTGACTGGACAACAGAATGAAACAGAAATAATCTGTAAGATGCATGACATCCTTGATAAACTGGAGAGAGAAAATAACGAGAAGACTCTGATCTCGTCCACCATCTGTGTCTCTCAGAAGAAAAACGAACCAACGTCAGTCCGATACTACGGCGTCTCCATGTCAACTTCTGGCCGAAATCCCGGGAAGATCATGGTCGCGGCCTCTTGTTTATTTGCCTGGGACAGTCATGTTGGTGATGCAGTCATGACCTATATTCTGAAAGAGTTTGACAACACAAAGTCCAAGAAGGCAAAGGAGTCCGAGACATCATCTTTTGATGGAACAATCAAGGTTGCAAAGCATCTCGAGTGCCAGGCATATAATATAACCAGAAAAGAGAAAATGCCTCCCTGTAAAGCATGTGCTGAATTATTTGGTCTCGTCACAAATGAAAAAAATGGGTGGGATTATGGCAACTGTGCTGAAGTTGGGAGTATCAGCAACTTGCTTAAAAATGAGGTAGAGGTAAAAAATCAAATAAGTACAGCACCAAATGGGCAGCCAGATGAGATAAGGAAGGAGGTTATAGGAAAAATTACGGCTCATCTTAAAAACCTGCTTAAAACAGTGAAATTTAAGGAATGGAATGGTGGGGTCTACACACCAAGTGAAAGGAATTCTTAGATATAATACTAAATGGTAAATATTCTTTGTGGGGTATAAAGCAGACTTAAGTTTTTTGTTCTAGTGTCTTTGTTGTAGTGTCTCATTTTGTTCAATATTATGGGGGAAACCAAAGACGTTGTGCATGTTTATATGTGACTTTTACTTTGTAATTTGTTACACTGCACGTGCACAGAAATGTCAAGTAGATTAGCATAAGTTTTTCCTTTAAAGCTTGAATTTTACTTTATCATTTAGTTCAGTGGCATGAATTCTCTGGTAATTCTCTTGAATAATGAAAGTCTCACATCAGATAGACTCTTGGTAACAAAAGGAATGCAAACTCGGCATTATCAGAGTTCATAAGGTAGTCAGTTCTTGTCAGTTTCCTAAAACAATGACATTCCTCTTAATTTAGTCTCAGATTAATTCATGAATTTAAATGTAAATGACGGTGATGTTGGCCAGAAATGCTGTTATCAATGATGGTAGCCCATATTTACATAGGATGTGAAATTAAATGCCTTCTGTAGGTGCCAGCAATGTCACGGGCTTGTGGTGTTTATTGAGGATGCATGGGTTTCTGAATGACTTGTCACATACGGGGATTTGTCACATGGTGTAGGTGTTACGTCAGCAATACTATTATCAGCTGGTCTTCTGCTGGCGGGTTTTTTGGAATGAGAGGGTGAGGGGGGAAGTTCTACTTTTGCTGACCGATGTCACAGCGCCATTACATCACTTTTCTTTGCTTCATATCGCCTTTTACTTGCTTTGACATTTTGGTGCTCATACAAGATGCTTTGGAAGTGATCGTCCCAATGTTTGTGTTTGAGCAGCAATAAATGTGCAAAAGGTAATATGTCTCGGAGCCGTGATTCCTCACCACCATCGTGTCTGGCAGGTAATCGCCTTTCCCTTTCTTAGCCTCTCTGCGACTATATTTTTTTGGACCCTTCGGATAGTCGCTCAATACCTTCTTTTAAATAGTTTTCAAAAATTGTTTTATATATTGTATTAGTGGATAGAAGTGTGTTGTCATTTCTTTGGTGTAAGAATATGTTATGTTATGTATGTTAATGACGATGTACATTGAATTGATTTATCTTTCTCATTACCTATATACACAAAGAAACTTTAAAACGCTCTGTTGTTTAAGTCTAGAAATTTTGAAAAACAGGGCCACTCCAGTTTCCCTTCATGATGATGAATTGTGATTCTATCTTTATTTTTAATTGAAACTTTCGGTTGGATCATTTGACATGCATTTGTGATTTTGCATTGTATGTATTTCAACTTTGGGTGTAGTTTTCATATAAGCCTCTTCTAACCACACCTCAGATACATTATTATGTATTTTTTTTTTCTCCTCACCCTTCTCTATGTATTTTTTCATGTGGGAAACAAATAAAAAATGAATCAAATAAGGTCAACGTGTGCCATTTGAGCCACACTGTGCGTCTTCATTGTTGGCTCTAATCGATCACGTGATTGTGGCGAACGCCAGACCAGCTTGTCAACCAACACGTGATCTTGCGGACAGAAGCGGGGGCGCAGTGCGGGTCTCCTCCGTCCCGCCTGAGGACACCGCAGAGCCGCTAACCAGCCGACTGTGCACACGGAGAATATCATGCACAGGGTCGGCTGTCGGGCCCTGAACGCATCTCGTTTCTGCGGAGGGCTGTGTGAAAACCTGTGGTAGGTGATGACGGAGCAAACACCGGTTAGGTTGGCCCGCGTTGTGTTTTCTACATTTATCAGATGCACTTTTTTCCAGATAGTTGTCAACTCTGTGCGGATGTGTTCACTGTTTACAGTGATCGTGTTATAAACGTCGAATACGTGTCTAACTGCGACATTGCTGTTGGTTTCGTTTTCGATCAGGCAGACACTGAACAAAGAAGGATTGTTAGGTTAAGACTGCGTGCATTTCAGCGGCAACGAACAAAGTGTAAAAGTTAAAACGTCTTCATTGATTATGATAGTTATAATAAAGAGCAAGCAAATATAATTGGTGGTATCTGATATCTTCTGATGTCGGTTGACTGACGTAGAACGGTAACTATCTCAAATTCTTGCAGTTTAAATAACATTTATTTATTCCAGCAGCATGCCGTCCATCTGATGGCTTTAACCACTTGTAGCCTTTTATTTTTGAGGGCACAATTGTATATATTTGGAGAATGACGATTATTGCAAAATCTCCATGCTTGCTCCATGTTATCTTGTACTTGTTTTTCTTCCAGTACAGAAGTTTTATTCTTTACTTCTGTAAAGCAGCAAGCAAACATGATTTCTTTTTTTAGGTGACAAAGAGCCAGGATGGCTGGAGTCAGGTACTTGCAAGCACCACTGACACTAAACAAAAAAACAACAGGTCACACAGTTTAGTCATATTTTGCGTTTGCATGTTAATTAAAGGTCCAGGTTGCTACATTTTGTATCGAACTGTAAATAATTTACATTTTTTTAATGTAGTAAAGTGTTTTGAGGAAATCTATCATCACCACTGTATAGTTGGGATCAACAGGATTCTCAATCTGCTGATTGGAATTGATCATTTGAACACCAAGCAGTGAAAAATTGCCCTGTATGTGATGGTGAAATTGAAATAAAAACAGGTAATACATATAATGAAGTTCTGTCCTTTAAAAAAAATAAAATCGGATGTCATGAGATTCTCTTTGTTTGATTGGGGAACAAAAGAATACTCCATTAACACGTTTTAACCTCCTGATTTGTGAATGACTAAATTGATTCCATTCTGTGTTTTGTATATGTGGCTATATGTTCACATTGTAACCATTTTCATAACCTTAGGTCTTCTCTGACTTTCAGTGTGGCCAGTCAGCTTGTTATGCCTGATTTTCAGCAGTGCAACAGAACTGAAGGTAGACAAACTTTTCCCATCACACCATGGTAACATTGTTATTTAGTCCTTCACACATTTCTACACAATTTTGATCTTGTGTTGCAGGTAGAGATTACCAGGCATTGGTGTCCCAGTTTGTGATCACAAATAAAAACAAGAAGATCAAATTAAAGAATCCAGCTGGCGCTATATTGAGGGTGGCAGGGCTTGAGGACACCATTTACAGAGGAAAAAATGAGGAGGTGAACGGATGGGGGAAATTCTACCTCCCTGAGATTGTAAACATGCAGGTCTTAGGTGTTGTGGAGGGCACTTCGTGCACATGTGACCAGCTTGTTCTGATGACCTGCGAGGACAAGAATCTGTATGCCTATGATGGAGAGAAGCTGCATCTGGTGGCTTCGAGCCTGCAGCAGTTAGATGAAAAGAAAATAGATTATCCTGCCTCCAAGACGTACTACAATGGGGAGGCCTTCCAAGATATGGTGAGAAGTTATGGTCATTCACAGGATTAGGAGTGCTAAAGCGATAGTGTGTGATCACCTGTACTGAGAACTGCTATTAATGTCCTCTGGTTCGTCTAGACTGAGAAGGACTGGGACGATGTGAGGTCGGGCCCTGTGGGCCGACTTTTGGAGCAAAAGCACCAAGAACTCGTGAAGGCTAATAAGTCTGCACTCTTGGCAAGCCTGAAATGAACGTCATACATACAGGTAGGTGTGTCTCTTAACATTATGGTGGAAGAGGGGTGAATATTTCAGGCATAACGGCTCCCGAAAGATAATAATGACTCTGACTCGCCACTCGGTAATGATCAAACCAGTCATGCCTAATAAAAAGCTGTTCCTGTCAAAAAGGGGTTTTGAAAACTCCTGGGATAACTTAACTGGCTCTCGGCTCTTTGTGTGTTTGAAATATTTTCTTTATAAAAAAGGTGACAGTCATCTGTGTTTTTATTTTTTTTTTTCAGATTCTGGTGTTGCCCAAAAGAAAGGACAAGTCTTCATGTCCTTCATTTTTAAGTAAATCATCATGAAATATTGCAGACTATGGGAGATGGCTGGAGGACACGGACCACGGGTAGGCCTGGAAAGCTTCACAATGAAAAGCTCCAACTCTGCCACTCTGGAAAAAAAAAGCTTCATATGTAAAACTGTCTTGATCAGGAAATAAAGCTTGACTACCTGTTGCCAGTGTAGTTCAGTAACGTACTTGGTTTTGTATCGTGTTTTTTTTTTTTGCCACCATTTGTAGAATTGCTGAATTCTGCGACAGTAAAATAAGTGATTTTAATAAGATCTGTCTGCACTGGTGTATTTTTCTTGCTCCCCAAGTAGAAATAATATATATATTACATTTCATATCTGTTCGATCTTACAATCCAATGATACAATAATAATAAACACTCAACAAAATGGGCTGAATGATACAAACTATTCTTTGTAGCAGAGTGGCATTATAGGTAACTGGATATGGATCTATCCATGTTAGCAGCTCTATTTGTAACTGACTTTGTACTGTAATGTTAATATTTAGCATAAAGAATTATATAAGTAATTTATCTTATATAACTAACAATAATCATCATAGGCCAAAGTTTTCAGCCTGAAGGGGAAACCTGGAAACCCTATAGAGTACATCTGATTAAGATGCCAGGAGGAATCTTACTTCATACTGAGGCAGCTTCATATTGGTCTCCTTTCAGCCAATGACATTTTTAGCACACAATTGTGCCATCTTTACTATATTCCAGTCATTAAATGAACCAGAATGACTCAACGGCAATCAATGTCCCTTAATCGGTGCATATCTGGATTTGCCAGAAATCACATGATCCATCTGTTTAAAGCTGCGCTTCCTAAGGAAGGGCTGTTTTTACTTTCTGTTTTGCTTTTCTGCCGCAGTCATGGTGAGTAGCAGTTTTCTAGCGCTGTCCCCTCTGCTGATCAAAACAGAACCGCTAAATTGTGGCATTGCAATTTTTATTTTGTATCTGCTATGTGTGAAATGTTTAAATATTCTCATGTATTTTCTCGCTCCGATGACTGCAGGCGGAGCGAACGAGGTGCGTCAGATTTTGCTTAACTTCAAATGAACAGTACTGTAATGTGGCTTTGTCTGTTTAGAAATATAATGCTTTTTACACAATTGCTTTAGAAAAGAAGAATATCTAAAAACTCAAGAGGCACTGAGAGGAAATGCCCTCAAGCTTATCACCGTAATGCTGGAATGGTCCAACAAGCCTCCAGGAAGTAAATACTTAGTGGATGAGGTAGGTTAAATTGCAGTGTCTCTGTTTCACACACTCATTTCCTGCAACCTCATTAGTAACTTTGCAATATCTAATGAATGTGTGTTTGGATCTGACAGATTCTTCACTGCATCTTCTTCTTGGGACAAGTGAACAATGTCCCCTATAGTCCTGAAAGTATCATTGGTGACGAGGAAATTTTGGAAAAACTAAAGGAGAGATATCCTCGGCCGTTTAAGTTCTACCTGATCCAGCTTCCAAGACGCAGTCCATTCTCCTGTGTTATGGACATGGTAAGAAAAGCACTGATTGCAAAGCAGGTAAACGAACAGCGTTCCTTTTATTTCACAGTTAAGTATTATGTAACGTGCTCTAAGTGGAAGACAGACACTAAAGCAAAACATATGTCCATAAAAACTTCTTTGGTCAAAAGTGAGATATTGTAACTGAATTCTAAAAGCATTGAGTGATGCTTGACTGTGGTGCTTTTAAAGACCCACAGTATGAAGGACATACATGTTTCATCAGCATTTGGATGCAACATATAGATTTAGGTTTAATATTTACATAGTGTTTGCTCTCCCAATGCCAACTTTGTTTTTCATTCAATATATGCACTTGAGAATATTAATCCATTTTATATACAAGGATGGCAAATGCAGCAGAATTTATTGATATTGAGGTTAAACTACTTAACACCGATGTATTTCTTATCACTACTTTTCCAACAGCTATCCAACATTTAGGCTAAACTAACATTTCTTTTACATTTTGGATTGAAAAGTAATTTTTTATTTAATTTTTGATGAGTGACAGTTTGCATATCAACATGTTTAACTGATTCCAGGTAGTTCAGCAGGAAGGACAAGAGAATGAAAATCGAATCTTGACGTGTCTGAGACAGCTTCTCACCGGTCTGGAGAAGAATTTTCTGGTCTCCACCACCCTCTGTATCTCCCAGAAAGCCAAAAATTCAGAAAGGTACTATGGAGTCTCCATGTCTACCACTGGTCCAAATCCTGGGAAAATTGTGATAGCTGCCTCCTGTCTGAGCAACTGGGATGATTATGTAGCTGATGCAGTGACGACCTACTATCCGGTGAAGCAGAAGAAGCCATTCTTTGATGGAACAATCAAGCTTCCACGGTATGTCAGGTGCCAGGCATTTAACATCAGAGAAAGAATAACACTGCCCCCTTGCAGGTCGTGTGCAAATTTGTTTGGTTTGTCCACAAATGAGGGAAAGGAGTGGGATTATGGCCACTGTGCTGAAGCTGAGAGCCTGAGCAACTTGCTTAAAAATGACAATGGAGTTAAAAGGGAAACAAGACAAGAATCTCCCACCTGCAACCCTGCAAACAGACAGCAGGCTATAGACAGCGTTCATAAAAAACTTCAGGAGGTGCTACGAACAGTTCAGTTTAAAAGGTGGGATGGTGAATTTTACAGCCCGCAAGTTACTAACTGAAATTAAGTAGTCACGATCTTTTATCATATCCGTTTGAACTCAATAAAAGATGCCCCATTCAGAATCAACACAGTTAGCTTTTAATACCTCAAACAGCTGATGCTCCAGCCAAATTTGACCTGTGTTCATGTTGTCACTAATAATCATCATGTCAATTGAATAAAGCAAATGGACGATGAAAAAGGTGCTGGTCATATTGATGTTAGTTAAATCAAATGTAACTGTACTCTTTCACTGTACACAGTAGTATTTTAAGTGTGCATAAGGGTGGAACAATGTATGAGGTCCTACAGTTTATCATTAAATTGGTTGATGGCATTTAAGATATAAACAGAAAAAAGTGTATGCTCATGTTGTAAATATTTGGGTTCTGATAAAATGTATAAGCTGAAAAAAAAAAAAAAACCCACACTGGGCAGAAAAATTACAGTTTTTTTTTCCCAAATAATAAATGGAACCCAATGAATGTAACTGAATGTCAGCAGTCTCGTCTTTCCTTCAGTAGCACATATTGACCACTAGGCGGCAGCACCAACATATTCAGCTGAATCCTGCCGGCTGTGGATCTTAAAGATCTTACTTAACCAACTGTCAAACTGGCCACTTCATATTCCAAGCGAGTTACAGCAAAACTGAATGTCCCATTTGGATTTGATTGTACTTTGGAAACACTGGGCTCAGTAAGTCCAGATACACAATGGCAGCACTTGAGTTGTGGTTTTGTAGCTCTACTTCATTGTGTTCTCCCTCCACCTTCACTACTTGAAAGGGCAGACCACTTCTGTCACACTGAACAAAGACAGGAAGCATGCTGTGGTCCAAAGTATAATTTAGCACGTTAAAGGAAAGGCAGGAACGAGAAGGGAAAAGGAAGAGAAAATAATTCACATTCATCTGTCATTACGTGTTAACTTGGGCCTCTTCGGAGGAAGGGAAAATACACTTTTGGCTTAAAGGGAATTTACCCCAAACACCGTGCAAGCAAAATAATATACAGCTGAGTTTATACAGATTGTTTTGGCCGTGGTCAGAGAAACACAATCATGACAAAAGCGGATTATATTACCGCCTAAAATCCAATACTTCA